>NC_073745.1:26720475-27027975 GCF_029784135.1 Toxorhynchites rutilus septentrionalis
ATGCGGCCGAGCATTGTCGTGCTGCAAAACAACTTTATAGTGTCTTTGCTCGTATTGTGGCCGTTTTTCCTTCAGTGCAAGGGCTCAAACGCATCAATTGTCGTCGGTAGAGGTTCATTCGGTTTTAGCAACTCATAGTACACCACACCAAGCTGGTCCCACTTAATAGACAGCATAACCTTCTGGCCGTGAATATTCCGCGCGGCCGTCGATGTTTATACATGGCCGGGGTATCCATACGTTGCCCGACGAATGGATTGCCGTATGTGCTGATAAGAGCAAAACTCGAGAAAGAAATTGTCCGATTTAGGGCTGTCTTTATTCTATCATATTTTCTGTATCACACATTTATTCCATTGAACGGAGAAACATGTTATTTGCAAGTGGATGAAAAATCTTGCACGAGAATTGTGTCTGAAAATAATCTGATATTATAATGATGAGATTTAGTATAAGTACTAGGAATTTTATAGTAAAAGGTAATTTTAAAGTGTAGATTAGAAGATCAATCAATGAACAGTTCTGCGATTGAACTCATGAACGTGCACTTAGTAAAAAATGTGAATGTGACAACGAAAAATAAATTTTGGGTGAGACGAAGTTGTGCTAGTTGTTTCATATTTTCAAATGAAAATTTCAACAATTTCCTACATTTGGGGTGTGATATCTGTACCACGACCACGACAACGGAACACAATAATGTGTTTTCATTGTTATTGGAAGAGAGAGATCACTTTCTTCAGGATGACAGAATTATAAAATATGTGGCGAACACACTTTCGAGACGAATCCGTTAAGCAAACCAACAAAAACCCTACGAAAACCGGAGCACCCAGTCAAACACAAAACGCAAAACGAATAAAACAAATTGAAAAGAAGTGTCCACCGTGGAAAATTTCGCACCAAACTTTTCCCCGGACTCCTGCTGTCATGCGGAAGCGAAATAGTGTAGAAAACTTATTCTACTTTCACCCCCATTCCTGTGCTCTTTCTTCGCCCCTTCCCAAGATCTGTTGCCGGCATTTTATGGGACTTTTTTTTATCGTTTCTACTCATGCACCATCGCCTCGATCGCCCTCTGTGCTATGCGTTTTGTGAAGTCGGAACTCGTCCTTTTGCGATAAATTCATGCCAAAGGATGGCTGCAGTTTTATGCGGAACACCGCGTCTGCTTCTGTGTGGAAGCCGCTCTTTCAGCGCACACGCACGCACCCACCACATACACAAAGCGCACACAACGTAATGCTAATTCCTGAACTGAATTTGTGTACCTTCCCCGATGGCGGCAACAGAACACACATCAAACGGAGGGAGAGAATTTTCCGAACTACTGCTACTACTACTGCTGCTAGTTCGGTGGCCACCGAGACAAACGAAAACCCTTGAAGAGTCCTACGGAAACCACGTGCACACCGGAGAGTACAGTACTTGTGCGGCACCTCGCCTCCGGAGGCTACTGCCAATCCAATCTACCGCCAACGACGCGTTGCCAGGGCAACCCTCCCGTTTACTTAACCAACGGTTGGAAGGTTGGGAGCCATAAAATTTTATGGTTATTTTGCTTGAAAATGTAAATGGTTTTGCTTTGCTGCTGGCAAAGGCGACGGCGGTAACTCCCGACCCGGCAGCCGGCAGCAGAAAAAAGGGGAAAAGGCTACTAAATGTTGCTCTGCCCCCTCCCCCACACTTTCCGCCGTGTTTTTGTTAGTTGAAAACGGGAAAATCGTCCCCGCCAGATGAGATGAGGAAAACTTCTGGCGGTGATGATTCGATACAGACGACTTGGGATAACGACCGGCGCAGCGCCGTGGGTCCGGATAATTCCAAACGCGCTAGGGAGCAGCCTCTTGCGGGATGATACTGTTTTAATTTGATTCTGGGGAAAAGACAATTTGAATTGTGATTCGTAAATTAAATTAATGAAAAAAGGAATATATACATCGAAATGAAGCTACAGACGACGGTGCCGGATTGCAAGAATCCAAATGAATGACCACAGCAGGTCGATTGATGTTGTGAGATAAAATCAGAGAAGATCAAAGCTGCGCTTCGATGAGAGCTTGAACTAACAATTAAATCCAACCATCTCCCTCAGTGGGGCGGGACATACTTTGCAAACCAAAGGAAATGGGGAAAGTTTCGACCCAAACGGGGACACCAACAAAATTATTACCCTATTCAGATTAGATGGGAGAACACACTGCAAAGTCACACGCTAGCGTCGAATTTGGGCTTTCGCCGAAATGGTGGCTTCGTTCACACGCGTTGGTTGTCAGACGCAGCCGGGAATGTGTATCCTTTACAGTGTGTGTAGCTTGTCGCTCCAGGCGGTTTAATGGAAATATTACGTTTAATTAATCCCTTCCTGCATAATGAACTCGTTAGCGGCGCTGGGTCGGGTTAATGTGTGACAAACATTTACATTCGCACACGGTTGGAAACGTTGCTGAACCGTCAGGCTGTGTTCGTGCGACACAATACCGGTAATGAGTGTTTACGTTGCTTTTGCTTTGGTCCTCGCGACGCTTATTACCGCGGAGGAAAACATGGGTCATTTTTTATTCTCTTATAATTCTTGGAAACTTGTAGGCTTATCTGTTGTTGACCCAATGCGGGGAAGGACATTATGTCTCCATTTATCTGGCCCACTCGGATTTTCTTGCTCTAACCATGCCAAAACGGGGGAAGGGTTGTAATTAAAATTGCCTGATAAGAAAAAATTATTCATCTCACGAAAATATTTTAGGCTACTGAACTATGTTTGCACAACTAATTCACGAAATAATCAATTTGTTAAATTTTTTTTGTTTGACTCTATTAAATATGGGCAATCGAAAACAGAATTTTCGACACAGCGCATTTGCCTTTTCATTTTCATTTTAACCTTTTGTTTAAACCAAGTACCGTTATCTTTAATTCATGGAAGTTTCGTATTAATTCGTGGACAAGTTCACGAAACGTTAAAATTTGTTTAGGAAAAGTAGTGGCATAGAGCAGGCAGACGACCGTAAAGAGTCAAGTGTAGTCTGTACTGTTCACTTGTGTGTCTCAATTTTTTTTTTTGAAACTTTCCATGTTTTTATCATCCAAAAATAAAATTATTGCATCTGAGTTGTTTAACCCTTTCGCTACGAGCGTCGTCTACAGGCGACATCCGCGCGACGATCTGTGTGACGACACGAGGGTGACACTGCACATCGATCACACCAGCGCGACGTGCATACTTTTCGGCGCAAGGCTCCGTTCAGCGGTAGCACTCCAACGGAGCACACTGCCGTAGAGAAAGGGTAAAACTACTTTTCACACCTACCGATGGAGCATACTCTTTGCAAGCCCTCTCTCTCTCTCTTTCCCATCTCTCTCTCTCTTTCCCATCTCTCTCTCTCTCTCTCTCTCTCTCTCTCTCTCTCTCTCTCTCTCTCTCTCTCTCTCTCTCTCTCTCTATTTCCCCTCTCTCTCTCTCTATTTCCCCTCTCTCTCTCTCTATTTCCCCTCTCTCTCTCTCTATTTCCCCTCTCTCTCTCTCTATTTCCCCTCTCTCTCTCTCTATTTCCCCTCTCTCTCTCTCTCTATTTCCCCTCTCTCTCTCTCTATTTCCCCTCTCTCTCTCTCTATTTCCCCTCTCTCTCTCTCTCTCTATTTCCCCTCTCTCTCTC
Organism: Toxorhynchites rutilus septentrionalis; assembly: GCF_029784135.1. Lineage (NCBI taxonomy): Eukaryota > Metazoa > Arthropoda > Insecta > Diptera > Culicidae > Toxorhynchites > Toxorhynchites rutilus. Next base: position 26,724,132 of record NC_073745.1, read on the forward strand.
TCTCTCTATTTCCCCTCTCTCTCTCTCTCTCTATTTCCCCTCTCTCTCTCTCTCTCTCTCTCTCTCTATTTCCCCTCTCTCTCTCTCTCTCTCTCTCTCTCTCTCTCTATTTCCCCTCTCTCTCTCTCTCTCTCTCTCTCTCTCTATTTCCCCTCTCTCTCTCTCTATTTCCCCTCTCTCTCTCTCTCTATTTCCCCTCTCTCTCTCTCTATTTCCTCTCTCTCTCTCTCTCTCTATTTCCCCTCTCTCTCTCTCTCTATTTCCCCTCTCTCTCTCTCTCTATTTCCCCTCTCTCTCTCTATTTCCCCTCTCTCTCTCTCTCTATTTCCCCTCTCTCTCTCTCTCTATTTCCCCTCTCTCTCTCTCTTTCTCTCTCCCTCTCTTTCTCTCTCTCTCTCTCTCTCTCTCTCTTTCCGCTCTCTCTTTCTCTTCCCCCTCTCTCTCTCTCTCTTTCCGCTCTCTCTTTCTCTTCCCCCTCTCTCTCTCTCTCTCTTTCCGCTCTCTCTTTCTCTTCCCCCTCTCTCTCTCTCTCTCTCTTTCCCCTCTCTCTCTTTCTCTCTCTCTTTCCCCTCTCTCTCTTTCTCTCTCTTTCCCCTCTCTCTCTCTGTTCTTTCTTTTTTCTCTCTTGTTTCTTTTTCCTCTGTCTCTCTCTTCTTTCTTTTTTTCTATTCTTTTTTTTTCCTCTCTCTATCTTCTTTCTTTTTTTCTCTTTCTTTTTTCTCTCTCTATCTGTTCATTCTTTTTTCTCTCTTCTCTCTCTTCTCTCTTCGCTCTTTTATCTCTCTTCTTTCTCTTCTCTCTCTTCTCTCTCTTCTTTCTTCTCTCTCTTCTCTCTCTTCTCTCTTTTCTCTCTTCTCTCTCTTCTATCTCTTCTATCTCTTCTCTCTCTTCTCTCTCTCTTCTCTCTCTTTTTCTCTTCGCTCTTTTTCTCTTCGCTCTTTTTCTCTTCGCTCTTTTTCTCTTCGCTCTTTTTCTCTTCGCTCTTTTTCTCTCTCTCTTTTTCTCTTTTCTCTCTCTCTTTTTCTCTTTTCTCTCTCTCTCTTTTTCTCTTCTCTTCTCTTTTTCTCTTCTCTCTTTTCTCTCTCTCTTTTTCTCTTCTCTCTTTTCTCTCTCTATTTTTCTCTTCTCTCTTTTCTCTCTATCTTTTCTCTCTCTCTTTTTCTCTTCTCTCTTTTCTCTCTCTCTTTTTCTCTTCTCTCTTTTCTCTCTCTCTTTTTCTCTTCTCTCTTTTCTCTCTCTCTTTTCTCTCTCTCTTTTTCTCTTCTCTCTTTTCTCACTCTCTTTTTCTCTTCTCTTTTCTCTCTCTCTCTTTTTCTCTTCTCTCTTTTCTCTCTTCTCTCTTTTCTCTCTTCTCTCTTTTCTCTCTCTTCTCTCTTTTCTCTCTCTTCTCTCTTTTTCTCTGCTCTCTTCTCTCTTCTCTCTTTCTCTCTTTCTCTCTTTCTCTCTTTTTTCTCTCTCTCCCTTACTCTCTTTCACTCCTTCGCTATTTCTCTCTATCTCTTTCTTCTTCCATCTATCTCTCTTTCTCTATCTCTCGCTTCTTACATCTCCCTCTTTCTCTATCTCTGTCTTTCACTATCACTCTCTCTTTCTCTATTTGGAAAATGCACTGAAAGTTGACTTTAATGAAAAACCTGTTTTCCGGAATTTATTCATGCTGGAAACATTATTAAAATTTCGGTTATAAACAGCCAAAAATGTATTTAAAAAAGAAAGTTTTTTAAATTTTTAAATTTAGTTATTTTTCCGATTTCCTCCCAAATTTATTTTCACAATAGAGTAATTCCATGCCAAATCAGCCGAAAACAGCTAATTTTTACGTGATCCTCTTTGATTTTACTGAAACTTGGTACATATTATGGAAGCTATCCAAAATAACAATTGAGAGGCACAGAAGGAAGGGATATAAGTGACTTGTTCGATTTCTCTTCATAAACTTTTTCTTTCTCTTTAGTCCGATAGAAGACCTTTCTTCCACATTGTCAAATACAGCTGGGAATGTATTTGCAGCTATGTTATGACCTAAGTTATGATGTAGAGAAATCGATGATGTTATTTTCATCTCTCTCATTTTGAACCTCTCAAATTTTCATTATCATATAGTCGGTATTACACTGATGGACGCAAAAAAATCCATCCTCATTTGAAATCAAAGTGTTCGAATATCAAAAGTTTCCACATCCACCATTAAATTTGACAAGTATATATAGCTCTTTTCTCGGCCGATCGGCCACGCACCCGTTTGTGCGTAACTACGTATCAAAGGAAGCAAGTTATCAAGTTTAACTTTGATTGTTGAATTTGATGTTTATTCGAATAAATTTCAAATTCAACTTTGGAATAACAACGTCATATATTTAACCAGAATTTTGTACAACTGTCGATTTTGTGACCACTTGAAATTCCTCATTTTCGAAGTCATAAAAATCTAGAAGGAGAGCTCATGCAGCCATAATTAATTCCAATTATTCTCATCGAACGCTGTCTTTCGATACATGTTCTGTGTTTCTGTGCAACGTTATCTCTTCCTTATTTTCGACCTTTCGCATCGCAAGCATCGAGAAAAGTCGCAAATCATTTTCCGTGCCGCAAGGATTATTCCACATGTGTGGACGCGTGGAAACCCGACTGGCAGGAAGCGCACACACTTCCTATTGTTTTCCCTTAATGCGAATCATACCGGAATTGCTTTCCACGTCAGCATATCTTCTCGTCGGCGTCGATCCGTCAGTTCGGCTTCGGTTGCTGTTGGGGAACGATGCTGTTATTCAGAGATTTTTTTCTCTGTGCGCTCTTCACCATAAGCGAAAATTTTACGGTGCACATACCGTAGCTCATATGCATTCCTACACACATATGTATGCGGCAGTGGTCTTTCCTTTATGAAGAGAAGCATAGCCACATATGCACATTCGAGGAGCAGCGGCAGCAGAGTTCAGCGCTTTCGAGATTTCTGCTGTTCCGATGCTGTTCCCTTCTCATCTGTGCGCTTAGTTTTTCTGATTTTCAATTTGAATGCATTTCATTGCCTGGACCGTAGCGCATAAAATATGTATATGTGAACTTTCATAATCTTTTCAGCGCAGAAAAGCGAACGAGCTTAAGAGTACTTATTATGCAATGTATGTGGAGCGATTATAATCGGCATGTCAGTGGAAGAGAGAAAGGACGTTGACTTTTTCGAGAAGGAAACCCGGAACGAGCATAGGATTGTAATCTTGAAATGCATTTTAACACAGTTTGTTCCAGAACGCATTGTGGTTTTGTGGCTAGAGGGCTAGTTACAGAATCGGTACTCCGTTACCATTGTGATGAAGCCCCCGCACACACACACATACACTCATATTCCGAACGACATCCGATGAATAGAATTCTTTCAGCGAGCACTCCATCATTTTGTTCAACCCACAAAACAAGCATATGCACATATGCTAATAATGGGAACTTTTCTAAAAATTAGCGTAATTCAACCTCCCCTTTTTTCCCTGAAATCATCGAGATCATCAGTCCCAGGTAGTGTGAGCAGGTAGAATCGTATGACCGCCATCGTTCCACCAAATCTCACCGCACATTGTTCGAATGTTGCCCGTTTTACATACATATAAATCACGAGCGCGAATGCACTCACGTGAGGAACGAAGACTTATTATTTATTAGCAAAATGAAAGATGCCATTTAGCTTTTGTTTTGCGGGAGACCACAACGTTTCGAACGTCTGCGCTGGAGATGCTGGATGAACGCGTGGTGGTGGTACCACAAGCAAAGCATAGCACAGCATCCAGAAAACAGGAGGTAATGTAAATTGCAATAGCAACCAAAAAAAAAAGAAAGAATGCATTATGCAGCTCTTTCTAGACTCGCAACGATTTGTGCAAATATTTCTTTTCCCCCGGACGTGAGGATGAATTTCGATTTGTAGTGAAAATATGCAGCCGCGTGGCGAACATAAGCTGACTGGGGCTACAATACGATTGTGCTCAACACAATAAGTGTTTGTTTTTGTCCGGATGATAAAATGTTGTTTTTATATCAAATATGTTCTACATTAATTTTTCCTGACTCAAATCTACTAGCACTGCAAAATTTTAGTGATCGAATCTAATTTGATCAACATTTACCACACAAACAACGACATCTGAAAGCAATTTTAAATTGTTAGAATTTCAAGGAACATTATTTCTCTATGTTGTTGAAATACTAGCTGCCATACAAATAAAACACAAACTTCTGCATAACTCGAGAACTATTCAAGCAAATGGAGCCACATTTGGGATGTGAGGGTTTTTGGGTACGAGAAATGTTTCTATGATGGTATGACACCGCTTCTTCCTCTGGAAAGGAGAGGGGGTCCCATAAAAATAATGCACATATTTCAACCAAACATGACAATTGAAATTTTTTTTCGGAAAACGGGAAGGGAAATGGGAAAATTCGGAAAATTTAATTCCCATATGTTACATAGTGACAAGCGTTGTTAGTCCATTTGATGTTTGCGCCAACGAAATTGATTTTTGTTCAAAAGTGGAAATGGATTTTAATGTGATAAAACGCACTCCTATATCTTCTTCTATCTATATAAATAAAAATAGATCGCCGAATGTGTTGACAAGAGTAAAACTCGATGAAGGAATTATGCGATTTAGGGCTATCTTAATTCTATCATATTTTCTGTATCAAACATTTATTCGATGTAACGGAGAAACATGTTATTTGCAAGTGATTGAAAAATCTTGAACGAGAATTATGTCTGAAAATAATCTGATATTATAATGACGAGTTTTGGTAGAAGTCCTAGGAAATTTATATAAAAAGTAAATTGTAAAGGGTCAATTAGAAGATGAATCAATGAACAGTTCTGCGATTGGACCCAGGATTCTTTAATAAGAAAATATGAATGTTTGGATGTATTAATAACAAAAAAATAAATTTTGGGTGAGACGAAGTTTGCCGGGTCAGCTAGTTTTCTATAAATCTCCTTGTGTTTCCACCATAACTTTATGCGTAATATAAAATCATTACCAGAGACAATTTTTATTTGATATTTGTCCACTTGAAGAAAATATGTTCTATAGGTTCTAATATGGGTTTATAAGAAAATATTTATTTTTCCGCGTTTTATTTATAATTTTTGTGAAAAGCGTGTTTGTTTCACACGAAAATTCACTAATTATTTCGCTTTACAGGAATGGAACCCGAAGCTCAATGTAGTCTATCAGCCATTCCATGCCAAACCGATATAGTGGTTCTCAGATTTTCGTCATAATTTTGTTCTTTATCGCAAAACATTAGACCTGTTTATTTTCATTTTATTTTTATTTTTTTTTTTGTTAGGGTGATCTGATACTATTATTGATACCGAATAGTAAAAACAATAAGTATTTGTCTTGTCTCGCGTCGCGTCTTAGTGAATGTCGTGAAGTTTTTACGTTGCACAACAAATCAAAATAAAAAGTGGTGATCTGATATCAGAGATGCTATTTTTTACGTTTTTGAGATATGATTTTTCAAAGTTAACCGATGGTTCGAAAAAACAAATTTTCATAACTTTTGAACTACAGGACAGATTCAGATGATTGACATATCAATTCGATGCTTATGATTTAGTTTTACAAACAATTTACAACTTTTGCGAAAAATTAGGATTTTTGTCTCTGTTATTATTGATTGAATTAGATTTTCATAGTTTTCTCGGTTAAAGATAGAAGGCGCTATATATTTTTTATATTTTTTTCTGGAAAGCTTTTTACATAATATATCTCGATATCAGAGATGCTATTTTTTCGTTTTTGAGTTATTATTTTGCAAATTTAACATGTTTTAAGTCTTCATGCAATATTCCTGTGTTACTAGACTAGATCTATGCGACTAGAATTCAATCTTGACGCAAGTGTGATATTATTCAAAAGTTTATTTATTAGTTTATATGTTATTATTAGTTTATTGGCTTCAATATAATATGTCGATCATAGATTCAATAGTTCAAATGTTATGAATTTTTGCAATAAGTCATGTTTGGATAAAAGGGAAAAAAATATTTTTTGGACCACCGGTTACCTTTGAAAAATCATATCCCAAAAACGAAACAAATAGCTTCTCCGATATCAAGATGTTATGTAAAAAATCCTCAGCTTTCAAGGAAAAATATAAAAAAAGTGCCCTCTAGTCCAAAGTCATGAAAACAACAAAAAACAACTACAATCAATAATAACGAATATTATTGATTCGAATGAAAGTGCGTATTCCTTTTGGGTTAGAGGAAATATGAGTTTTCCACTGCAATTGGGAATTTTTTGACTCAAGCGTTACTTTTGAAAAGGGCGTATCGATTTAAGTAAGAGAAATCTTTGATAATTTATATCTCAAAAACTATGAGTCGTACCGAAATAGTGTCTTAGAAAGAGTTATAGAGTATTGATGGTTGAATATGAAAAAACTGTACACTGAGAAAAAAAATTAGTACTCTTTTTTTATTTACGAAATAAAAATTCAATTTGCAATATCCAAAATACATATTTTTTAATTCATGTAGAAAATTTAAAAAATGGGCCCAAGATGGTAAAACTATTTTTGACAAACTTTGTGGAGCATCGAATTTTTAGGAATTTTCGAAACTTCGAAGTTTTGTATGTTAAAAATCATGTTTAGCTACAAATTATGAATCCTGATGTGATTTAAAACAAAAAGGTTATTATCAATCTCCTTCTAAATGTAGAGAGAGATTATTCACTTTAAAAAAGATTATAAATTAGAAATTTTTATTTAAATATCACGAGAATGATTGCACTTAGAAGTAGATTGATAATAACATTTTTTGTTTTAAATCACATCAGAATTCATAATTTGTGGCTAAAAATGATTGCTAAAATACAAAAATTCGAAGTTTCGAAAATTCCTAAAAATTCGATGTTCCACAAATTTCGTCAAAAATAGTTTTACCATCTTGGGCCCATTTTTTTAAATTTTCTACATGACTTCTATTTTATATGAAAAAATAGAAAAAAATATAAAAAAATACATATTTTTTTTATATCGCAATTTAATATGTTATTTTGTAAATAAAAAAAAAGTACTAATTTTTCTTCTAAGTGTATATTTTTTTTCCAATTAAGCCAACAATACTTTATAACTCTTTCTAACACACTATTTCGGTACGACTCATATTTTTTGAGATATAAATTATCAAACATTTCTCTTACTCAAATCGATACGCCCTTTTCAAAAGTTACGCTTGAGTCAAAAAATGGACCATGATGATGTATTCGGAAAAGTTGTTGGAAATTATAAGCAAATTCATAAAATTTCATGAACATGATGGTATAACACGACAAACATATTAAAAGGGATTATTTACTATAAAAAAGACAATAAATTAGAAATATTTTTTTAAATACTTCGAGAATGGCTACATTCAGAAGGAGATTGATAATAACCTTTTTTATTTTAAATCACATCGGGATTCATAATTTGTTGCTAAAATGATTGTTAACATACAAAAATTCGAAGTTTCGAAAATTCCTAAAAATTCGATGTTCCACAAAGTTCGTCAAAAATTGTTTTACCATCTTGGGCCCATTTTTCAAATTTTCTTCATGACTTCTATTTTGTATGAAAAAATTTTAAAAAAATTAAAAAATATGTATTTTAGATATTGCAAATTGAATTTTTTTTATTTTGTAAATAAAAAAAGAGTTTTTTTTTCTCAGTGTAAATTTTTTTCATATTCAACCAATACTCTATAACTCATTCTATGACACTATTCCGGTACGGCTCATAGTTTTTGAGATATAAATTATCAAAGATTTCTCTTACTAAAATCGATACGCCCTTTTCAAAAGTTACGCGTGAGTCAAAAAATTCCCAATTGCTGTGAAAAACTCATATTTCCTCCAACCCAAACGGAATACACATTTTCATTGGAATCAAAAATACAAGTTTTTAAAATCTGCCTTTTTAGGACGATTTAATTTGGAATTGCTGTATAACGACGCTCTTCAATTAAGGCACGTTTTCGATTTACAGCCTAAAATATATGTATGTAGGCACAAATTTAAATTTTTCAATATGTATTTTTTTAGGAGGTCTCCGTAGCCACATTGGTTGCGCGTTTGCTTAGTAAGCGATCGATCGTGAGCAGAGATGCCAACCTTACTGATTTTTCAGGATTTCCCAGACTTTTTAGCACACTCCCTGATAACCTGACGAACACTCAATTTATCCAGATTTTACTGAAATGATCCTGATTTTTTCCTGATTTTTGTACTCTTTACATAATTTTGTAATAAATATACTGGTTTCCATGCCAAAGTGTTCTGTCATGATAGTTCTCCGGTTCGCACTTGTATATATCTTACATTAAGTTAAACTTTATACTTAACTATTTTATCTCTACCCTCAATTGTTTTGTGGCTTCTAAAACATTGGTAGTACATTTTATGAAACCAGATTGTCTGACGAAAATTGTTTTATTAAAGATAATGTGTATGTAGATGTATCCCCAGAGTTATGATTGTAGGAATACGCTTCACAGTGTAAAATTACTCAAGAGAAAATTTTTGAATCCAAAGTCAATATAAAAAGATTTAATATGTAATGTGTTCGTCTGATTCAAAGTAGAATATATCTATAACCGTACTAAATATCATAAAAATTAGGAAAAAATTCAACAAGTCTCACTGCTGATATGCTTTCCTCATTTGTTCAGTAAAGATCAATTCCAAAGCATTGATGATAAATTCAGTGAAAATTTAAATATTGATTTCTCTGCAATTGATTTGATTGTAGATTTTTCAGAAAGAATATAAACGATCAAAGAGTCAGGCGAAACACTAGCATTTCGCTTATGCGAGGATTAATTCTTTTACATATCCGGTCTTCGCGCGAACGAAAATATACTCAGTTTCTGGTGGGATTTGGAATGGATTCTGTATTATGAGCTATTACCAAGCAACCTGTTTCTCACATGTATGGCTCGCAGCAGTTTTCGACCAGGGAGCAAACATGTTCTTGGAGGATAGAATATTTAAGCTGTGCGAAAGATTGTGCAACAGAACTATGGATATAAAATTAAATTATAATGATTTGATTGAAAATGATGTTTTTATTTTCCCAAAAATCGACATGAACTTTTCGGACAACCCAATATGAGCTATCCTGATTTATCCCGATTTTTATTTTCATTCTTCCTGGTTTTTTAAAATTTTAGTTGGCAACCCTGATCGTGAGTTACAGTGAGTTACAGAATAACTACGCCCACGCAACAATCATCAGCGATGAAGATCGATCCACGGGCGAAATAAGATCGATTCATACATACAACTGATCTCCTCTGCAAGACACATCGGGCTGCTGTTCTATAAATAACTCAACAATGATCAATCAACTGTCTCCGCTGTCCGGTCTAACTGGATAATTGAAGAACAGAAGGAAAAACTCTTACGCCTAAATGGCTACTGTGTAAATGTGTACCATTTGCAATGGTATAGAAGGGAATACTCTAACGCCGAAAAATGGCGCTGTGTAATGTACTTATTATAGATATGATAAACATGTGACATGTACACGATTAATATTCGGCTCTGTTACAACTAAAATGCTAATGAGCCTAAAATATACAAAAGGGATAAAAAAAAAGTCACAGGAGGGTTGCATCCCACACACGACCGCATAGTTGACGTAGGATTCCGTTAGGCTATCTGTTGAATTTGAATATGTTTGAAGAATTATATTGTTAAACTCTTTGATAATGGTTTGGTGGGCGTTTTGTTTGGTTGTTCGGTATTGTTTGTTCACTTCGCCAGCGTTATCGAGTGATTATGACAGAAGGATGGTAAACAGCCGTTGGATGATGAGTATCAGATATAAGTTGCCGAAGTGGAATGAGATATGATGAAAACCGCCCTCTGTGACCCTAGACCAGTCTTCCGTGTTTCACATTGAACACTGGGTACGAGACGAACAGTGTTCTCCCTACTCACGCAGTTTTATGTTTGCAGACAAACATTATTTTTTGTACCCGTTGTTTAAGAATGTGTCATGTTTGTTTCCCATGATGTTCAAACATGATGTTCAGTTTCTCTCGCATTTTCATCCCAAGCAACAGCAGTGTGTAGAGTAAAAGAAGCGAATTAGACAGCACACCACCACCACTCAACACACGGTGTGTTGGTGCGTTGATATGAAAAGGGAAGGGAAGCATTTATCATGCAATGGTGCAGTCGCTTCCCCAGACTTCAATTGGCAACATGCACGCAAAAAAATTCTCTTTCTATTCAGAGAATGTTTTCTTTGCACGAAACCAAGGATTATATAATCAGACTTGCAAAATGTGCATGAACTCATAGCCTCTTAGTTCATGTAATTTTTGTAATGCGAACTAAATTTCAAGTTCGTTTCTGTGAAAAAGTATTCTACGAAGAAATATTTTAGGATGAATAATTTCTTTCCGTGCGTGAAAAGAAACGAAACGAAAGCAATGAATACTGCGACATCGGGTGATATGTTTGTACATGATGTTCGTGAATTATGAACATCGTGTTTGTTTACAATGTTTATGTTTGTGTATCATTGTTCGCGTTTGGGATAGACATTCAACACTAGCGAAAATCATGTTTGAATTCAAACAAAGACATGTAATTTTCACATCGGGTGGACATGTGTAAGTGTTTGTCGGAAGACTGCCCTAGACGAGATGTCTCCTGTGTTATGTATGGATGAAATAAAGAAAAAAAATCACCAATTAAAGATAAGATAATTATCAATACCAAACACAATTATCAATTTTTCTCACCAGTAAAAACGTGTTACTTTAAAATAGAGAAGAAATATTGAAATGGAAAAGGTATTTTCTTTTATAATTTTTACTTTCTTAGTGTTTATTCAACCCAATGCGAATTTTAATTGGACTAACAACACCTAATACCATATGTAGAGCATATGGGAAATCACTTTTTCGAATATTACTTCACTTTTCCAATTTTTCTCGCCGTATGAATTTTCCTTGGGTGAAAATGAACACAACAAAACAGACAGTTTAAACCGAACGACCCGTTCTCAAGCGGGAACACACCTTGATTTTTATTTATGAAAATTGAAATAAATCGTTTCATATATCATGTTATTTTTAACAGCTGTTACCACATACAATTTTAAACTTATACTTGTGCTCAATTTTTCACAATACACGATCAGTGATTGATATGCAATTTCAGGAAGTAACCAACATTAAAGTTCCAAATTCAAATTTTTTTTGCTAAAATTAATCGTATCACTCACCTTACTTGCAATATAAAATGCCCCCGACTTGCATATACTTGCAATGTCGATTTCCCTCAGGCAGCTTGGTTTTGATGTCCCTGTTAAGGAATACATTTTGGTGACAGCAATAGCTCCCCCTACTTTCATGTATTTGCAATGTCTATTTCCCCCAGGCAGCTTGGTTTCGATGTCTCTGTTAGGGAACCGCCGCATATGTCGTCAATTCCGACCAATCAAAACCACTTTTCCGTTATTTCCGTTAGGATTAGGGTTGTGATTTTTCAATTGTTCGATGGTTAGTTTCATGACATATATTATTCTCTTCAATATAAAAAAATTAATAAGTACCGAAACCGAATGACGCAAAAAATACATCAATCCATCATGAAATGACTGAGCAATAAGCGTTTGAAATTGGACAATTTTCACGATGTGCGATTTTCGATTTTCAATTTGTACCCCAATATGATCCCGAAAGACGTAATCCTACGTCAAAAATATTTTTCGAACCACCCTAAAATGGGAATTGTCACCGTAACGAAAAAAATGAAAAAATGGTTCTAATATTTCGCGATAAGGAACAAATCTACCACTTTTCACGAAAATCTGAGACCCACTATATCGGTTTGGCAAGGAATGGCTGAATTATTAGAAATTTATATTCAAATTATCAATTTTAACAATAGCAAAAATTAACATAAATTGATGCACCGATGAATATCTTTTTACACCATTTTAAAGTTCCAAGAATTAAATACCAGATCGCGTAATATCTGCTAGACTGTTTGTGATATTTTTGACTCTTTGATGGATTTGGTTTTGTACTGTGTCTGAATATCGGCAACTTTTGAATGTTTTTACTTCCACAATAATCATTGAATTTTTGATTGCAACATCCACATAACGACTCTCTTTTAAAAAGGTCTGTAGAAAAACGTCCAAGTTTCGATTTTAGTCCATTTTGCTAATGCAACACCTGTGTGGCTCCCACACGGGTGGCTTCCACAAAAATCCAATCTGCGCATTATCAAAGAGAATATTCAGCTATAATTTTCCAACGCTGCAGACACAATGAAAACACGTTCGGTAGAGTGAGCTGGGCGGCACATAGTGTCAGGTTCAAAGACTGCAGCCAGTTCATAAACATAATTATGTACGATTTATCCTTCCGCAGTTGCATTGGGAGCTTGTGGAAGTGCAACGAGAAACTATCGTCGGGAAAATATAATAAACAACTAACCTTCTTGCAGACGAATATTCCACCCACACCCTCTCGCGTCCCGTCAGAACCTTTCATATCACAACGGCTGGTACGGCATTTTCTACTACTCCAACCGCTGCTAGGGGGAAAACCTGCTCCATTGTGTGTATCTTCGACCACGAGACAGACAAAAATGGTATATTAAAAGCTAACCCTGCTAATAACTGTCAGAATGCATTTATGTCATTTTCGTCTCCTTGCGTGGATGAATATCGTATTCCATCATCGTCTTACGTGGTTCCAAAAAAAAAACAAAACATCAAAGAAACAGCTCTCCCTTCGATTATATGTGGTGCACCGCCGCCGATCCGTCGCCCCGCATCCTTGCCCACCTTGTTGGACGCGAAGAATTTGAGACATTTCCCATATTCCCCCATATGCTCTGGGTTTGGCTTTTGTTTGAATTATGTTTTCTCCAGAGTTACACATGTGCAGGCCGGTGTGACCGCAAGCCTGTCTGTCAGCCCGGGGGCCAGCATCCCAGAGCCGTCCCAGAGCCGTCAGTCAATGCCACAAGCAATCACTAATCGTCGTATCACACCCTGGTACATACACAAACTCTCGAGCTCTGAAAATGTTGAGCTCAATCTAAACAAACCCAGACTGTGAGGTCCTCCGGTGCAACTGCTATGCTGACGGGTTGGTTCCTTGGTTCTTTTTTTTTTGTCTGTAGTTTTTCGTTTATCTCGTTGTTACGTGACTTGGCAGCATTTAGTTTGATTGGAACATTTTTTTTCGAAGAATTGACTTTGAACACATTGGTAGTTTTATTGCTAGTTGTGGTATTTATCTAAACCAAGGTTTCTCGAAGTGGTCGATATCGACCCCTAGGGGTAGAAAGTCACCAGGTTCATTCATCACATTAAGATGAAGGTGAAAGGAAGCAGCAAAAGGCTGCCACAATGGCGCTCACTTCTTTCATTTCTCTCCTTCACCCCTCGCCCGAAATTCAATAATTTTGCGAAACAGTGTGTAGAAAATGATCGTTTTCACATTTTTCCCACCAAGTAATATCAACCAAACTCTAGTCGATTACTCAACAGATAATAAATTTTCATCTGCCATCGCAATGTATAATGGAAAACGTCGGAAAACTCGAGCTAGTGCTCTGAAAGTTAAATTTTCATTTTTCAATTTTCCGCAATGGTTTTTTTTGTATTGGTGAAAGCATTGTTGTTTTTTCGACACTGATACCAGACAACATCATCGAAACAGATATTAAAACCACTCAATAAAATATTAATCCTGCGTTGTCATGAAAATCAATAAAATAAAATTGTGTTGTTATCAATTGCCATACGACTTACAACGAAGAAGGTCATCTATCACAATGCATGAATTGTCCTAAATTGGAATTTGTTCGCGTTTGAATTCGGAAATTGTTTCATTCAATCACTGGTTTAACCAACAATTTAATCAATACACTCAAATGACTACTAAGCCAACGGTAGTCCTACGTCAACCTTGCGATTATATTTTAGGTATAACCAGTATTGCCACACGTACAGATTTATCTGGAAAGGTACAGATTTTTTCGTTATTTTTGGTACAGATTCTGTACGGTACAGGGTACAGATTTTCGTCAAAAAGTACAGATTGGTACAGATTTTTCCGTGTGTGAATTTTCTTACATTTGAACAAAGCAACATTAAGGTACATGATGATTTTTACGCCCCAGTACCGCTTGGTGCTTCTGATCATAAAAGCATTTACAATGCAATAATTGCTCAGGACGGAATTCCTTACTAGGATCGTCTGAAAGGATTCGCGTCTGACGATGCGACCGTGATGATGGTGGTTTCGAATTTCATTCTAGGGTGGTCCGAAAAATAATTTTTTTCAATTTTTTCCCAAAAATGACTTTTTTTAAAAATTCAAATTCATAACTTTTGAATCACTGAACCGATTTAGATGATCGATATATCAAATTGAAGCCAATGAGCTAGCCTCTTGTTTAAAAAAAAATTGAACTTGCAAAAACAATGGATTTTGTTTTCGTAATTATTGTTTGTAGTTGTTTTTTGTTGTTTTGTCTCCGCCTAGATAGATTTGAAACTGACACTGTTCTGAACATTTCTTGCTCTATTTATACGATTGGTCCCACAGTCATTTGAATAGCGCAATTGTTGTACGGGTTGCGTCTAGAATATTCGCCATAAACAATTACACTTTGTATAGCGGGTTCGTTTCCGTCTGTTCCTTATCCTTTGACAATTCGTTTGTTATTGTTTGCGATTTGTATGATTGTTTATATGTTGTGTTTGTTGTTTTGTGCTATAGAGATTATTATGAGTGATACAATAACGATCGTTGCAGATTGTGAGCAATAAAGAGGTATGTAACCATAGGTAATAAAAATATAGGGTTTTCCAACTTTAAATTCCGAAAGTAAATTGAGATAAAACACACTTAGAATTCGAATTTCGATGAAACTTTTATTTCAAATTAAAGTTTGGTTTATGCCATTAGGTGTGAAATACAACATCATTCAAATGTCCACCTAGGGCTTCCGGGGTTCCTCGCACACCTTGTTCCTCGCACACCTTGAACAGGTAATTTTCGATGACTTTTCGGCACATATGGGGCGGTATCTCAGTCATAACTTCACGAATGTTGTCTTTCAAATGTTTAAGAGTTTGCGGAGAGTTGGCATAGACACGGTCTTTCGCATAACCCCACGAAAAAAGTCTAGCGGGTTCAAATCGCATGATCTGGACGGCCAATTGGCATCACCAAAACGCGAAATTATGCGTCCCTCAAATTTCGTTCGCAGTATGGCCATGTTCGGTCGTGTTGTGTGGCACGTGGCGCCGTCCTGCTGAAACCTCATGTCATCCGTATCCATATCTTCAATTTGTGGCAAAAAAAAATCGGTTAACATGCGGCCATAGCGCTCACCATTCACAGTTACCGTCTCGCCGTCCTCATTTTCAAAGAAATACGGCCCGATGACTCCACCAGACCATAATGCGCACCAAACAGTGACTTTTGGCGGATGCAATGGCCTCTCAACAATCACGTGTGGATTTTCTGAGCTCCATATACGGAAATTTTGGGTGTTCACATAGCCACCGAGCTCGAAATGTGTCTCATCGCTGAAGAAAATTTGATGCGAAAATTCAGCATTTTGCTGCTGTTGTTCGTTCACCCAATCGACGTATGCCCGACGCATTCCATGGTCACCACGCTCTAATTTTTGTACCAGTTGGACTTTATATGGATGTAGGTGCAAGTCCAAATGCAAAATTCGCCACAATGATGTGTTTGACAAGCCCAATTGCTGAGCACGCCGTGGAATCGAAACATTCGGGTCATCCTCCACACTGGCAGCAACAGCAGCAATATTTTCGGCCGAACGCACATTACGATGATGCACAGGTTTCACAATATCCGCTACGGATCCAGTTTGTTCGAATTTACGCACTACATTAGCGATTGTGTGCTCTGTAGGCCGTCCATGACGACCAAAATCCGTCCGTTATGCTCGAAAAACATTTGCCGGTTTTTCATCATTTTTATAGTATAATTTAACAAAATTAACACGTTGTGCGATGCTAAAACGATCCATATTGTAAAATGGCAGACATTCAACTAGCGATATGACGATTTGGTTGACAGCTATGTCAAACGGTTGTCAGCGCAGGGCTGTATACTTTCGGAAGCCCGAAATGGAAAACCCTGTATATAAAACATTAACTGTCCTTTGTTTTCAGGTGCGGTTTTAGGTCTTGTACTGCCAATTTTAATGTGATTAGTGTTTTAGTGTTAAGTGGCGTGTATTTTTTTTATCAATAAAATGTTTCAAAAAAAACAAGATGTATTTTTGTTTTATGGCTATCCGTCTGGGCCGTGACACATGGCTTTAGACTAGAGGGCACTATGTTTTTTTTAAATATTTTTTCTTAAAAGATTTGAGGATTTTTGACATAACATATCTCGATTTCAGAGATGCATTTTTTTCGTTTTTTGAGATATGATTTTTCAAGTTATTCCCCTTTTATCCAAAAATGACTTTTTGCAAAAATTCATAACATTTGAACTACCGAAACGATTTTGATGATCGACATAATAAAAAAACGACCTTCTTTGAAAAAATATCAAATGTGTGGAAAGGCTGGATTCTAGTTGCATAGGTCTAGTCTCATCACATAGGAACATCATATCTCAAGAACGTAGAAAATAGCATCTCTGATATCGAGATATGTTATGTAAAAATCCAACTTTCCAGAAAAAATACTAAAAAATATAGCGCACTCTATCTTTAACCGAGAAAACTATGAAAAACTGACTCAATTAATAATTACAAAAACGAAAATCTTTTTTTTCCCAAGGGTGATATTTTTTCAAAGAAAACTAACTCATACGCTTCACTTTGATATGTCGATCATCTGAATTAGTCCAGAAGTTCAGAAGTGAATGAATCTTTGCAATGAAAAAAGGTGAAAAAATGGTTTTTTAGAACCATCGGTTAACTTTGGAAAATCCTATCTTTAAAACGAAAAATATAGCATCTCTGATATCGAAATATGTTATGTAAAAAATCCTCAGCTTTCAAGAAACAATATGAAAAATATAGCGCCCTCTAGTCCAAAGCCATAAAAACAACAAAAAACGACTACAATCAATAAATACGAAAACAAAATCCTTTATTTTTCGGGTTCAATATTTTTTAATAAATAAAGCTCATCGCTAGCTCATTGTCTTCAATTTGATATATCGATCATTCAAATCGGTTCAGTGGTTCAAAAGTCAGGAATTTTTGAAAAAAAAGGCATTTTTTGAAAAAAGAGGAAAAAGTTGATTTTTTGGGCCACCCTAAAATAGAAATGGTCACCCTAACGAAAAAATTAAAAATACAGTTTGTCCTAAAAATGCAGATTTTAAAAACTTGTATTTTTGATTCCAATGATGATGTGTATTCCGTTTGGGTTGGAGGAAAAATGAGTTTTTCACAGCAATTGGGAATTTTTTGGCTCAAGCGTATCTTTTAAAAAGGGCGTATCGATTTTAGTAAGAGAAATCTTCGATAATTTATATCTCAAAATCGTACCGAAATAATGGCTTAGAAAGAGTTATAGAGTATAGTATTGATGGTTGAATATGAAAAAAATGTACACTGATAAAAAAAATTAGTACTCTTTTTTTTATTTACAAAATAAAAATTCAATTTGCAATATCCAAAGTACATATTTTTTTATTTTTTTTTTAAATTTTTTCATACAAAATAGAAGTCATGCAGAAAATTTTAAAAATGGGCCCAAGATGGCAAAACTATTATGTGGAACATCGAATTTTTAGGAATTTTCGAAACTTCGAATTTTTGTATTTTAGCAATTATTCTTAGCCACAAATTATGAATTCTTATGTGATTTAAAACAAAAAACAATTCTCGAGATATTTAAAAAAAATAGTTCTAATTTATAATCTTTTTAATAGTAAATAATCTCTTTTAATATGTTTGTCGTGTTATACCGTCATGTTCATGAAATTTTATGAATTTTCTTATAATTTCCAACATGTTTTTTGATTGATTGAAGTTTGTATTGAGATAAAAAAGATTGTTTAGTTTCGCTACGTTTTGTATTAACCCATATGTCTTCGAATGTTTCGTAACGTAACTCCTAAACATATGTCTTTACCATAACGATGTATTTGGAAAATTTGTTAGAAATTATAAGTGAATTCATAAAATCTCATGAACATGGTGGTATAACACGACAAACATATTTAAAGGGCCTATTTACTATTAAAAAGACAACAAATAACAAATATTTTTTTAAATACCTCGAGAATGGCTACATTTAGAAGGAGATTGATAATAACCTTTTTGTTTTTAATAACATCAGGATTCATAATTTGTGATTAAAAATGACTGCTAACATACAAAAACTCGAAGTTTCGAAAATTCCTAAAAATTCGATGTTGCACAAAGTTCTTCAAAAATAGTTTTACCATCTTGGGCCTATTTTTTAAATTTTCTTTATGACTTCTATTTTATATGAAAAAAATGAAAAAAATATAAAAAAATACAAATTTTTTGATATCGCAAATTAAAATTTTATTTCGTAAATAAAAAAAAGAGTACTAATTTTTCTCCTCAGTGTATATTTTTTTTTCAAATTAAGCCAACAAAACTCTATAACTCTTTCTAACACACTATTTCGGTACGACTCATATTTTTTGAGATATAAATTATCAAAGATTTCTCTTACTCAAATCGATACGCCCTTTTCAAAAGTTACGCTTGAGTCAAAAAAAAGAACCATGATGATGCATTTGGAAAAGTTGTTGGAAATTATAAGCAAATTCATAAAATTTAATGAACATGACGGTATAACATCTCAAACATATTAAAAGGGATTATTTACTATAAAAAGACAATAAATTAGAATTTTTTTTTTAAATATTTCGAGAAGAAGGATATTGATAATAACTTTTTTTTTAAATCACATCAGGATTCATAATTTGTGGCTAAAAATGAATTTAACATACAAAAATTCGAAGTTTCGAAAATTCCTAAGAATTCGATGTCACAAAGTTCGTCAAAAATTGTTTTACCATCTTGGGCCCATTTTTCAAATTTTCTGCATGACATATTTTGTATGAAAAAATTAAAAAAAAAATTAAAAATATGTATTTTGTATATTGCAAATTGAATTTTTATTTTGTAAATAAAAAAAAAAGAGTACAAATTTTTTTCTCAATGTACATTTTTTTTCATATTCAACCATCAATACTCTATAACTCATTCTAAGACACTATTTCGGTACGACTCATAGTTTTTGAGATATAAATTATCAAAGATTTCTCTTACTAAAATCGATACGCCTTTTTCAAAAGTTAAGCTTGAGTCAAAAACTTCCCAATCGCTGTGAAAAACTCATAAAGGGTGTGTCACATCAAATTACATCACGGAAAAAACGCTGTAGAAATTTAATTTTTAGGAATTATATCTTCAGCTTTCGCTTATAATCAGATAAGAGTGTATAGATCACGTTGGCCATGCTTCACTGTCAATTTTTCGTAAATTTGGAAAAATGTCGTCGAACGAAAAAGAGCGTCGTGAATTAATCCTGCGCACTCATTTTTAGAATCCGGAGTTGTCACATCGGGACATCGGTAAGATGCTGGGAATCGTCCAATCCACGGTCAGCAGAGTACTAAAACGATACTTCGAGAACCTAACCATCGACCGGAAGGTGAAGAACGGCAAAAATGGATGCTCCGTCAGTGAAAAAGATCACAAGCGCGTAGTCAAGCAGTTTAGACGTGATCCGAAAAGTTCGGTCCGGGATGTCGCCAATAAGCTGAATTTGTCAAGTTCATTCGTCCAGCGGACCAAGCAGCGGGAGGGCCTGCGTACATACAAGGTTCAGAAGACTCCTAACCGCGACGAAAGGCAAAACATGGTGGGGAAGACGCGAGCCCGGAAGCTGTACACCGAAATGCTGACGAAGCCGCATTGCCTGGTAATGGACAACGAAACCTACGTCAAAGCGGACTTTCGTCAGCTGCCGGGCCTGTTGTTCTTCTCCACAGAGGACAAATTCAGCGTTCCGGAGGAGATTCGCAAGCAGAAACTATCCAAGTTTGCCGAAAAGTACATGGTGTGGCAAGCGATCTGCTCTTGCGGAAAGCGGAGCGCCCCCTTCGTGATTACCGGCACGGTAAACGGGCAGGTTTACCTTAAGGAGTGCCTACAGAAGCGCTTACTACCACTATTGAAGCAGCACGAGGGCCTGACCATCTTCTGGCCGGATCTCGCTTCGTGCCACTATTCAAAGGACGTGTTGGAGTGGTACGAAGCCAACGGGGTCACCTTCGTGCCAAAGGAAATGAACCCGCCCAACGGGCGATTATGAAGCAGGCCCTCCGGAAGAACGCAAAAGTTGTCAAATCGGAGGTGGACTTCAAGAGAAAATGGATTTCTGTTCAAAAAAACTACAACCTGACGTTGTACAGAACCTTATGGACTGGGTAAAGAGGACGGTGCGAGCATACGGGCTTGGGCTCGAAGTAAGAATAAAAAGAAAATGCCAAAAGTTGTTTAATAGTTTTTATCTTACTGTCTAAAATTTTCAAAAGGATCGGTCTACTGGGCGAATTTCTACAGCGTTTTTTCCGTGATGCAATTTGATGTGACACACCCTTTATTTCCTCCAACCCAAACGGAATACACACTTTCATTGGAATCAAAAATACAAGTTTTTAAAATCTGCATTTTTATGACGATTTCATTTGGAATTGCTGAATATCATCCTTTATTTATATTTGACTTCATCCAACATGTATCGAAACCCAAATTTGAGAGTCAGTGTCAGTCTGCTGATAGAAACTGACAACTCTAAAAATATGGACAATCGAGTACGTGCGTAGTCCCGATCTCCCCGTTCTGTTATCGCAATTCGAGCAGCCTACAGCCCAGAAATTCATTACCATCTCAACTGCCTCGGTTCACAATTTAACCTAGTTCAATCAGCAACGCCCGGAGCGGGTGAATTTAATCCGAAAAGAATACCGCCAAAAGTGCATGTAAATGAGTGCTCACTGCTGAAGTCGTACAGGGGGAAAAACCTTCAACCCTCTTTCCACTAATAAGCCGGACGGGACGGCATTGCTAAAATAACAAGGGCTCCCGATCCCTTCCTGTTCGTTCTTTCTTTCACTCTCCGATGAGGTCTGTTTTATTAACATAACACAAAAAACAGTACATACGTAATTCTCAAGTCACTCCCAACGTCGTTGACTGCAACCAGTCGGGAGGAGTACCCACTTTCCTTCGGATCGGAGTGGGTTTATGTTTGAATATTAGGCACGTCAGATTGATGGCTGAAATATGATATCGATGAGAGCGAAAAATGCACACGCAGACGGAGGGCTGGGAATCGCCGGATAGAATGAGGCAACAGAAGGATTACACACTGTTTTCGGGGGTTGTTGATTTGATTAACCCTATTTCAAACAAACAGTTGTGAGTCAGGTTGCTCGTGTCTGGTTCGGAGAGCGTGGTTCGCAGTGGACATGTTGCGCTGCAATCGTTCTGTTAGGATTATCTTCATAACCATCGCAAATATGGCGTATTTGTCTCAGCGGTCCCTCTATTTGATTCGAACGTATGTTTATTGTCAGAATATGTTAATGGGTAATGTATCCCGCCGAGCTGTTCGTTACAAATTAAGTTGAAGGGATTTCAGCACACATTCAAAGTGCAAAAAAATACAATTCCAGACGGTCGAATGGAAAGTACTTGAAACATGACCACCACACTCCGGTAGCCTAGGCGCATTTGTACCTTTGCCTCATGAGTGAGAGCAGGAAGCAGTGGCCCCAGATGAGCCTCGCCTTAGGTAGCAATTTGTATGGAAAGCATGTGCGAACATACATACCCACACTCTCCACCGAAGAGTTCTCAACTTATTTCAGCAGTAGCACGGGGAAAAAAGCTTCTTTCCAGCCGCCAGAGCCGGAGCAAAGATGCCGACAATTCAATCTATTTAGTTATGCGCGCAACGTCTCGCTGTCTTACGATGAAATGCGATTAACTTGACGGTTGAGGCTCTGCCGGCCAAATGAAGGCGACGGAGAGAGTGACAGGAATACACCACCATCGCATACAATGCGGGAGCTTTCTTCTCAACTTTTGCGTGGCCCCTCCGTGTCCCGAGATGAGGACACGCCCGAGGAATCCACTTTCATGCTGTCGATTGTATAGAGTCATGTTATTCTCCCGTCCGACATGACAGCGCTCGTTTCTGTGCTTCTATTATATATTTAAATAAGCCAAAAAAAAACGCTAATGTGAGCTGAATAATTTTCCTGCCGAAGCTTTGTGATGGAAACGACATCATTAGATGGATACTAATTGACTGTTTTGCGAGACAAATTACGGCCTGTTGATGCTGCTCGCCAATGGCATTGGAGTTGCTTGATTCTCTATGGAAGATCTGAATCACCGATTGTGAGCTTGTGAGGAAGTTTTGCAGACTCAGAATTTGATGAGGTTTTGAAAAAAATATATATGGCGCCATTTTGTGGTGGCGGCCATTCTGGATTTGCATTTTCCTTAAATAACTGTATTCTATTGATCAATACCTTTCATTTGATATACATATTGATGGGGTTCTGAGAAAATGTGAAATCCGCCATTTTGTAGTGACCGCCATCTTCGATTTACATTTTTCATAACTAATTGTGTTCTACCAGTCAAGTAATTTCATTTGACACCCACATTGAAGCCGTTCTGAGAAAATATGTAATCCGCCATTTTGTAGCGGTCGCCATCTTTGATTTACATTTTCCATAAATAATTGTGTTCTACGGGTCAAGCCCTTTTATTCGATACCCATATTGATGGGGTTTTGGGAAAACCCATATTGATAAGATTTTGAGAAAATATGTACATAATTCGCCATTTTGTAGCGGCCGCCATCTTGGATTTTCATGATCATGGAATACGCAGTTTTATAATTACACCGAAGATAAAGATGTGTTCCAAATTTCAGACCAATCGGTCAACAGGAAGGGGGTTAAATTTCCATTAATGTGGTACAGCGCCACAGACAAAGTTACAAAGTCACAAACATACAAACGTGTCAACCTTGATAAAACCGTTCAATAAATGAGTGCAAATCATAATTATATTACGTTTAGCGAGAGAAAATTCGTTTGTTTTTTATGACTCGATTATCCGGAGGACCATATCATACAAATTTTGTAGTTTTCAAGTTTTCGGAACAAAATGACAAAATGACAAAATGACAAAATGACAAAATGACAAAATGACAAAATGACAAAATGACAAAATGACAAAATGACAAAATGACAAAATGACAAAATGACAAAATGACAAAATGACAAAATGACAAAATGACAAAATGACAAAATGACAAAATGACAAAATGACAAAATGACAAAATGACAAAATGACAAAATGACAAAATGACAAAATGACAAAATAACAAAATGACAAATAGACAATATGTCATAATCAAAAAGAAAGATTTAAAATTAAAAAAAAATTCAGAAAAAAATTCAATTCGAGTTTTAAGAAAATCGAAAAAAAAATCGAAAAGTCGAAAACTCGAAAATTCAAAAAATGAAAAAGTTGTCTTTTAAGATTTCAAATTTTTATCTCATTCTTATTTTCTTATTTTACTCGTTTTGCTAATTTTCTAATTATCTCATTTTACTCAATGTATTCATTTTATTAATTCTATCAATTTGCCCTTTTTCATTTTATCATTTTTAGTATTTTCAATTTTTGGAATTTAAGGGTTTCTTCTTTGAATTCTTTGACACTTTGTAAAATTTCGAATTTCTGATTTTAAATTTTTGTAGTTTTATAATTTTATAATTTTCATCTGCTTTTCTCTTTTTACTTCCCATTTTTTCTCATTCTCATATCTTTTTCTTCATGCTTTATTCTAATGTTCATCTCATTTTCTTCTAATTTTTCTTTCTGTTACTTCTCATTTCCTCTAATTTTCTCATCATTTCCTTCTTATTCTCTTCTCAGTTTCGTTTCTTTTTCTTCTAATTTTCCTCTCATTTTTTCCTCATTTTCTTTTTATTTTCTTCTTATTCTTTTCTTATTCTCTTATCAGTTTATTTTCAATATCTTACCATTTTCTTTTCGTTATCTTCTCAGTTCTTTCTCATTTTCTTCTCATTTATAATTTTCTTTTTATTTTTTTCTCAAATTTACTCATGTTTAAATTTTTGTAATTTCATAACATTTATCTTTTCTTCTAATTTTTTCTCCATCTCATTTTTCTTCTCTGTTTTTTTTCTCATTACCTGTAATTTTTTTATCATCTTATTATCTTTTTTTTATTTTCTTTAGTTTTCTTCCCTTTTTGTTCTCTTTTTTTAATTTTTCAATTTGTTTTTTCACTCGTTTCTCATTTACTTCCAATTTCTTTTTCATTTTCTTTTTATTTCATTTTAATTTGCTTGTAAATGTTTCCTCATTTTCTTCTAATTTTCACATTTTCTCATTTCTTGGTTTTTATTTCTTGATATCTTAATTTTCCGTTTACATTCATGTTGCTATTTTGGTATCATTGTTTAGTTTTCTTTTCCTTTAGATATGTTTTTTTGCATATTGTTTTTCTCTTTCTCATGCTTACTTGATTTCAAGCTTTGAAGCATACATTTTCTTGATTTCCTTTTTATTCTTTTTTAATTTCTATTTTCTTCCATGGTTCCGTTATTTTTTCCTTGTTCTCGTTTTTGTTTTAATTTTCCTGTTAATGAATTGTTTTATTTTCGTGTCACTCGTGTCACGTCAGCACTCTTCTCAGATCTTTACCATTGCTTTTTCATTATTTTCCGCCATATTTGAGAATCTCACAAAATTGTTGTTTTTTTACTAAAATAGCACAAATATAGAAGTTAGGTATTCAAGGTTCTGTAGTGTTAAATGGTAATATGTTGGAGGTTGATTTCTGATTTTTTTTCACATCTTTTCTCATCCTGATATTTTGCAAAAACTTTACTTATGTGCTCGTTTCGCCACAGCCGGATTTCCTTTAACACTATTAGTCAACTGCTTTACATACCCTGATTCTCATCATTGTCCTTGTTCAAAGCCTACCCACCTGGCAAAACACGTCCAATATTGCTTCTATGGTGGGTCTGAATGTAGGAATCCTAGCTTAGATACTATTTTTTGCGCCGAAAATCAGACACAGTACGAACAACCGCAAGACAAAAGTATGAGAAATTTTATTTTTTCCGATGGCTAACTCGTATTTACAGCTACATTCCTCGAAAACAGCCATTTTTAAGATAACTACTTAATTCTTATCTTTTCTTATTATCTTCATACTTAATATTCTCGTGATCTTACTTATTTTTCGTACTATCTCTATAATGTAAATTATTTTCCTATATATTTTTTCAATTTCTCGGGTTTTTGGTTTTTGCTTCGTTTTCTTTTTTGTTAATGTTCTTCTACTTTTACACCTCTTGTCAGTTTTCCTAATTTCCTCTAATTTCTTACTGTTCATATCCAGTGAAATGATGTGAAATAAATCTCTAGCATCTCTAGCATATTTCCATTTTACACAACAGAACCTTAAGTCCTTAACTTCCATATTTAAACTATTTTAGTAAAAAAAAAACTACAATTTTTCGAGATTCCCGAATATGGCGGAAAATAATGAAAAAATCAGCAACTGCGAAGCACTGAGAGGAGTGCTGACTTGACACGAATGACACGAAAACAAAACATCAAATTAACAATAAAATAAAAAAACAAAACACAAGAACAAGAAAAAGAAGAAAATGAGGAGAGGGTAAAATGAGGAAAAAGGATGGGAAGGAAATCAAGGAAATGTACGCTGAAAAGCTTGAAAGTAGGCAGGCAGAAGTAAGAGAATAACAATATGCTTCTTGAAATGAAAACTTCTTGTTTTTAATTTTTTTCAATTTTTCTTTTTTTTTCGTTGTTCTTATTCTTATAATATTTATTCTCCTTCAGTCATCTCATTCTTCTGACTGTGTCTAATCTTCTTCATTCTTTATATTTTTTATCTTTTTTTTTGTTCTTCTTTTACTAGTCATATTCTTTATTCTTATTATTTTTGTAATCTCATGAAATGTCTTACTTCTTCTCATTCACTCCGTTTTTATTACGTTGCTAATGAAAACTGTTCAAAAAAAGGGCTTTTTTATTTTAACCAGAATGATCCCTTAATACGGTTTTCAATCCTATAATACGTGTAACATTGAATGTTACTGAGGTTTGGTTTCCATATTTTCTAGGTATGTGAAAGGATACAAAATGCGACGGATTTCGAATAATCCAGTTCATGAAACAAATTGACTTTAATTATCAAATAAGTATTGTCCAAAAGCCTTGAACGAAATCGACGAATCCACGCCAAGGTAAATCGATTCCACCGCTAGACGCCACTCAATGTCTGCGAGCAATTAGAAAACAAGTATCTCAAGCTATTAATTGAATTATTATCAAAAATTTATTGCCGCCGGAAAAATGATTCAATCCAGGTATAAACATACATCCAACCAAAACACAACGTTTCTCCCAAGCTATACAGACATTTATTGCTACTGGATGTGTTTTATTCACGGGTTTCTTTTTTTTTTTTGTTCCTACCGGGAGCACGAAGAGAAGGTGTTGTCTTTCCCCCTTCCGTGTTTAATGGCTGCACTAAACTGAGCATGACTTTATGATGGTCCACACAAAGAAAAAAGGGGGAGTGGGAAACATGAAAAACTATTCTAGTTTTCAAACGTCAGTTACATCTAACCGCCCTGAAGTAAACTGGGAAATATTATGAGGCCCCAACCAGGGTGAACAAGTGTTTGGTTTGGAACCGACAAAAACGAGGGGGGTATGGAAAGGAAAGCACGCGCGGGTGGATTGGAGGAAAGGTTTAAAGTTCGGCTGTTGCGGGTATTTATGAACGGGATGTGGTTGGCGCATAAATCCCATGAATACTCGTGTTTCGAGTAAGCGGGCGAACAGAAACCAGAATCAAGCTAAAGGTGGTACGAATCTGCATCAACCGGGCAGGATTTTCCAACTGAACACCCCCTTCAAAGTCTATCTGTTTGGTTTTGATTGTATTTTTCCAATGATATTTTTTTCTACGCACATCATTCTGCTTGTAAGGAAACTGCATTTTTTCATGAGTTTACTCTCTGTCTATATAAATATGGAATTTGTTCGATTCACATAGGACATCATGAAAAATAACGTAACAATAAATTCAAACTTGCAGTCTGTACCAGGTTAGAAAATATGTCTCCATTTTGAAGGCATTTGACTTATTTTAAAAACATGGATTTTGTGAAGACATTTTGAAGACATTATGAAGTATGTAAAGACATTTCAGTATGATAGTGTGTCACTCACTCGGTTTTTTTCACGTGGGTGACGTCCAAATAAAAATTGAACTGACAGGAACCAATATATCGTGTTCCCCACTGATATTTTCCTTTTTATATTCCCCTGAATTTAGTTCCCCACTGACAGTTCCCCATTAGACAGGAAATTCATCCAGTATTTTCTTTGCTTAAAACATGAACAGTGAATATAGTAAAAAAGTTAACAATTTGACGGTTTAAATGGATATTTTTTCTTGCGATTGCGCTAACTACTCGCTTTCCTACCCGACGCAACGAGCAATATGCTTGTGTAGATTCGGGCGTTAGCTCACAATGTGAGTTGATGCGTATAATGAATTATTCTCCATTTACCGATAATAGGCATTTAACAGTTATTGTATTGTATGTTGCCCGATAAATTTGTGCTCAATTCACATTTTTATCGTGTAGGTCTTGCTACTAACAATTTATGGAATTATGGTCCAGGATGTCATAATAGCGAGCATGTTGTTAGGTTATGTGAAAATGCAATTTATGAATTTAACTGGCTGCTGGTTTAGAAGATCGAAAGGGTATACTCTCGTATTTCAGATTATGATAGCTTGAGTAGTCGCGGTCTTACCGGGCTATAAAGTAATTACAAACGGTGTTCCGGACAACGTAGTAACGAAGGAGATAATGCTATTTTTATCTATAATTTTTTTGTATAGTCATTCTTGTAGTCAGATTTGACTCAGGCCTATATTTATGTAGGTCTTAACTATTTAGACTTTTGTTTAAATATGATGTATGTATCATATGATGACCCTTTGTCTTCATCTGCATGATTGAATAAACAGAAGAAAAGGGTAGTAATGGCTTAAATGGTATTTTTGTGTACATTTTTGAATAGAATGTGGTACCGAATTCTACCACGTTATGTCATCTAACCCGTTTAAAAGATACGAGTACATTTTTTTTTCCTGTTGGGTACATTTTCCACTACGACCAGTTATTTCATCTATTGTGGCGGGCCCCTATTTGTTGTAAGCCTTATCAGGGTGTCGTATCGCTATTAGTTGGAGTGATTTCCACTTGCTGACTGTAGGCATGATCCCAATAAGGTATTATAGCACGAATGAACATTATTGCCTTATTGGGGGAAGCTATCCAAACATCTGCAGGTTGCATTAAACCTTTATCAAATAAATTGCGCCTTCTATGAAAAAGTGCTTCGCAATTGCATAATAAATGTTCCGAGCTTTCACTTTCTAGGTTACAGAAACGACAGGTATCATCTTCTAATTTACCTAGTTTCTTTAGGTGGTATTTGCTTGGACAATGTCCTGTCACTAGGCCAGTGAAAGTGCATAGGTCTTTTTTTGTTAAGCTGAGAAGTCTTTCAGTTACTTTTTTACTTGGTGATATAAATGATTTAGCCTATCGAGCTACTGTACTATGTGCCCAGATGCCATCAATCTTTGATTTTTCCCAGTTCTTTAATTCCATTTTGAGGGTACATTCAGGGGCCCCACAAAATGGTTCTGGTCCTAGGAATGGTTTCGATGATCCACATCTAGCTAACAAATCTGCTTTTTCATTACCTTCAACTCCACAGTGCCCTGGAACCCAGAATAGGTTCACTGCACTTTTTTTAGCTTCCTCTTGAAGAAGTTGAATACACTCCCAAACTAATTTAGAAGTACAGGTAACTGACTTCAATGCTTTCAATGCAGCTTGACTGTCAGAAAAAATGCATATGTTTACATGTCTATAATTGCGCCTTAGACAAATTGTTGCACATTCAATAATTGCCTGCACTTCTGCCTGAAATACAGTTGGCCACTTGCCCATTGAAATTGATATGTTCACTCCAGGGCCGGTTATTCCAGCCCCGGCTCTTTCGTTTAATCTGGAACCATCAGTGTAGAAAATTATAGATCCTGGGTGAATATCAGGTCCCCCTGACTCCCATTCAGTGCGGCTTGGCTCAGTCACATTGAATAGTCGTTCAAAGTTGTATTGCCTGTTCATCCAGTCCTCCTGAGTTAGTATCGGATTAAGTTTGAATTCCTTTAGAATACTTAAATGACCCCTAAGGTCTCCATCAAAGAACTGTTTTGTTCTTTTCAACCTTAGTGCGTTTTTTTCCGCCTCCAATTGAACGAATAGATATAAGGGAAGTAGATTTAACATTGCATCTAGTGCTTTAGATGGCGTACTACGAATTGCTCCTGTGATGGAAATTGTAGCTAACCTTTGTAATTTTCCTAGCTTTTCCTGAGCATGCTTGGATTTTGATTTTGGCCACCAAACTAATGACGCATATGTTATTCTAGGTCTCACTATAGCAGTGTAGATCCAGTAGATCATTTTAGGTCTAAGTCCCCATTTGTTACCGAATGTTCTTTTACTAATCCATAATGCATTTGTAGCCTTATGTATTATTTCATCTAAATGCGAGTTCCAATTGAGCTTGCTATCAAGTGTTACTCCTAAATATTTCACTTTTGGAGAAAACACTATTTTAGTTCCCAGCAAATGCAAATCTGGTATTTTCATTTTCCTTCTACGTGTAAAAGGAACAACAGTAGTTTTATGGGGATTTATAGATAAACCCTCATCATTACACCATGCTATAGTTAAGTTTAGAGCATATTGCAATCTGTCTCTGATTACATGCTCATATTTCCCACGAACTACAATTACAATATCATCTGCAAAGCCTATGATTTCAAATCCTATCCTTTCAAGGAATGCCAGTAGGTTATCTACTACCAATGACCATAACAGAGGTGAAAGGACCCCTCCTTGTGGGCATCCTTTCACAGTTCTTATTGTAACTGTGGCCCCTCCCTGATTACACGTTATTTCTCTTTTTTGTAGCATTTGAAATATCCATTCTACAACAGTTTCATCGAAATTACGCTGTATCATAGCATTTCTCATTGAATTGTGGGATGCATTGTCAAACGCTCCTTCAATATCTAAGAACGCGGCTAGTAGCAACTCTTTGACTTCAAGTGTTTTTTCAATTTTCGTTACTAGTGTATGAAGTGCTGTTACTGTTGATTTTCCTGGCTGGTATGCAAATTGAAGTTTACTGAGTGGTGTCGATTTCAAGTATTGCGATTTGATATAGTCATCAATTAGTTTCTCCATTAATTTCAGCATAAATGACGAAAGACTAATAGGCCTAAACGATTTTGGACTTTTTTTATCTTTTTTATTAGCTTTGGGAATAAAAACAACCCGAATTTGTCGCCAATTCTTTGGTATATAGTTCAATCGTAAGCTAGCTTTGAACATTTCTGTTAAGCAGGGCACTACAGTTCCTCCACTTTTCTGGATCATCACAGGACGGATCTCATCGCTTCCCGGTGATTTAAAAGGATCAAATGAATTTATTGCCCATTCGACTCTTGCATGAGTGAAAATACAACTCGCTAGATCTTGCTTTTCTGCACTGATCATTTTATGCCCAGGTTTACTGGTATTATCATTGAAATCTTCAGACGGTAAAGTGTGATTCTGTTGCAAATCAGTATGTGGATCTATGGAAGTCGTCCTATCACTCAAGACCGGTAGCGATCCTGGAAAATGAACTTGCATCATTAAACTCAAGGTCTCCGATGCATTAGAAGTGAACTTTCCGTCCTCTTTTTTGAGAGTTCCTAAACCATTAGAATGATCTTTTGCCAAAACTTTTTGTAATCTTGCAACGACTGGAGTACTTTCAATGTTTTCACAGGTGTGCCTCCAATTTTTACGTTTAGATCTTCTGATCTCTTTATTATAGGCAGTGAGTGCTTTCCTATATTCATCCCATTGCGAAGTACGCTTTGCTCGGTTAAACATTTTTCGAGCGTTTTTTCTTAAATTTTCCAGCCTAGTATTCCACCATGGTACAATTCTGTCTGTTGATCGTACCTTGACTGGGCAGCTCTTATTGTAAGCTTGAATTATTTTTGTTGTAACATAAATAGAGGTTTTTTCGAGTTCCTCACTAGTTTTAATACTTTTTTCTGGGAAGCTACCCCCCACCGATAGATAGGAATAGTAAAGTTCCCAGTTTGATTTTCTGGGATCCCTGAAAGTTTCTCTAATAATGTTATTCACTCTATAGTCAAACATTATGTGTTTGTGATCGGACAGCGATATTTCTTCAGAAACATGCCAATTAAATATGTTTTCAGAGAGAGTATTACTGCAAAATGTCAAATCCAAAACTTCCTGCCTTATGGAGTTCATAAAAGTACAGTTGGTACCTTCATTACAAATATTTATATTATTGGTTGTCAAATATTGTAATAAACACTCACCTCTTGTGTTAATGTCTGTACTGTTCCATATCGTATGATGTGCGTTTGAATCGCACCCGATGATGAATGCTTTATTTTGAGATCTACAAAAAGATACAAATGCTTGGACTCCAGGGGGAGGCACTTCGTCTACGTCTCCTGGAAAATATGCAGACGCCACACAGATTTCTGTTCTTCCACGAGTAGTAGGAATTTCACAAACAACCGCTACAATATCTCGTTGTATAAATTCTGTAATAGGTAACATTTTAACGTACCCGTTCACAAGGATAGCAGATCTTGGGGACTGCTGTGTTTCATCATATATCAACTTACACGATTTAGTTTCAATACCCAATATTTTTCCGTTATTTGTCCATGGCTCCTGGATAAAAGCAATATCTAGTTTGCTTTGTATAAATCTCTTGCAAAGTACAGCGCTTGCACCCTTTGCATGATGGAGATTTATTTGGATGAACTTTATATTGTCGTGACTATTGAATGTGATGATCGTGTATTTGATTATTGGGTACTTCTTTCTGTTCCCCAGAAAAATCATTGCAGTCATTGATCATCCGATTTTTGGCTTCCGAATTGTTCTTCGAGATAGTCCGTCCAGTACTTTTGACCCTGATCTGCCCTGGGACATGTGATGTAGTGTCATTTCCATCCACCTCATCGTCTCCAGTTGTAGCACAGGTTCTTGCAATACTGTTAGCCTCATCAGTGTTATATTGAGTCTTTCCAGCACGCTGGACACCGCTTGGTCCTGGAATATAATGGACAGTGGTGTTCTCACCCACTTCGTGTTCTCCAGTTTCGCAGGTCTTTTTTACACTGGTTGCCTCTAAATTTCGATCAACCTCCATTTTTTCCAGTTCATTTCTTTTAGGGATTTTTTTCCTAATAGGAGCATTCTCAAATTTATAGTCTAGGACAAAATCGCTTTTTTTCAGTGACTGCATCGATATCCGATCGACACTAAAAACAAGTTCTACATGGCGCTTGTTGATTATTTTCCTCATAAATATTCGCCAGCTATCAACAACTAAATTTGCATTCTGAGCCTCTAGAAGAGCAAGAATTTCTTCATTGCTGTCTTCTGCGCTCATCGGAAAAAAGCCAACTAACGTCTCCGGTTGAGGGATTTGATCTTCATCAACTGCAATAAGCTCTGCCCCCACCCATGGAACTATTCTAGAGATCACACCTTTGATCCAGTCATATGTTTCCTGGTTTTTACAAATCAAAATCCTGGCCTAAACAAGCAATTCCCAAACTTTGGCTTCACCTTTTCTTTTCGCTGTTCTACTACTTTGTTGAGAACTGCTTTTTGCGTTACAAGAAGCTGCTGCATTGTTAACTCTGAGTTAGGGTAGTTCTTTGGAAGTATGCCTACCTTAACACTGTTGATCACATCCCTATACGATGGCTTGTCCTTACCCTCTGTTCTTTGGGGCTGTTCAGGGGATTTTGCTCTAGTCGGATTCAAGCGATGTTGGACTGATCCCCCATCAAGAGACAGTTTAGATCCCGGGACACGACCCTGTTTTTTAGGACGCGGATTATCGCCGCTGCTATCACTATTATGATAGCGCTTGGTTGGGTTCGAGTTTGGTGTCACCAAAGGTAGCATAGCCAACCGCCGTGCCTCATCAGGAGTGATCCCGCTTTCAATAAAGCGTTTGAATCGCTTCTTCCCAGCCCCACTTAGAGGTTTTATTGACTCACTCTTCAGTTTAGTGCCTTTTTGGTCCTGCCTGAGTAGAGTAGTCGCAACCTCCAATGGTGGTTTCGAGATTATAGTGATTTGTAAATTGTTATCATCAGAGTCACTTACAGTTTTATCAGCATCATCTCCTTTCTTCTCCTTTTGAGGCGTATTCAGGATGGACGACGAGCAGGAAAGTATATCGTCATCCGATATACTCTGCATATTTCCCTCTTCTATATCCATAATTTTGTTGTATTCAACCTGTTCACAAAATAGCCAAATCTATTGAATCACTTTAGCAGGAAACCAATAGCAATGACAAGCCGAGCAGTTGTTTACTATTATCTGCACACACACATACACCGTTGATATGTGCGAGATATGATAGTAGTACCAAAAGGCCTTTTGCGATTTATCGAGCAGATCCACTAACAATGGGCATAGAGCAAACGGTAGATGGTACCAGCCCCACCTCCCCCGTTTCTTGCTCTATTGTGTCACAACTTTTCGTGCAGTATCACTACAACTTATGATCGTAAATTTAATCAATCACTCAACTGATCTACACCTGCTTGCACAATTCCCGTGACCTGTAGCACTTTTTCTTCCTTTCCGAATATCACGCGCGAATAGTATATTTCAATTGACACGGTTATTCGGTTAGTTTAAGCGAGCTCATATAGTTACGAGTACATACAAGAAACTGTTTTTCCAGGGCATCCATTTGATGGATCAAAAGAGAAAAAAAAAAGATTTTGAACAATAAAAAACTCAATTTAAATGCAATTGTTACACACAATCACAGTCCTATGTCAAGTGCCCCTAGGTGCAAACCCATCAACTTTTACTCGTGTAGGTCTCACTACTAACAATTTGTGTAATTGTAGTCCAGGATGTATAAAGGGCTATAAAGTTATTACTAAAATGTTCCGGACAACGTGGTAACGAAGGAGATAATGCTATTTTTATCTATAATATATTTTTGTAGTCATAGATGGATTTGACTCATGCTTATATTTATGTAGGTCTTAAATATTTAGACTTGTGTTTAAAAATGATACATGATGACTCTTTGTCTTCTTCTGCATGATTGAATGAACATGGGAAAAGGGTAGTAATATAGCAAAGATTTTGAACAATGAAAAACTCAATTTAAATGCAATTATTACACACAATCATAGTCCTATGTCAAGATCCCGTCCGTGCCCCTAGGCTCAGACCCATAAACTTTTTTCACCTGCCACTTGCTTTTTTCCTCACCAACAATTGGAAATAGCTCCTGGTGCAGTGCAAATTCAGAATTAAATTTAGAAGAATAAAAGCATAACCGACAACAGACTCAGATGATGTGATCGATTTCATAGATGGCGTAGCGTGACCGGGTGACGACCGGGGCGGTGCGATGATGGGCATCGTCCTGATTAATTAGGGCGGCTTTCAAATGTCTACGAAATGTGGCTTCCAAATGTTATTATCTGTAGAAAAAGCTCACTTTCCAAAACTTCATTGTAGAAATTTGTCAATTTTTGGATCTATGTTTCCTGTTACTTTCTAAACAAAACCTGGACTCTTCTACTTAATCCTACTGACATAGGTGGGGCGTTGTCGAAATGTTATGAATGGCTTTTGTTGAAATCTAAGCCATCACTTTCCAATTGACGAAGGATGTCGTCAAAACTTGATTCATTTAGAATCCGGAATCACGAAATCAGTTGTATTTGATTGAATAAAGGTACAAAAATGCAGATAATATATTGTTGTTTTCAGAAAAAAAAAAATTAAAAAACTATTCTGTAACAGTTTTGGTGAATTTTCTTACTTTTCTTCGGATTCCCTCCATCAAAGTTTGGACTCTGTTGGTCAACCTCAGCGGCCTTTTTCTTCCACGCTTTGGCACCCTTCTTCAATTTCCCCTTGACAATTGCCCAATATCAATATGTCAAATCAATCAATATACCCAATATCAAACTCAATCGAGAAGATCGAGTAGAATTGGGGCCAATTAGGAGGATTGTGTCCCATTTACCCGAAAGACATTATCCCGAACCCCAATCATCCGATTATAAGAAATACCCGAATGCGACAGATACCCGAATGGAATATCTACACGAATGAACATTTACCCGAATGCATCATTTATCCGAATATCACATCTACCCGAATGTACAGGGCGGTGCATAAGTCACGCAACCGATTTGCACAAAAATAATTTCGTATAAAAAAAATGTCTCACTATACAAAATCTTTATTCTCGAATAAAAAACGATACAAAGTCGGCAACTGAACCGCTTAGGAACCAACACGCTTGATAGTTGCAGCGCGATCGTTATTTTT
The DNA here is from genome assembly GCF_029784135.1 of Toxorhynchites rutilus septentrionalis. Lineage (NCBI taxonomy): Eukaryota > Metazoa > Arthropoda > Insecta > Diptera > Culicidae > Toxorhynchites > Toxorhynchites rutilus. The sequence goes on from NC_073745.1 coordinate 26,759,830, forward strand.
TTTACTTCAGAGATCGTTGCCTGACTTATGCGCCACCCTGTACTATTAACAGATATATTTAATTAGAATGTACTTTTATATTTAATTCGGATAAGCGTTAATAAAATGATTGTTTCTTCTATGTATCGGGTCCTTGCCCTGTGGACTGATTCCTACCTCTCAATTACTCGGATGGTAAATTATTTTGAAAATACACTTCACTCAGTTTAACGTCAATTACATAACCTTGATTTATTCACAATATCAACTACAAATACGAAATCAACTAGAAAATCCCTCTTTATGTACAATATTTTACACCAGTTTGGGAATAGGTTTTGGGTTTAAAAATTGGTTTAACCTCCTAGGCTTCCTTGATTGTAATGATCGGGGTTCCTTTTGGGTAATGGGTGCCTCCTATAAAACCTTTTTAATCTTCTATTCCTTTTGAAATCTATCCTCAATAGTTACAATACATTCCCTTGTATTAATTGTTTTTATCCCTTTCCTTTCTTGATTCTATTTCCATGTTGATGTATAGGTGAGTGAAGTTCGGAAACCAAATGATTCGACCTATGCAGCAAATGTTGTTGTGCCGAGGGGTGCACCGAATTGAATTCGCTCTTGTATCCAACAATGTTCACATTACAAAGTTATGAAAGAGATATCAGGCCAAATGAATGAAAAAAAAGTATTTACGTATTCTGCTCGTTTCCAAGTAAAATAAACTAGTATTTACTTGAATTCTTACGAATAACAGTTTACTTTACTGATTTCTTTTTCGTGTTTCGAACATAGCTTTCACTTTGTCAAACATCTGTCAACAGATTGTTTTGGCTTGTGATCCACAGAGTAAAAATAATACCAGGTATATAACTTCCCGATTTGTCTATGTAGTAGTAGGCAAAGAAAAAAAGCAAAAAGCTGACCATCGAATGAATGTATCTCAACGACCTATCTATTGGAAAATGATAGAAAGATATTCTGCTATTGTTTTGGCATCGCAGGACGTTGAACTTCGATATTTTTGCTGAAGTAAACAAAAAGGGATCACAATAATATTGAAGAAAAATCACATAAAAACTCTCAGATAAAAACTAGTTTTACAACGCTCCACCTCTGGTTTCCCCATAGTTGGATAGAAGGGTTCTTGTTAAAAAAATTAAGTTTTCGTGACTAAACCTATACAACTGCTTTAAATTATCGCCATCTCCCGCTGTGCGTAGTTTGTTTAGTTTTAATAATTCGATTTTTCGCATATTCAGGATCGATGCCACAAACTAGTGGAAACGGAATGTTTGACGCGTCATGGTACATGTTAATTTGTTTAACTATGAGCGCAAGATGGCAGCATTGAACATAAATCGGATATAAAGGGTGTGTCACATCAAATTGCATCACGGAAAAAACGCTGTAGAAATTCGCCCAGTAGACCGATCCTTTTGAAAATTTTAGACAGTAAAATAAAAACTATTAAACAATTTTTAGCATTTTCTTTTTATTCATACTTCGAGCCCAAGCCCGTATGCTCGCACCTTCCTCTTTACCCTGTCCATAAGGTTCTGTACAACGTCAGGTTGTAGTTTTTTTTTGAACAGATATCCATTTTCTCTTGAATTCCGCCTCCGATTTGACAACTTTTGGGTTCTTCCGGAGGGCCTGCTTCATAATCGTCCAATATTTCTCTATTGGGCGAAGCTCCGGCGCGTTGGGCGGGTTCATTTCCTTTGCCACGAAGGTGACCCCGTTGGCTTCGTACAACTCCAACACGTCCTTTGAATAGTGGCACGAAGCGAGATCCGGCCAGAAGATGGTCGGGCCCTCGTGCTGCTTCAATAGTGGTAGTAAGCGCTTCTGTAGGCACTCCTTAAGGTAAAACTGCCCGTTTACCGTGCCGGTCATCACGAAGGGGGCGCTCCGCTTTCCGCAAGAGCAGATCGCTTGCCACACCATGTACTTTTTGGCAAACTTGAATAGTTTCTGTATGCGAATCTCCTCCGGAACGCGGAATTTGTCCTCTGCGGAGAAGAACAACAGGCCCGGCAGCTGACGAAAGTCCGCTTTGACGTAGGTTTCGTCGTCCATTGCCAGGCAATGCGGCTTCGTCAGCATTTCGGTGTACAGCTTCCGGGCTCGCGTCTTCCCCACCATGTTTTGCCTTTCGTCGCGGTTAGGAGTCTTCTGAACCTTGTATGTACGCAGGCCCTCCCGCTGCTTGGTCCACTGGACGAATGAACTTGACAAATTCAGCTTATTGGCGACATCCCGGATCGAACTTCTCGGATCACGTCTAAACTGCTTAACTACGCGCTTGTGATCTTTTTCACTGACGGAGCATCCATTTTTGCCGTTCTTCACCTTCCGGTCGATGGTTAGGTTCTCGAAGTATCGTTTTAGTACTCTGCTGACCGTGGATTGGACGATTCCCAGCATCTTACCGATGTACCGATGTGACAACTCCGGATTCTCGAAATGAGTGCACAGGATTAATTCACGACGCTCTTTTCCGTTCGACGATATTTTTCCAAATTTACGAAAAATTGACAGTGAAGCATGGCCAACGTGATCTATACACCCTTATCTGATTTTAAAGCGAAAGTTGAAGATATAATTCCTAAAAATTAAATTTCTACAGCGTTTTTTCCGTGATGCAATTTGATGTGACACACCCTTTATCAAAACGAATGAAAGTGTTTTCAGACGTGAAGTAAACACATTATAAATTCTGTTTTCTTCATGCGAAATCAGGTAAACTTCTATTTTCGAAAAGTGAATACTTAGTTGTAACAGCGAAAAAGACGAATTTGTTCATTTTGTCGGCAGAGCAGTTTATGAGTTTTAACCCTTTCCCGTACAACATCGAGTCTCACTCGTGGATACTTGAATAACATAGGGCGCTAGAACGCTCAGCAGGCTAGTGAAATCACATGTGTGACGGGGTTAATAAACGGAAAAAAAGGTTTCTGCAGGCACTTTTCCCTATACATTTTCGTGTCCATTGTCTTGTTTGTGACGAGAACCTTGGTTTTCCGTCCACAACTGCAAATCCCTTGTCATATCAAGAACATCCTGGCAAGTTTATCAACGAAAACGAACTTGAAATTTAATTTAATATGGACGTCTCGTCCGACAGTTGCGTTATATAAATTCAGGCTTGGACGTGCGTTTTTTGATCCCCAGATTTTACTACCAACTACCTTCGCTTGTGTTTGACGGGTTTGCCTTAACTGTTCTCAATAACTTATCAAGCAAGTTGAATCAAACTTGGCAAATAGAGGATTTAGGGATCAATAAACGTTTCTATGGTGGTGCGACACTCCTATCCCCTCTCTAAGTGGGTGGGGGGGTCGTCTAAAATAAATTTTGGGCGGGACAAAGTTTATCGGGTCAGCTCTATTGACAAATGAGAGTCATCCATTTTATTTTTTGGACTTTGAAATCTTTGTACAGGCCACTCTGATAGAACACGTTCCGTTCCGTTTTTGTGGAAGAATCGGAGCGATATTCACTCGATCATCGGTTTATCAAGTCAATTATCATTTTCAAACTCATAAAATTTAGTTTGCAGTTGCGCAATATATTCTTTGTTCACCAAAATACCAATGAAACGCGCTATATAACAATATCAATTAGAATAAACACTTAATAATCTATCAAACATATTGTTCAAATTTAAGTCCGAATTTTAGTTTCCTGCAATATGATTGTGAAGACATCTGAAAAAAATCTCCCGGCATCCATAGTTTGTAGCAGCTTTATGTCGAATGTCGTCAACCAATAAATCGCGTAACTTTTGAAAAGGTCAAAGTAACAAAGCTTCGTGTAGTACAGGTCGGACTCGATTATATACAGATCGAAAAAAATTTTTTTTTTATAATTCAAATAAATAGAAAATAAAATGAGTCAATGTTAAATTGAAAGTTAATTGGCTATTACGAGTACAGTTAAGTGAAAATCGTTATTTTGGTAGCTTTTAGTTGAAGATTCATCTGGAATTGTTTCAAATGATATTGCAGCGAAATTTAAAAAGATAGAAGTTGGGAAAACAACAAGAACAAATTCTAGAGCGGTTAGAAGGCTTCAATTTGGTTGATGGAAATATTCATGTTTATTTTGTATTTTTTGGATAAAATTAAGAATAACACCTTAAAAACCACAAACATTGAAGTTTTTCACTTTTAAAATATTACTTCAATCCATTAATTTAAAAGTTTCACAACTGTATCTTATATAAAATTGTTTTATCTTTCAAATGGAAGCAAGAGAATTATCCTACGTAGCGTAATTTTTGAATTAGAGCCAGTTTAAGGCAAACCAGGGCCGAACAGAGAAAATGTTCAATAACCTTGTCATTGTTGGAATTCGAACATCAAATATGATCCTCTATCACATTCTGAAATAATTAAGATTTTTTATATAAGAAAGGTATTTTATGACTTTAAGGGGATGAATTGAATTTTTCTTTTATAATCAAAAAATGAAAAATATTTATATAAAAACAAATAAAAAAAACTATTTTTTTCGACTCGATTATATACAGGATTCGATTACATACAGTGAAAAGAAATCGAAGACTATATAATATAATGTACATATATATAAAATATTAATTAACCATTCGAGCAGATCAAAATAACGTTTCCCACCACTCGAACATTACTGTGAAACAATAATTGAGCATCTTTTCTTCTAGAACCTAGAAAATACAGTTTTATTATGATAAAACTTGAAAAATCTTGAGGACACGGTTTATGTTTGTAGTTCACTGCACCAAACCTAACATCAATCCTCTGTTAGATTCCTTTCTACTCGAATTTTAACTCTTTTTTTAATTTTAATCTACTCGTGTTTCTTTTAACCATCTTCGTAGTTGTCTTTTGCGCAATCACTAAGAATGTGGAATAAAGAAAAAAATTCGCCTATGAAGGGCGGATTTCTATATTAGCAGGTCCAAAAAGAACTTGAAACTATCGAGAACCAGAGCAGAGGGCCCAAAGCCTCTAAGGAGGACGGTTGTAATAGCTGTTATCCATCGCAGTTACGTAAAGAAAGATACTCTCCACCTTTGCAATTGAAATTCGATACAGAGTACGCGTGATTGATAATGGAACATATCGGTGATATTGGTTTTAGAGGAGTTCTCTCGGTTACCTTCTCAGGTTTCCAACAGTTAACTTTCCACCGTCGCGAATGATGCGATGAATATATAGCCAGTTGAATTTATTGTACAGGTTTTCTTTTTCAGGTTACATAAAGATAATCTTTGCAGCATGTTGTGACACATGATATTTTCAGATTTTCATTTCGTCGAATGGTCTATTGATGTAAACGGAAAGAAGATTACTTGGGATTTATATTCATATCAATTGAAGTCAATGGAGCACATTGACCTTATGATCTTCTGAACTTTAGAATGATGTGGGGTACCTGTAACATCTGGTGTTCATTTAAACTCAAAGCGCGCATAACATGCCGTACCATTTTGGGAAAGATTTATGATTTTTGCACCAGTCGTGATTGAAATGGTAGATCAATTGGTCTGAACCTCAGAATGTTTTGGAGGTCCTAGAACATATATTTGTATAAGCTCAAAGACAGTGTTGCTGCTTGGGTAGGCACCACATCGTATTGCATTCGTAAGTGCAAGCAAGAGAAAAATAACACTGAGAGCGTGTAAGAAAAAGAAGAACTATCCAACGTAAATACACTTTGAATCGATCGAACGAAAAATGTCAAAAAACAAAATTGGTCAAGGAATAGGAGGGAAAACATTTATGCATTGTGGATTTATTTTACATAAAATAAGCAAAACTGCTTATTACACATATGAAAAACTGGATAAAACTGGACAATATTTAAAAAAAACTGAGAAATTTTAGGGTCTAACTGTTTGACTGGATCTAGGAAAAAACTGCAAAAATCCAGTTTAACCTGGAACATTGGCAACGCTGCCTCCGACGCTCGAAACGTCCGAAGTAACAAAGCAGTCAAAACAACACAAAGTCGTACTTCGGTCGTTTTGAGTTTTCGTTTCTTACAGGTGTTGTTATCGATTTCAGAACAATTCAACGAGTGATAACAATAATAATCTGTCTTTAGAACTGTGGTGATGTTTGGTGATGGTGATATTTGGACTGTTGTTTAGTAGTTAGTTTTAAATTCTCATCGTGCAACGTAATATGTTCAATGTGCAAACGCAGTCAGTCAAAACGTACAATGTAACCTTTTTTTTCGCTCCAAGGCTTTAAATTTAAGCTCAAACCACGGAGCAGCAGTTACGATTGGTTTTTCAGAGTTATTCTTGATTGTTAGCGGTGAAAATAGTGATAAAGAACGATACCTTTCAAGACAATTCGCGGAGTAATGTTCGGGTCTTCAACTTCGTTTTTCGTGAGTTGACGAAAATGTTACATTGGACCTTTTCAAAAGTTACGCGAGAATTATTTGATGTTGTTCCAATCATCAAAGAAACGGTGTCGCCGCATACAATAGCCGTGAATTTCAATGAAGAAAGCATGTCTGAAGATAGTTTGAAATTCTGAAATCTTCAATCAAAATCATTGATTGATGTTATTTGATTACATGAAACGGGTAGTTATGATCCTTACACATTAGAAATATTGGACAATCAACGGTTGTGATATAGAAGTTTTTTAAACGAAACATCATGCAAAGCAAAGCGTTCGAAAGCACAAAAAACACATTCCACTGAGAACTGTGACATTTTTAACTACCCTTCTGAATCATATTTCGGACGTTTAAGGCATATGATGCAGAAAACAAATCTCAACTTTATGCATAGGTATTATTTGGTTGATATTTTTAATAAATTAGGTCAATATGCTTTTAAGCTTTCTACCTTGGTACCTATTTGATTGAAAACATAAAAAACATCGAATAAAATGCTTTTCAAATCAAGCGAATGAGAATCAAACATCGGACACCATTTATAAAAAAAATCAAATTTCGGACAGATTGAATTCGAATTACTTTATTTTGTAATTTTTTGAACGAAAATTACATTACACTTGATTATATTTTATAGTCAACTGCGAAACACTTACTTATCACAGTAACATGATAACGATGATGAGAACTGATGAAACACGTGAGAAATTTAAATATTGATGAATGGGTAAAATTCTATGTTCTCACACTAAGCAAAGGTAAACACAAATGATAATGAGTGGATTTGTGATTTTGGGTGGATTTTTTCCTACTATGTAATAATTTAAATGTAATTCTCAAATGAAGTGATAGTGAAACCAAGGGATTACTCTAAAGAAGCAATTGTGATATTAATTTTATAGTTATATCATCAGTGCATTAAGCATTTTAAATATTAGAACAAAGTGTCCGAAATATGATTCAGAACGGTATATCAAGCTAGCTGTCATCCATGATTGATGTGTGACGAAATGATACAATAGTTTGGGATTAAAAACGCCGAGACTTGCGGATGGACGAAAAAATGGCCGCATATTACACGCTGAAATATAATGCGAACATGTTCACCGATTTTACACGTCGGGCAAAGCCCATGTCAGCGAAACTATGAAAAGCCCACATTCTCACGCTTCTCCAAATGAATTCAAGCTTCAACGAGCACAACCTCCGTCAAAACATAATGAAAATTAATTAAATTTCCGGAAAAGCAATATTTCCACCAGAGAAACACGTTATTTTTTCGGCGAATTTGTCGGATCGAGGATGCACTCAGTTTTTTTTCGCCTGCAGCGTTTCCCTTTTTGCTATATTTGCCCCCGGAAGGAGATTTCTCACTTCCGAGATAAATGGATTGATATAGGTATGCGTATGAAAGCTGCGCACAGTGGAGAGCATTCACGTTCCGCCCAGTGATGATGAGCGCTGTTTCTATTCACCACAATATGGTACCTAGAGCTTGTGTAATTTCCACAAACGATGGAACTTGAAGCCTCCTAGCGATGCTGTGTGTATGTCCCGGTATGCCCCCACCGGGGGATGCTCTTTTATTTTACTGCAATTGTACCGGTTTTTTGTCCTGTGTATTTCAACTGTTCCGCATTTCTCGTTTTTTATTTTTTCTACAAATGAGCCCAGCGATCCGAGCCGTAGCCGTGGTGTTGGTGGCACTTGCTTGCCCCCAGGAGCCACCGGAACAGAACATGAACGTTTGCTGGAACCATTTTCGCGAATGTGTATACAAATTACATAATAACCATTTTGCGCCTTTATTCCGGCCGGTTGATGCTGATAACGATATGCAAGTAGTACCTAAGTGCAGCGCCGGTGTCTGAATACGGACGCAATTCGGTGAGCGGAATGAGTTCACTGCAGACGATGACGATGACGACGACATTCCACTTCGTTCAGAGGATGCACCGAGCCAGAAGTGAGCTGGGGATATACCTACAACTCATCACGATCCATTCCTTGTCATTATCCTCTTCACCGTCATTCACGCAATTTTTGGAGGACCATCGGTAGTGTGGAGATGATGTACGCTGTCAGCTAGTGTAGATGCTTGGAGTGGATTACTTTATGGCTTTTCCAATTTCACCGAGGACACTTTTCATTAAGGATGCAGCGTTGCTTGTTCCATATTGTGGACCCTGCAATTTGTGCAAAACTTGAGGCTTACATTACCTTGATGAGTCAAGTAAACCATTAATGATTATGCCTTTTAGCAAATAATTTTTTTGCTCCCACATATTAAAGCATGTACTTTCAAGCTTAGTTGGAAGTTATGCACAGATCAAATGAGTTTTTGGTGATATCCTTTTTGTCTGTAGAAGTTTATCATGTAAAATCATAATCGGCATAAGAAAATTTCATTGTTTTAGTAGTAATAAACAAAATGCGTGATCGAGAGACAAATCGTTGAAAGTGCTTCAAGAAGGCAAACCAGGCTATAGAAGTATGGTATTGAAAAACCGGTTCGACTTGCTTTGGCGAAAATAAGGATATCTATTCCAAAGTTTAAGCTGCTATCGTACAATCGTACAGATCTGAGATCTGTCCCAGAATGCCGATTTTTGAAAAAAAAAATTTCGAGATGACACTAAATCTCGACGTTTCATGCCATTTTAAGACATTTGGCATCAAAAAAAAAATCGAAAACCCCGATTTTCTGACCGCTTTGCGCCACTTTCCTTCAATCCCACACGATCTGTTAATCTCATGTTGATTAACAGATCGTGTGGGATTGAAGGAAAGTGACAACCCTTTGACACATGATCACCTATTGATCAGCATTGGACGCAGTGGGCAAACTATTCCACTAATCAAACCGTTGATCACAAAGGGAGTGGGTCACTCCATGAGAATATCTTCAACTGATAGGCACAAAATGACTAGCGAAGGTTAAGAATGGTATTCTAAACAGTCTTGTCAGCTTTCGGGGTACGCCGCGCTCATCCATATTTTCTCTAGATAGCATACTAAATCTCGAGTCATTTAATATCTGGACACACTGTATATTTTACTGCAGCGCTTCTGGATCTAAAATGTTGCGACAGCCGTTTCATTTCGATTCAAAGAAGTTATACGCAATGGAAACCGCGAGCCGAAAACTAATTTTGGACACGCACTTCGAAAATCCGACATGGTTAGGTTCAAGAAGTAGTTCAAATTGACTAAATCGACCGTTTGCCGCGGTCTCAGATATTTCCGTGAGTAGCATTGTTGCGCCAAGCGAATTAACGAAGCCTGTTGATTGCATATTCGAGCTAAACTTAACAACGAACATTAAATGGACGGTTTAATGACTGTACAGTCACGAGTAAAATTGATTTTTGCTAGTGATTACTAGCTAGCAGCACACTATCGGTGAAAATAAGTTAAGTAAAAGTTATTCGTTGTTTTTGTTTGCGTTTACGTAACGAAAACGTATTTTCGGCGCCAGCGAGATATGATTGATTCCACTCTGAATAACATTGGGACAGGGAAACCAGCCGAAAAACAAGTAGAGTGGGTAAACGCAAGGGATAGCAGCATTAAAAAATCAGGGTGGTAATGTCCGGGGCATATCCGGGGATAATACACAATATACAGTTATATTACAGCATGACAACGCACCAGCGCACACCACTAAAACTGTGGATGGCGCAATAAAAACCAGTAACTAGGAAACACTAAAGTGCCCGCCGTATTCTCCGGACCTGACCCGTCAGATCATCAGCTTTTTGCTTCAGTGCGCCATGCACCGACAGCACAGCATTTCGCAGAATATAAAGATGTCGAAAAATGGGTCGGCGAATTATTTTCTTTGAAACAAAAATAAGGATTATTAAAAACTGATCAAACGTACCGTTTTTTCGAGATTTTTTTATTGTCCCGTCTTTTTATCAATTTGTACCATTATTGCGACGCATAGTTATCATGTTTCGATTTGTACCGGTTTCTGTGACGGTCCCCTTTTGCTAGCAACTTTTGTTCACTTCACGAAATCTAGAGTTAAGCTTTTACCTATATTATCGCCACTATAGTGCATTTCAGTTGGATCTACCAAAACGGCTCACGTCTCTCATTAAACACCAGTCTTCCATGTTTCACAAAAAATACTGCGTCCGGGATAAACATGTCCATGCTGTTCGCAGTTTTGTGTTTGAATACAAACATGATATTTTCGTACCTATGTTTGAAAATGTGACATGGTTGTATTCGTAGTATGTTTGGACATACGATGTTTAATCCTAATGTTTCACATGCTGTTCGAACATGGTGTACAGTTTCTCTTGCATTTTCACCCCAAGCACTGGCAGTGCGTAGAGAAGAAGAAGCGAATCGGACACCACACCACCACCACTCAACGCGTGGTGTGTTGGTATGTTGACATGGAAAAAAGGATTTCCTATCATGACAATGGGTGCTTCGTCTAAAATATTGGGCAAATAAAATAAACCTATTTAACTGTTTTGAACAAAATAAACGTCGATTGATATCAGAATTTTTCACATGTTTTTTTATATATTGAACTCATGTAACATTCGCTATTATTAGCTATTTTAACAAGTACTAAAATTGAATAGAGCTTTAGCTTTAGAGGTTTAGCTACCCACAACAAATTTTGCATTATTTCCCTAATTTTAATCGAATATAAAGTACCAGCATTATTCAGCAGTGACATGTTAGGCGTGACGCTAACCACTCGACCACGGGAGCAACAATTTTGGCTGGATCTTTGAACACAAATGGCCATGTTCGCGACGAACGCGACCCGAGCTACAAAACGAGCGAAGAAGAGATGAAGAAAAGGTGATGCAATCGCATGCACACATAGCATATGTAGCTTTTAGTTTTTTCCTTCATTCAGTTTGTGATAACATCGAGAAATTAATGGTGTGTTTTAACCGCTGAAATTTCTCTGCTGGTTCTGCTGTGTGCCGCTGAAGGTTGCATCTAAAACTAATTTTTGGGTATTTATTTTTTGGACCAGTATTTGTACGACGTCGCCCGCTGTGCTGTCGGTTCCCCAGACTTCAATTGCAAACATGCACGCAAGAAAAATCTCATAGAAAGCTTCTTTCTATTCAGAGAGTGTTTTCTTTGCACGAAACCAAGGATTATTGAATCAGACTTGCAAAATGTGCATGAACTCATAGACTCTTAGTTCGTGCAACTTTTGTAATGCGAACTAAATTTCAAGTTCGTTTCTGTGAAAAAATATTCTACGAAGAAATGTTTTGGGATGAATCATTTCTTTCCGTATATGAAAAGAAACGAAACGAAAGCAATGAATACTGCGACACAGTCTTTCATGTTTCACGAAAAACACTGCGTCCGGAATAAACATGTCCACGCTGCTGTTCACAGTTTTGTGTTTGAGTACAAACATGATTTTTTCGTACCTATGTTAGAAAATGTGACATGTTTGTATTCGTGGTATGTTTGGACATACGATGTTTAATCCCAATGTTTCACGTGATGTTCGAACATGGTGTACAGTTTCTCTTGCATTTTCACCCCAAGCACCGGCAGTGCGTAGAGTAGAAGAAGCGAATCGGACACCACACCACCACCACTCAACGCGTGGTGTGTTGGTATGTTGACATGGAAAAAATGCTTTTCTTTCATAACAATGGGTGCTGCATCAAAAATATTGGGCAAATAAAATAAACCTCTTTTTCTGTTCTGAACAAAATAAACATCGATTGATATGAGAGTTTTTCACATTTGATATCATTATTTAGTGCACGCATCAATTTATATATTGAATTCATGTAACATTCGCTATTATTAGCTATTTGAACAAGTACTAAAATTGAATTATTCAGCAGTGACATGTTAGGCGTGACGCTAACCACTCGACCACGGGAGCAACAATTTTGGCTGGATCTTTGAATACAAATGGCCAATACTGCTTGTTCGCGACGATCGCGACCCGAGCTATAAAACGAGCGGAGAAGAGGAGAAGAAACGATGATGCAATCGCATGCACACATAGCATATGTAGTGCAGTGTAAGTGTAGCTTTTAGTTTTTTCCTTCATTCAGTTTGTGATGACATCGAGAAATTAATGGTGTGTTTTAGCCGCTGAAATTTCTCTGCTGGTTCTGCTGTGTGCCGCTGAAGGTTGCATCTAAAACTAATTTTTGGGTATTTATTTTTTGGACCAGCATTTGTACGACGTCGCCCGCTGTGCAGTCGGTTCCCCAGACTTCAATTGCCAACATGCACGCAAAAAAAATCTCATAGAAAGCTTCTTTCTATTAAGAGAGTGTTTTCTTTGCACGAAACCAAGGATTATTTAATCAGACTTGCAAAATGTGCATGAACTCATAGCCTCTTAGTTCGTGCAACTTTTGTAATGCGAACTAAATTTCAAGTTCGTTTCTGTGAAAAAATATTCTACGAAGAAATGTTTTGGGATGAATTATTTCTTTCCGTACATGAAAAGAAACGAAACGAAAGCAATGAATACTGCGACATCGGGTGATATGTTTGTACATGATGTTTTGGAATAATAAACATCGTGTTTGTTTTCACATGTTTATGTTTGTGAATCATTGTTCGTGTTTGGGATAGACATTCAACACTAGCGAAAATCATGTTCGAATTCAAACAAAAACATGGAATTTTCACATCGCGTGGACACGTGTAATTGTTTTTCGGAAGACTGTTGAACACTATAGAAACGTCAACAACCGTATTTTCAGTTTAAAGACAAAATATTTGTGATACTGTCTTGTTGCACAGCGGCTTACCTTGTTGTAAGAGATGATGTCTCTGCCACTAAAGTTGCTGTCATAAGGATGATTTTAGTAAGAATTTTCAACATAACGATGAAAAAGTATTTTTTAACAGTGATGTGCAAAGTGTTTTATTTAAGTCCGATTCAGCGCGTGGAATGGTAAATTGACGAAAGGCTTTTTTGCCGTAATCACTGACCGTTTATAGATTGTTTAAAAAAAAGGTTTTGTTCTATTCTCCGAAGTGATTTTGCTCTTGAACTTCGTATCTAGCAAAAGCGTTGTGTGTGACATCAGCATTAGGAGAGATTGCTGACTGCTTGCTAGTTAGATCTAGACTTAGTATTAGAAATCGCGAATGGTTCATTTATACTCAATAAGTTATAAACGGCGAGGCTAAGTTGCAATATTCTCTCTCTCTCTCTCTCTCTCTCTCTCTCTCTCTCTCTACAGTGTCCGTCCGAACGCTGCATTTGCATTTCTAGCGAGCGATTTTCGTACTGATTATTCACAGTGGTATAAAGTAGAAAGCACAGTAATGCACCAGAACAGATTATATTTAGTGTTTGCCTGGTAGTACCGCATTATTTGAAAGGATTCTTCCACGATGAAAAAAGTAACAACGCTATTATAATTGTCAAACTGAACTATGATCTGGAAGTTATCAAATTCTATGATAAAATTTCTGAAAATCATAATCACCTTTCCAAAGTCCCATCAGCATCTGAATATTGTTTCAATTGTAGAGAGTAAACCAGATTTATCTTTGAACGATTAATTGATTGGTTTCACTCCCGGTTTCATTCACACAGTCCGAAATCAATTTTCTCTGAATGTATTATGAATAATGTCTCTGTGTTTTTTTTCGAGTTTACGTGCCTCGTTTTACTCCTGAAGTATTTGATCGGTTGTGTACCATTCATCCGAATACCACTCACCCGAAACACGTTTACCCGAAACACGTTTACCCGAAACACGTTTACCCGAAACACATTTACCCGAATCTAACACATACCCGAATGACATTCACCCGAATGTAACAAATACCCGAATGCGACAAATACCCGAATGGAAATGTACCCGAATGCAACAAATACCCGAATGCGACATTTACCCGAATGCCACATTTACCCGAATGCGACATTTACCCGAATGCTACATTGACCCGAATGAGATGGGATGGTTCCGACAAATCAGGATTTAATCAACAACATGAAAAAGCAACAAAAATACGAAGTGAAATTAGAAATTGTAATGAGGAAATTTGAAAATGATTTTGATGACTTTGCGGAGTAATTTTTTAAAATGAGTATAGGCACAATTGACATGCTGTCTTCTTTCCTTTCCGTGTTGATCTTTAAGGCCCTGAGACCATTCAAAAATGAGCATGGGTTATGGATGATTTCGATAACTAAGCAGCTAATTGAAACATAAAAATATAAGCATAAATGCTATGACAATATGAAACGAATTGATAAAAACGTATTGACCACCGCAGCGTAATGTTTATCATGAATTTATTAATTCGTGATGAAATTTATTCTGAGGTCTACGTAATGGGGGCGAAGTCTCCATTTAACGAGTATAAGGAACCGAGGCGGCACCAAGCCGCCGAGGTGACGCAATCCGAGTCAGCCGCCGACCCGCCGTCGGAAGCGGCGGCCTCTCGCAAGCAAACCTGTGTTCCATCGATTGCCCGATTTGTTTGAAACATAGGAGACGATCCTTTAGTTACGCATACGGCATACGTTTACCTGGTGCATTACGGTCGGTGGCCAACTCAAATTTCATCACCTTATCGGCTTGAGGCAACCTCGGTTCCTCATCTTCGTTAGATAGGGATTTCTCCCCCATTATAGTGATCTCGGAATAAATTTTATAGCAAAACAATAAATTCATAATATAAATTGAACTTCAGTGCCGTAATACGTATGTACCAAAATTGTAAGCTTTCTTTAAAGTGAACGGGTTGCGTCATCCATAAATAGATAAATTTCATAATACGTTATAAAACTGCATTCTTTCACTTTTTATTATTTTGAAAAGGATTTGATCCAACGCCGCTATTTCCCAAATTGCACTACCCACGAAAAATACGAACCTTTTGGATGGAAATGAATGTACAAGACAACTATGATCTATATATAACATTCATCAGAAATAAATATACAAATACTTCCTAATTATAAAATTTGCGTATTATTCGAATATATCCTTCTTTCGAGTAAGTCTCGCATTTGGGTAGATGTTACATTCGGGTAAATGCTACATTCGGGTAAGTGTTATATTCGGTTGAATTTTCCTGAGAGATGAGCGAAATGTGAAGAATCAAATGGGGAATGCTTCGAATAAAAATAGTGGTTCTTCCGAAAATTATGTGTTTTTTTCTTCGAAAAAACGGCCAAATTCTTCTTACGATGTAAGTATATATGTTTTACATAGTTGATAGCTTTCAAACAATGAGTGACGTGAAACGATTATGCATTGAAATCTGACAACGCTGGGTCGATTCCCGCATCTAAAAAAGCGACCAAATGATTATATCAATTTGTAAAACTTCCATAAAATATAACACAGATACCGAACCATATTACATTCTCGTCCAAAAATGTGTAACGCAATTTCGCAGCTCCCAACTTCGAATCAGATGCAAATCAGACGTGATAAGAGAAAATAAAACAAAACTCACAGAAACAGAAAGAAAAAGAGCACTTACGAATGATGTCCAGCATGGCCGGCGGCGTTGCGACCCGTGCGCCCGATGATTTGGCCGTTGCCAGGCACACGTAATCCCCGCTGTCCAACCGCTGGGAGACACTGTTAATATGCAGATTGGAACCATTTGAATACACACGATGATCCAGCCGGATGGGATTGCCTGTGGGAGGAACGGAACGGAACGTCAGGCAGGAGACAAATGGCAGGGTCATATTATAAAAATTAATGTTTCGTAGAGTGGAAGAAACATGACTACGAGGCCGCGCCGAGGCCGAGGAAGACAAGGTTCACTGGTGCCTGTTCGGCAAAACGACGGCAAAAAGGGACCGTTTGTCTCTCTGAGCCAGCATTTCTGAAGACAGGAGAAATTGAAATTGAATTCAAAATCAGAAGTTTGAACAAAATAATGCAAATTCTTGTGCTTCCTCGGAAAACTCTTTCCACCATACACACACACACATATACACACCAGCCAGAAACTTACCATTTAAAGTCCAGGAAAAGTCGATCTCATCGTCGAAAAAAGCTCGACACTTGAACACAACCGATTCGCCCTCGTACACCTGGATGTACTTTGGCACCACGGTGAACTGGAACTGATAGCCCCGGACGAACGCTGTGGGAAAAGAGAAAATTCAAATTAGTCACCACTCAAACACAAAGTTTTCCCGCCACCGACAAAAACCGCACCCTTTGGCATGTACCGCCCCCATACCACCCTCCTTCCAATCAAAACTGACAAAAGCGACGACGACGACGACAACGTCCTCATCATCATCATCAGCAGCAGCATCTTGGAAGGGAAGCAGTAAAATGATGTTGACTTACTCAAGCTTATCTGAAAAAGGAATACTTTTCACGTTTTCGGCGCGTTTGATATTTATGTGCATCGACTTGATACACGGTTACCGGCGGAAGTCTGATTAGATGAGAGCTTATTTCTCTCCGTAATGGGTGATAATAGATTTTTACGATCACTGCGATTGTGTACTGATACACGCGAACCATGAATTAATTCTCTCTCAGGTGTTTTTCGGGTGCTCAAGTCAGATGTGAGGCAGGTTTTTAACGTAAGAATATTGACACGATGAGGATGATACTATCGATAGTTATGTTATTTGATGAATTTGATTCTTTATTCGCTCGGATTACAAAGATTATTACTTATGAGAAATTTATTTCGCAAATAATGAACTTGGGAATATTCAAAAAGCTAGAGTCTCATAACATAAGAGTCACTCCTTCATAAAGCTTCCAGAAATACATAAGTAGTCACCCTATTTGTTTTTATTTAAACTAAATTCATTTTCAACTGGCTCAGCAACGAAAAGCTTCAATGAAACGTGTTTATGAATAGGGAATAGCCTCTATGAGTAAAACTATGCAAATGTTCTCTCTCAGAAAGGAATAAAACTCTATCATCTTTAAAAAAAACGGTACAATATAAATATTTATATAACAATTCTTATGGATTTTTTGATAGTGATAACCACCTCCTTTAAACTGAGTATTGCGTACATCTGGATATTTTTTAGTTCTGTAAACAATAATTAAAATATAGACTGAGGAAAATAAAAAATCAACGAAATAGCATGGATAGAGTAGCCAGAAAGTGGCGGATCGGAAAATATGGCGACTTTTTGCAAAAATTTTCGATTAAAGATAACCTGTCATTTTTATATTCAGAGCAATACCACACAATGTGATCAATACGCGCAGTACTACAAAATGTGTAGTAACCTATACCACAAATACATAAGATACTCAGCCCTATTCTGTATTCCGACGGATTTCCATTTCGTTCGAAACCGTTATTTCGTCCGAGTTATAATTTCGCATTCCCCATTTCAAACGTTTTGTCCATTTAATGTTCGAAGGAAACAGATCGAACGGAATACAAAAACAACTCGAACGAAATACAGCATGGAATTTTATCAAGTCGTTCGAAATATTTCGAATCGATCGAAATACAGAATAGGGGTGACTATCACTAATATTTATTCGAAAGAGAAGTGTATTCGACGAATAACGATCAGACATGAATCTGCACACTACCCGTATGAGATCACGATAATAATTATATACTTTGAACCATGATTTGAGGGAAACTCTAGGAATGATAGAATATAGCCACCATCCTTTATAACTTCCATTACAACTTGTCCGCCAAGATTCAAGAGCTCGTTCACGAGTAAAATGGAGATATTTATCAAAAACAATAGGCTTACGTGTGGCTCTTGAAACTGAGCAATCACCCAAAACGTTCTGGACTCTGTGTCCCACTCACTTATACTGCTGCCTGTATGAGAATGGGCGTTATCGACTAGGTTAACATTATAAACTAGTAGTAACACACATCCTTCTCCTCCCCAAAAAAAAAGCAGAAGGAGGAGTAAACGATAATATAAAAAATGTTGTTGATTGACGTCCTTCCATTGATGCCTTGCATAAGCACAGAAAATTTGCCTAATCAATTTTCAATCACAGCAACTAATCTAATCAATAAAAACGCAAACAATATGTACGCGATAAAAGTTATCATTTATCAACTGACGGAGAACAAAGTTGGAAAAACATACGTGAAGTCATTTGAGACATTGAATACAACTGTTACGGAAATTCCGAGGCCACTCATATAGATTAATGCTCCAAAAGTAGAACCTGTTCTACTGCTATGCCTTGTGCCTTGTTCCAAAAAGAGAGATTCAATTATAGTACGAACATGTCGTTGCATTCATGTTCCCAAAGGCTTGAATGCATTCTCGCCGTTTCTATCTACACTCTGCACTTTACTTTCATAAAGAGGAATAGTGTTCGCAAACATTTTACTCAATCGTTCACGTTCACGATCATTCGAGCATAATCTCCGTATATGTTTACTGTTTCTTATAATCACTTCCGAAGGCCTCGTTCGTCAAAACTTCACTTTTTTATCGCGTCGATTTTCCACACTGTTTAATTCATTGTTTGAATACCCACTGTTGTACTCTTATAAATCCTGCGATTTGTAACTGTGTTCGGTTGCTCGTGCCTACTTACCTTCAAAATATGTACAAGCCCTATAATCCGAAAAACTATGAAAGCTGTAACAGATGGAGTTTCGAAAAATTAAAAAAAAAACATTTGAGCCCAATTCTATTCGCTGCAGTGCGGTCATCCCGATCCGCTACCGATGAGTCTCGTCCAAGACCCGTCATCCCGATCCGGTGTCGACGAAATCTCACGCGGTCATCCCGATCGGCTATCGACAAATTCCTGCGCAGGTATCGCGAGCCGATACAAAATATTGCACGGCCAATTTAGACCGTTGTCAACAAAACCCTGCGCCAGTAATTCGACCAGCTATCAATTTATGAAAACGCGGTCATCCTGCGTGACCATCCCAGACCGCTGCCGACTCAGAATAACAAATATATTATGGGTTATCAGGAGGAATGCATAACTTCTATATAAAACTTTTCAGTACGCTAAACGACCACAAACGGCCGTCAAGAAAGATCGGTGGAGTCATCACACGGTACGGTGAGCTAGTATCCAGCGTAACGACTCTTCTGCAGCAAAACGCACGAACAAGTGCATCTACAACGTCACAACAAATCGAACGTGGAGAAAATTATGGTTTCCGAAAAAAAACAAACATAATCCATGTGAAGCAGCACACTGTCAGCATTGCCTCAAAACGTACACAAAACATTCAACAATCTTGACAAGAATACTGCAGTCATAACTATTTGGCGGAAATCGCCTGGAATACCATGCACATAAACGTTCATTGACTAGTCAAAATTACGACAGAACGATTGAACAAAATTGAAGAAATGGTCTGGAAATCAGATCAAGCAGATGAGCTTTCCAGGGTCAGAAATTCATGATATAGCGACATTAGTTTAGTTTGAGCGCCTAGGGTTAGCTTTTTTTAAGTTTGCTATCACTATCCTCTGGAGTCACAAAGTCTAAATATTTGAATGAAAACGAGTGAATAATTGTTCTACCCAAAAGATTGAGTAGCAATTGTGCAGGATTGTGTTTTCTTGAAAACATAACCATCTCTGGCTTTTCAGCAGTAAACTCAATACCCATTTTACAGGCACAATCAACCAAATTATCAAGAGTAATCTGCAAAGGATCATACAGATCAGTACTGTCTTTGCCCATTACCGACACCAAACAATCATCTGCAAATTGTCTCAAAGTACAGCTTCCTGATGAACAAACATCAATTTCATTTACATAAAGAATAGTAAATGTAAAGAATTGGACTAAGGCATGAGCCTTGAGGAAAAACTATGTAGCTAATTCGATAAACCTGACAAAGAACTATGGATAAAAATCATATGTTTTCCACGCAAAAACTATTGATTTTTGGAGAAAACCCATCTAGATTAGAAACTGAATCCAACGCACCTTTGATACAGTGATAGACTTTCAAAAACTCACCTTGCATATTTGAAAACCTTTCTCAATTTCTGGACTATTTCATCAAAAACTACTACCGTAATTTGATAGACTTGTATATTAACTATTACTCTTTAAATTAATCAACAAGTTTTTCCATTTTTGTTAGATTTTCTTAACTTCCTTACATGACTTCTTTAAAGTGTGCAAATGTGCGATGGCAAAAATAAAAGCCCACCCCCAACAAATTATTTAGAAAAAACTTCAAAACATTTGAGTAACCCCTCAGTTCCACATGTTATGACTGCTAGGGCTGTGCGCTATTATTTACAACCTTTCAGTGATTCAGTTGACGCGATATAAACGAAGCGTTGTTTACGTTGGCACATAAAAGTAGCTTGCTGTTGCCTACGCAAAGAGTTTTCAGCGAAATTAAAATGTGTGGAGGAAATTCAGCATGCAAGCCCGAAATCTTGTTGTTCAGGATCATTTGCAGCAGATTTCACAGCGGAAGATTGCACAGAACTTTGCAATAAGCCGGGGAGCAGTTCGTGAAATTGTGCACAAACAAAAAGCTTACGGTTCACTTGCTGACATATCCGGAAGAGGTTGTAGTCGGAAGACCGATAGACCGACGTATCAACGAATCATCCGAGAAGTGAAGAAATCTCCAAAATTATCAGTCAAAGTCATTCAGGAAAACCTCTCGTTGGAGGTATTGGCTAGAATCGTACGCCGCAAACTAGCCGAGTATGGGCTCAAGCGCAGATTCACAAAAAAACCTCCGTTTCTCAGAAAGAAAAATTAACTGAAACAGTTGGAATTCGCCCAGAAACATGTTAGCAAAGACTTTTGGAAGAAAGTACTTTGGACTAACGAATCGAACTTTGATCTCTGAAACAAGAAACTGTGCGAAAGAGTGTGGCGGAAGGATGAAGAAGCTTGCTTGCAGGCTACGGTCAAACAGCTTAAGAACAACCTGAAGGAATCGCTTGGAAAAACTGGCCTACCAAACAGCTTCGGTTTCCAACAGGACAACGACCCGAAGCATACGGCTAAGAAGACCAAAACCTATTTACGTTCACGCAAAATAAAACCCCTTGAAATGCCTCGAAACCTGTGGGCCATTCTCGACAACAAACTGGTGAATGATGGTGTCACTAATAAGGACACTTATTTTACGGCTCTTCAGAAGGCGTGAAACAAACTCAACCCTCAACACCTCCAGAATTGGGTCAATAGTATGCCCTAACGTTTTCAACAGGTCATTGAAGCTTTAGGAGGCCACACTAAGTATCGATGCTTTTAACTTTTTTTGCTTTTATTGTGTGATTTGTTATTTCTCGAGCTCGGGCTTTGATTCTTGTTTTCTATTTTTATTTTGTGAATTTTATATGATGAAAATGCAATGAAAAATATTGGTTTTATAATAAAAACTAATGAGATTGCTATTTTTACTTGGCAAAATTGTTTTTTACTCAAACAAGTTGTGAAAATCATAATCTAATGCTGTTTTTAATACAATGTAAACAACAAATCGATTTGCTAACGAAACCGCACAACTCTAACTGTCATAACATGAAGAAACGACGGGTTACTCAAAGGGTTTGAGTGATTTCAATATTATTTATAAAAAAAAAGCCCACCTCCAGTTTTTCTTTGGTCAACGCATATTTGCACACATTAATAAAGTCATGTAAGGAAGTAAACGAAATCTAACGGGTGTTGAATAAAAAATGAGAATTTTTTCAATCACATATAAAAAAAAATTTTTTTTCAAAAAAAATTGCAAATCTTTTTAATCA
Organism: Toxorhynchites rutilus septentrionalis; assembly: GCF_029784135.1. Classification (NCBI taxonomy): domain Eukaryota; kingdom Metazoa; phylum Arthropoda; class Insecta; order Diptera; family Culicidae; genus Toxorhynchites; species Toxorhynchites rutilus. The sequence continues at coordinate 26,781,899 of NC_073745.1, forward strand.
CTTGAAAGAGTAATAGTTATCAAACAATTCTATAAAATTACGGTAGTAGTTTTTGATAAAATCGGCTAAAAATTGAGAAAAAAAATTCTAAGCATCAAATCTGGGCCTTTTTTATGCCTATCACTGTATCTAGGAACACGGATGCCATTTGTTGCTTTCTACACAAAGCGATGTCAACCTCCGATGAAAGCAACGCAAGGCAATCATTAGTTCCTTTGGCTTTACGAAAACCGAACTGCGAAGGTGAGAGAAGGTCGTTAGATTCTATCCAGCTGTCTAAACGACAGAGAATCATTTTCTCTAATAATTTGCCAATGCAAGAGAGCATTGCAATTGGTCTATAAGGTTTTCAATAAGTTGAATTAGATCCTATCTGACCCCGGCAACTCTCCAAAGAGTGCCGAAAGAAGTCTCTCGTGAAAATCAACTCACAAAATGAAGTCAATACCCTCTCTGTTTGGCTTTGATGAAGCTTTTCAATTCACGATCCAGATAAAGGGTGTTTAAAGGCCGTTTAAAATCCGCACACACAAAACTAATTCTCAAAATTCGAGTTTTTATCCGATTATCACCAAATTTTCAAGGAGTAAAAAAGCAATTAAAGTTAGTTCCCGGCATCATCCATTTAATTTATTTCGCCTTTATATCCAAATGCGCGACTCTTGACCTAAACCCCAACCATAAGGTTATGCAGGGCCTCAGAATCGACAGTTTTTTATTAATATATTAATATTTAATATTTATTAACCTATGCTTTCTTCATTTCTTTTAAAATTCTTCACCACTTAAGGTCGTTTTAGATGGTACTCCTTCATAATGGCCCAGTATTCTTCTATTGGGCGCGGTTCCACAGTGTTTGGGGGTTCAGATCTTTCGGCGCGAAATCGACATCACTCGCCTTATACCACTCTAGTACGTCTTTCGTGTAGTGGCATGATGCCAAATCCGGCCAGAAGATCGCCGGACCGTCGTGAGCTTTCAGGAGAAGGAGAAGCCGCTTTTTGGGACACTCCCAAATACACCTGCCCATTCATGGTGCTTGCGGTAACGAAAGGTGTACTCCGTTTTCCTCAAGTACAAACCGCTTTCAAAATTAAGTACTTCTTGGCGAACTTCGACATCATCTGTGTCCGGAGGTTCTCGGGAACAGCCAACTTATCTTTGGCAGTCTCATACAGGTTTCCTGGAATCCGGTTGAAGTCTGGTCGTACAACTTCCGGGCACGGCTTTTTGCGACCGTATTCTGTATCTCGTCACGGTTTGGGGACTTCTGAACCTTGAACATACATATTGCAGCTCGAGTTTTGGTATTCTGCACGAAAGTCTTGCTCAACTTTCTAGCCACATCTCGAACTGAGGCGTTCGGTTTCCATTTTAAGGCCCCAACCACGCGTTTGTGATCGTTCTCGTTTACCTAACGGCTTTTTCCGGATCTTCGCTTCCTGTCAACAGTCAGACGTTCTCCGAACCATTTTATGATACCAGACACCATGGAATTCGCGATTTCTAACTATTTTCCGATGGCACGATGCTACAGATCTCTTGACACGCAAGGGTTTAAATTCCCGTTACTAAAGGTAGGGGAATCCTGTAAAATGGGTAGCATTTTCTAATACCTATGAGAACTCATTCATAGGAATCATCACGGTCTAAACGAATAATATTGAAATCATGGATGCATGATACATTGTCCGAACGAAGCCATGTTTCAGATAGAGCAAACGCATCATAATTCGAAAAATGGTGCATTTTCTTGAAAGAGTAATGTTGAGGTAGAAGATTTCTACAATTCAACTGTAAAATAGTGGATTTCTCTGACTCATTCAATAAATTAGACTTCGAAATCATCGAAGGAGGGGAGGGGCCACTTTGAAACCATTTACTTAGCTCATAATGGTAAGCCAAGCAGAGATGAGAGATTTCAAATATTCTGAAATTCCAAAAATATCAAAGATCCATTAAACAATTTAAAAAAAGGAAATACCTCCTGAAAATGATTGGAGTTCGGGAACCGATTGAGGAGCAAATTTGGAATGTCTTGACGATTGAGGGAAATGAACGTCTTAGTAAGAGGATCCCCAACCAGGACGGTTATTCTTGGAAGGAGCGAAAAAAGGGTAAGCTTGCTGGTTAGAAGGTCATCCTCTTTTTTTCAGAAGGCTTGAAATAGGAAGTATTTTTTTATCTTCCTGGCCTGGATCAAGAGTAGTATTATATTCATCATCCCAACGTTTTTTAGATGATCTTGGGACGTTCTGGTATTTCAGAATTCGAGGAATATTCTTAGAACGAACATTCTCAATGATTTGATGTTGAGAATTAATCGGATTTTGAACCGAAGTGAGTGGAACAGAATCATTTGCTGGTTGTGTCAAATTGTTTGTTGGGTTGGGTGTTAAAATTAACTGTAATTGATTTTTCTTTTTCTTTGAAGGGCAAACTTCAGAAAAACAATTGCGAGGAGTATATACGATACTCATATCAACATCGAAGGATTCGTTTCGCTCCATTACTTAGAAAAATTTGCTAAACAAAACTGAGAGTAGAATGAGCATCAAATGCCTTACACACAGAGAACTTAAAATAATGTATGCCTATGTCTATATATTCTTGTTTTAACTCAAAGGACACAGAGAACCCACTCCAAACCTCTCATAATTCTCACAAATCGATTTCACACCTCGAGACCGACTTCGATAAAGCTAATCGACAGAAAACGCAACATTAACTTGTACCATAATTCACGCTTCGGAACATGAAAGCGAAGGTCCGGAAAACGACATATTTTTACACATGCCCTTGTATTTATTCGATTCCTCGACAGCTACACTGGAGTCACACTGGAGGGACCGGGTTTGGAGAACAACAGTTGTCGCGTTAGGAAATGTGACACACGATAGGGTTTGATTTAATAGGGACAATCTGGTAGCAAACTCGTGAGTTTATTATGGTCAAAACATGGCACAGGAGGTAGAAAGGAGCATAGATGAATGGGAAAGACCTGATGGGGGGGAAGTAGGGCAGTGGGCTGCGGGCGGATTGTTGTGTATAGCAAGAAGAGGGTTCAAATTGTTTCCACTCCGTTCGGCAAAAGCACCCGGAGAAACACCCATTGTGATAAAATTTGGAAAGCTTGCTCCATTATATGTGTGTGTGTTACCAATTTTCCCCACCATATGTTCCCGGGGGGTACTAACAAACATGTCATTTGCTCTCCATCGAGAAGGCAAACTCGTCAAAAATCGCAGTACAAAACTGAATCAATCATCAAAATCAGTGCTCGATCGATCGTCTCAAACGTAAATAAACAAACCAACAAACAAACAAATTCTTTCATACATTCAGATGGTCGAATCAGAATCGACGTTGCGTGCTCGAGCGCCTTTCCGCAAATCACACATTTTTATGCTAAACATATTCGGCTCGTTTTTTCTTCCGTTGGCTTCAACTCTTGGCGTTGGTAAATCAACTCTTGTCGCCCTCTCGCACAAAAAGCACATTGAAGGCAACAGGACGTTGTGGGAGGGGATTTGCAAGCCCAAGATGTAAATGATTCTGACAGAGGCGAAAGTGGTAGGGTAAAAGGGGGGAAATTGAACCCCCTGAGCAAATCGCCTAATATTTCTAAACCATTACGGTCTAAACAAAATACGGCCATTGAACACTTGTTTTCCATCAATCAATAATGTTTAATCATTATATAACGCTTCAATCTACCAAATATATCATAAAATAAAAAAGATGATTTTGGACATTAAAATTTGATACGGGGTGATTTGGTCCAGTGTGTGTTTCATCGAAAATAAAAAAAAAATTATGTTTATGTAATTTTTTTTTTATTAATTCGTTTATTTTTACAGGCTCAGTTACATGGGTTTAAAGGAGCCAAACTCCTAACTATATTTTTACTAGAATATATTAACATGTTTTCTTAATTCTATGGTTAATAAAATAGGAAACCGATTACTCGCGGTCGACTCGAGTTTAAATAGAAGGGTGACACATCTTCATTAGGAAAAGGATGGGATGTGAGGAGATTATAACAATGTTCACATTCACACTCACATTCACATTCTCATTCACACTTACACATCACACTCAATTCTTAAAACTATCCTTACATCTAATATGTATTTACAATTCAACTTATTCTAATGTTAGTAAGAAGGGGACCGATAGCTCGCGAAGGACGAACAGGAGCGGGAAAGGATTTAAGAACAATCAAACTCGAATATCGATAGCTTTAAGGAAAACATATATTTGGGACATGTAATCAAGGTCTAACCAAGCCAAACCATCTCTGACCGGCACATCGGGCTGCCTTCTTCGGGCCCGAAGAGAGTTTACTAAATTCGATCTGGCGACAAGATACAACTCGCACGACCAAACAACGTGTTCGATGTCGTGGTAACCATGGCCACAAATGCAGAGATTGCTGTCGGCAAGATTAAAACGAAAAAGTAGTGCGTCTAACGAACAGTGATTGGACATGAGTCGGGAGAAGGTTCGGATAAAGTCCCGACTCAAGTCCAGACTTTTGAACCATGGTTTGAGGCTAACCTTAGGTATAATTGAGTGGAACCACCGGCCCAATTCATCTTCGTTCCATTTGTGTTGCCAGTTAGCGATTGTATTTTTACGGACTAAAGAGTAAAATTCTTTGAAAGCGATTTGACGCTGATAAATGTCGCCTTCAATCGCACCCTCCTTTGCTAATGAGTCAGCCCTCTCATTATCCGGAATTGAGCAATGTGAAGGGACCCAGACAAAGGTGATGATATAACAGCGTCTGGATAAAGCACTCAAAATTTCTCGTATTCTCTCAAGGGAGTACAGCGAGTGCTTTTCCGGCCTCACTGAACGGATAGCTTCGACAGAGCTAAGACTATCCGTTACAATGTAATAGTGTTCAACAGGTCGTGAGGCGACGCTGTCCAGCGCCCAGTATATCGCTGTCAATTCAGCAATATACACTGAGCAAGGATTCTGAAAACTGTGAGAGGTGCTAAAAAATTCGTTGAACACTCCAAATCCTGTGGACTCATTCATAGAGGAACCATCAGTAAAGTACATATTATCACAACTGATACCTCCATACTTTGCATTGAAGATCGTGGGAACGATCCCCGATCGATGATAATCTGGAATTCCATGGATTTTCTCCTTCATGAACAGATCAAAATGTACAGAGGAATTGATGTAGTCAGGAAAACAAACACGGTTGGGAATATACGAAGAAGGATCAACCTGCATGGAGATGGATTCATGTTATGAACTCATGAATCCAGAGTGAAAATTTAGCTCGATCAGCTGCTCAAAATTTCCGATCACCAATGGGTTCATAACCTTACACCGGATTAGGAACCGAAGAGATAATAAATTGAAGCGATCTTTTAGTGGGAGTACGCCTGCCAAAACCTCGAGACTCATGGTATGCGTTGAGGGCATACATCCCAGGTTGAAAAATTGTTCAAAGTATCTTGTAAAGGTTCTTGCAGGTCGGATTCGTTAGATCCTACGACAGACACTACTCCATCATCTGCAAGTTGTCTCAGGCTGCAATATTGTGTATGACAATTGTCAATATCGCTTACATAGAAGTTGTACTAAAGGGGGCTTAAACATGAGCCCTGAAGGAGGCCCATATAAGAGACCCGACATACTGCCGAATCTCCGTGAGAGAAGTTCAAATGTTTCTCACAAAGCAAGTTATACAACATTTTATTCAATAGAGGTGGCAGACCCCGAGAGTGTAATTTGTCTGACAAAACCACTATTGAAACAGAATCAAAGGCCCCCTTTATGTCCAAGAATACTGAAGCCATTTGTTTTTTTTCGGCGTAATCCATTTGAATTTCTGAGGAAAGCAACGCAAGACAATCATTCGTCCCCTTGCCCCTGCGGAACCCATATTGTGTATCTGAGAGTAAGCCATTCGTTTCAACCCAACGATTAAGGCGAAACAAGATCATTTTCCGATTTTTGCACGTGTCCATGTATGGGGTGACATGGACACATGCAAAAATTAAAATGCATTCTCCATTATTGTTATCAAATTTACAATTTCGCTGCATCAAAAAGTTCGTTTTCTGTAGGCGAACAGAACTTTACTGTACAATACACGAAAAGTTTGTTTAATCAGAGGAAAAAACCTTAAAACCACGATCGAAAAGCTCACATTTTCTGACAATCAAAGTGCTTGATGTATTCATGCTCTCGTTTCCCTTCATCTATTCAATTTTAGCAAAGTTTTTTTACGTTAAGCATATACGGTTCAACAATAAAAGGAGATGACATTATAAAAAATGCAAATTGAGCCGTACGTTTTTGAGATAAAGAGGTGGTCCAAATCACCCCGTGTTACCCTACTGTTTTTTTTTTGTTTTGATTATAAGAGCGCTCGTTGATGATTCGGAGCATTCGCAAAAAATAACGATAATTCATTAAATTAGATACACCCCAAATAGACGGGTAATGCTAGAGAATATATGTACATTCTGTTAAATTTGTTATTTGTAATTCTAAATCATTCCGCTGAGTATCTTTCTTTTTCTTTGAGTTGGTATTATTGATCTTAATGTCAATTTTAAGCGCAATCTGTCATTTAGTTTGTTTACAACGTCATTAAGAACAAGTTAGCTCTTTTTTGCTCGGAGATTTTAGATATGGAAAATTCTATTGGTCAAAGATATTGTGTGAAATTTTGTGTTGCACACAAAAATTCTCGTGCGGAACGTTGAAAATTGCATAATACATTTGGTGACTAAACTATGTCGAAAACACGAGTGTACGAATGGTATAAGGCAGGGGTTTTCAGATTTTTTTATAGCAGAACACAATATTATAACAAAAACAAAATATTTGACGGATAACCCGCATTTAACAAATGAAACAAATCTTGTTTGTATTGACGTTACCCAACTGGGAATAGCTCTATTTCGGTGGCGAAATATGAACAATGTCTATTACTATATGCCCAGTAAAATTTTTTTTTTTTTCCATGGTGGATTTTTAAATAGGAGCATGAGCATCAATTTCCCGCGGATTTTTGTTTTGTTTTTGACAAATAATTAAAGAAGTACATGTTAATGTTGGTGCTCCCGCGACCGAGTGGTTAGCGTCACACCTAACATGCCGGGTGTTCGGGTTCGATTCCCGTTCAGGTTGGGGGAATTTATCGTCAAACAAATTTCCTCCCACTGCGATCACGCGTATTCCAGAGCTTGCCACTCAGAATGCATTCAAGGCGTGTAATTTGGCATAGAAATCTCAACTAAGTACTAATATAAAAGACGCATATAATACCACGTTCAGACGGCGCAGTTCCTTTAGGAACGTTCGTGCCATTCAAGAAGAAGAAGAAGACATGTTCTGCTGTTCGAAAGAAATGGTAAAATTCCAAACTTGTGGTGCATGCAATACATTATTGACATATTCCGAGCGATTTTACGATTATTTTGTTCAAGGTTGACACACCAAACAGCACCGAATGATTGGGGTCTCCATGCCTACAACATCCAGCTAAGAATTGAAGTCGTCCATTTAGTTTCGGATACAACATCCATTTCCGCTGATTTCCGCAAGAAAATCGTGCCTTCGGATGAGTCCAATTTTCATATTGGTGGTTACATTACCAAGTAAAATGATCATATATGTGGCTCCGAAAATCCGAGGGAGATGGCATGACAGTTACAACGAGTCACTTCGATACCGAGAAGTGATCAACCATTTTTGTGGCCAGGATTCAAGAATATTGTCGTGGACCATTCCTAATGTCCTACTAAATGGTGCCACACACCATACTAAAGGGTGTGTCACATCAAATTGCATCACGGAAAAAACGCTGTAGAAATTTAATTTTTAGGAATTATATCTACAGCTTTCGCTTATAATCAGATAAGAGTGTATAGATCACGTTGGCCATGCTTCACTGTCAATTTTTCGTAAATTTGGAAAAATGTCGTCGAACGAAAAAGAGCGTCGTGAATTAATTCTGCGCACTCATTCCGAGAATCCGGAGTTGTCACAACGGGACATCGGTAAGATGCTGGGAATCGTCCAATCCACGGTCAGCAGAGTACTAAAACGATACTTCGAGAACCTAACCATCGACCGGAAGGTGAAGAACGGCAAAAATGGATGCTCCGTCAGTGAAAAAGATCACAAGCGCGTAGTTAAGCAGTTTAGACGTGATCCGAGAAGTTCGGTCCGGGATGTCGCCAATAAGCTGAATTTGTCAAGTTCATTCGTCCAGCGGATCAAGCAGCGGGAGGGCCTGCGTACATACAAGGTTCAGAAGGCTCCTAACCGCGACGAAAGGCAAAACATGGTGGGAAGACGCGAGCCCGGAAGCTGTACACCGAAATGCTGACGAAGCCGCATTGCCTGGTAATGGACGACGAAACCTACGTCAAAGCGGACTTTCGTCAGCTGCCGGGCCTGTTGTTCTTCTCCGCAGAGGTCAAATTCAGCGTTCCGGAGGAGATTCGCAAGCAGAAACTATCCAAGTTTGCCAAAAAGTACATGGTGTGGCAAGCGATCTGCTCTTGCGGAAAGCGGAGCGCCCCCTTCGTGATGACCGGCACGGTTTACCTTAAGGAGTACCTACAGAAGCGCTTACTACCACTATTGAAGCAGCACGAGGGCCCGACCATCTTCTGGCCGGATCTCGTTTCGTGCCACTATTCAAAGGACGTGTTGGAGTGGTACGAAGCCAACGGGGTCACCTTCGTGCCAAATGAAATGAACCCGCCCAACGCGCCGGAGCTTCGCCCAATAGAGAAATATTGGGCGATTATGAAGCAGGCCCTCCGGAAGAACCCAAAAGTTGTCAAATCGGAGGCGGACGTCAAGAGAAAATGGATTTCTGTTAAAAAAAAAAACTACAACCTGACGTTGTACAGAACCTTATGGACGGGGTAAAGAGGAAGGTGCGAGCATACGGGCTTGGGCTCGAAGTATGAATAAAAAGAAAATGCCAAAAGTTGTTTAATAGATTTTATTTTACTGTCTAAAATTTTCAAAAGGATTCAGAAATCTTCGGAGACTTCAATTGTCCGCCCTATGACATCATTATATCTTTGGGGCAATCTCAAGGGTGAGGTATATGCCAACTATCCCCGAATATCTGTAATCAAGAACCAACAGCCACAACCGAAACATTATTGTCGATATTGATCCCGATATATATATTATGAAAAAATGATTGAAAATTAAGAGGAAAGGAAAGGATGAATATCTGTACAAATAAAAATGTTGACCAGAGATGTCAATTATTTAGTATTTAGATTTCGAAATGGCTCTTCATCGATGGTTCCATCAATGTTGAACTGCTTGTCCCGGGTACATCTGACCCTGGCAGGAGCCAACATTTATGGGTTGTTTACATTTGCTGGATCATCACTACTGATAATAGTATGAAATATTTGAAACCCGAATCACTGTGCATTTTATAGCAGCGGTCGTAGTAGGCGTATCTAAAATCTTTTCACATTGTTTGGAAAACTTGTAGCTCTCGACGGTAAAAATTTCACATCGATCTGTTTTGTTTTAAATTGTTATGTATGATGAAAGCCGAGAGAATTTGATTTTGGACACCCACATTAAAAATTCACTGAAAGTGGCTGTATATGATGGGATGAAACGTTTCTGTCAACGTACAACTGTTGTTCGGATAGATCAGAGGACGCGTCGTAGTGGAACTTACGGTCGGAAGCTGAGTATTAAGAACAATTGAAGTGTGTTTCAGTTTGAATTTGGTCGCTTATTTTCATTCACTTTGGCGCCCCTAGTTGTCACATCGGAAAATTATTGACAGCATTTTGATTCAGTAGTGAAAATTTCACCAATATTGAAGGACACATTCAAAAGCTATCAACGATGGAGCGCGAAAGGTGGCAATTCTGGCATTTAGAATTTTCAAACCCGGCGTGGTCAGGAGGAAAGATCGCAAAATTCCTGAAATTTCGAAAATCAACTGTAAATATCGTACTCGAACGTTACCGGGAGACCCTTACGTTGGATCGGGCGAAACCAATCAGGCGTAGAGGTGGAACATATGACCGGAATCTACGGGTAGGGGTCCACAACACTCCTGGGCTCTCCTTGCGAGAGTTGGCGAAAAAGTTCACCTCGAGCCACAGTTTGTATGCGAGAAGGCTTGCGATAGTGCTTCAGTTTTACCAATTTCATGTAAAATAAATTCACAATGCATTAATATTATCCCTCCTTCAGTTTTCCTTTTCCATGACCAATTTTGTTTTATGGCATTTTTCGTTCGATTGATCCAAGGTGTGTTTACTTTGAATCGATCTTCATTTTCTCACACTCTCAGTGTTATTTTTCTCCTGGTTAGACTTCCGAATTCAACAGGTTAGCGCGTAAGGCGTATGGTGACTACCCAAGCAGCAACGTGCTACTTTGTCTTTGAGTTTGTATAACTACTATATGTTCTTGGTTCTCCAAAACATTTTGAAGTCAAGACCAATTGATCTACCATTTCAACAACGAATGGTGCAATGCTCATAACAACTAAAATATCTTACCCAAAATGGTTAATAGAGCCTGCAAAGATGGGGAAAATGATTAAAAGAAACACTACAAAAATATCAAAATTCGAGGAAAAGAACAGAGGATTGAGATTAGATTTGATGCAGTTATCTAGAATCAGAAACCGTGTCCCCAAACACCTCACTTAATCACATAGTCGAGTAATAAATACGAGATTTTTAAAGTTTTTTTCCAAATAAAACCGTATTTTCTAGAGGTTCAAGAAGAAAAGATTCTCAAATATTGTTTTACAGCAATGTTCGAGTGGTGGGAAACGTTATTTTCTGATTCATCTGACATCTGTGGTCTTAATGAATAAATATATAATAATATAGTACAATTATTTATACCATCGACGAACTAGTTAATCTGTTTTTAAAGCGGCTGGATGTCTCGCCGAAATCAAATAGATCCTCCACCAATGTGAAAGTTCGAATCATCGACGACAGCGATTCGTTGTATCCGAATAAAGTACGATGAAATCTGTTCTGTAGCAAAGATCGCTGTCGGAGAGGTCGTTGAGCAGCACGAAGGTCCAGTAATGAAAGTAGCCGAGGAGAATCAACGTCCCATTGAACAGCTTTGATACGAAAATTGCCTGTTGTATTCTGCGTCTTCTCTCAAGAGTGTCCAGGCTTAAAAATCTGCATCGATCCGGGTAAGCAGGAAGATTCAATGGATCGCGCCAAGGTAGATGACGCAAGGCCAACCGGATGAATCTTCGCTGTACACGCTCAATCCTCAAATTCCAGAAAATCACATTTGGAGTCCAAACAACGGCTGCAGTTTCGAGAATTGGTCGTACTAAAGCGCAATATATGGACTTCAAGCAGTATGGGTCAGTGGAATCCTTCGCAATCTTCGAAATAAATCCGAGCTGTCGGTTTGCCTTAGCAATGATTGAGGTGTAATGAGCGTTGAAGTTCAATTTCTGATCCAGCACTACTCCGAGGTCAGTAACTTTTTCAACTCTTTCAAGCAAAGCACTGTCGATGCAGTAATCAAACTGTAACGGACTTTTGGAACGATGGAACGTCATGACGGAGTACTTCGGTACGCTGATAATCAGTTTGTTTAGATGGCACCAGTCAACAAACACATTCAGCAAATGTTGCAAGCGTTGGCAGTCTTCAGCTGAACGGATCATGCAGAATATTTTCAAATCATCAGCATAAATTAATTTGCAGTTTAACCCTAATTTCGCAGCAATGTCATTAAAAAATAATATGAACAACAAAGGGCCTAAGTTGCTTCCTTGAGGGACTCCAGAAGAATTGCAGAATACGAGGAAACGCAGCCATGAATTTTAACGCGCAGTTTTCTTTCCGTCAGGTATGATCTCATCCACGACACGAGTTTTGCAGATGATCCGAGACGTGATAGTTATGTTGTGTATGTTGTGGTCGATCCTATCGAAAGCCGCCTTCAGATCGGTATAGATGGTATAGAGATGTAACGCTTGGATTGAGTAAGAATAACTTCACTGACGATGATCTCAAATAGCTTGGACGCAGCCGACAAACTTGTTATTCCACGATAGTTCCTGACGTTTCGTTTATCACCGTTTTTGAAGACAGGAAACATGAAAGACTCCTTCCAAATTTCAGGAAATACTCCATCATTGAGTGATCGGGTAAAGATGACAGAAAGTGGCTCGGCTAGATCAGCAGCGCAGCGGCAGAACAATACCGATGGTATGCCGTCAAGACCCGGCGAAAGCGAACTTTTCAATTTTTTTGCAGCGGAGATCACCATGGCAGGAGTGACCACGAACGTCGTCAAACTTATGACGTCCGAAGGAACACCTAAGGAGGCAAACTTAACTTGAGCTTAACTGGCTGGTATATGGTCAAACACGGATGTAAAGAACTTGGCGAAAAGCTCACAACATTCAGTATGAGTATTCGCTTCGACGTCGTTATAGAGCACGTTGCTTCGGAGGGTTGAGTTTTTCCTCTTACTGTTGACGAATTTCCAAAAGCTTCTCGGATTTTGTCGCAGATTGGTTTGCATTCTCAAGACGTGGGCCTTGTACAAAGTTGAATTCAGCTTACGATACGCATTACTTGCATGTTGAAACCTGAGTTTGCTGTCAGACGATTGTAGAACACGATGTTTTCGCTGACAGGCGTTTTTTTCGCGTTTCAGCTGTCGAAGTAAAGCCGTACTCCAAGAAGGCGAAACTGGACGTCTTCTGTGGGGTACATTCTCCCGCAACCAACGTTGAATGGTGAAACAGAAATCGGAGGCCATTTCATTAACATTTTGACAGGCATTCAGGTATGTCCAGTCAAGAGTGGGGAGGTAATAACCAAGTGCATCGTAGTCGATTTTTCCAAAATCGGGGGTGTATTCATCGGCAACAGGATATCCGTCACTGTACTGGCACGTACGAGGTACTGGTAGAGATATTTCCAATGGTGGATGATGCGTATCCACGGGTAACAGTGCAACCACAGCTGTATTGACGATTACATTACAGCCATTTGAGCAAAAAACAAGATCAAGAGTTCGATCCAGTTTATTGCGGTGCCAATTGACTTGACCTAAATTCAAAAAGTCCATTCCATCGATCAGAGCAGCACTCGACGCAGATACCGTCGAAGCTCCTGCTGGTAAAACTTCGCCGCCAGCACTCTGCAACCACTGTAGGCGAGGTTGGTTGTAATCACCACAAAGCAGCACCTGATCTACACATGTAGCATTGTCACAAAGATCACGAACAGAGGCCACATGTTCATCTATCAACTCCACGTCGCGACTACGATCAGGTGGGATGTACACAGCACCGATTGCTAATCGTTTACTTCCGATGACAATGACGGCAAACACCTGTGCCAATCTTTCCCCGTGGGGCGTGTGGATTTGCGTACAAGAATAGCGATGGTGAACCGCTATTAATACGCCACCGAAGCTCGTTTTATTGCGATTTATACAACTACGGTTACAACGAAAAACGTTAAATGTCGATCCAAAGATTTGCAGAGAATCGATACAATCGTTTAATCCAGTCTCTGTTAATATGATGACGTCGTAGTTACAGTCCGTAACCGCCAAAAGCAAATCGTCGATTTTAGTCCTAACACCTCGGACATTTTGGTAGTACAGCCAAACACAATCGACAGGGGCAGCAACGGGTTGTGGTGGCAACCATACATTGGTTGCATCGCTAGAACCAGTGGACGGATGAGAATCTGAAGAACTAAAAACACTGTCGTACTTGCCGAGAACAGCGTGGTGGAAGACCCCTTCTCTGACCCCACTCACAGGGCCAGGACGACTGCTGAGCGATGGCTGGAGGATCTCGACTATGGCAGGGGGATTAGGGGCTTCCATGAAGCCGGTTTCGTAGCGTCCTGGAGATGAAGTTTGTTGTGCAGAGGATTCATTATGGTGTTGTGGAGAACCAGAGGTAATAAAGCTGTAATATGAAGGGTTTTCAGCGTATCTGGTGCTCGTAATAGGAGGGTACTTGCCAGAGAGCGCAAGTTGGAAGACCCCGTCTCCAGAACTGAACACAGGGCCAGGACGACTTGGAAGCTGGTGGTTGAGGTTGTGATGCAGCGCGACTGTGCCAGACGGATAAGGGTCTTCCATAGTGCCAGAAATGGTGCGTCCTGTGTTCTTTTCTGATGCTATGTCGAATCCAGACGAGATGAAATAGAGCCGTTTTTTTGGTTGAATTCAAAAGCACGGACAGTGACTCCTTCAGGCCAGTACCAAGGATCGCCGACCACATTAGATAAATCTTTACTGACTGTCACTTTAAACGAGACGAATGAAAGGTCATCCAGACTTTTCCCACGAGGAACGAGCTTGGTGACTTTGATCAACGAAGTGTCCACATTTGCAATTTCATGAATGTGTTGCTTTACGTCACATTCTTTCTGACCAGGAGTAAACGGAGTTATGTAGAAAGCGATCATATCGTCGGACGGTCCAGCTTTAGCGACACTTAAAGTACCACTATTACTTCGTGCAACATTGTTACCATTTTGAGTTTTACCATCGTGCAAAATATTCACGTGCAAAATATGGTTAATCAATGATTTATTTGGCTATTTTATGAACTACAGTAGAATCCGTTTATAATGACTCCCCTTATACTGACCTACCGCCTATTCTTACGTAATCATACAACGAAGTTTGGTTTTCATATAAATTTCTTTTAAAAAAGTCGAATATAGTTACTTCTTTGTTCAGTCTCACGACTGAAGAAAAGAGAAACCGCAAGAGAAAACATGTCTGTACATGTTCATAAGGAACAAACGCCCCTTTTCTTTGATTCCCCTTCCAGCAGCGCACGTGCATTACATAGCGCAATAACGGCAACAACACAAGAAAAAAAAATGCTGTCCATCGATATTGCAGCATTACCGCTGAATAAAACTATGCGTTTCAGCCAGTGAGACGCTCTCACATCTATATTTTTTTGATGGCTCAAGAAGTGTTTTACCTCGAATAGTTTTTTGCAAGTGTTTTCTATATTCTAGATTAAGTTAGTATAGTTCTAAATTAAGCTAGTAATATAAATCAAAAGTGTAAATAAAATAGTTTAGAAAGACATTATTCCGTGTGTTGATTCTCACAGTGTTAAAGAGTTTTATTTATCAGCTGATTCAACGAGAGTGGTCGTCAGCGTAGATCAGCGAGTGGAAAGTTTCGCAGCACGCAGCTTTTCAGCCAGCTACTTCCCGGCGATTGTGATTGTCGCATGCGTGAGGCATCACCAGCTGTCCAGTTAATCCGAGGAAAGGTCACGAGCATCTTTGCCTCCTCCCCAACCATATACAGTCCACCATCGAACCACACATCTTAATAAGATTTCATATTTACGTAAAAAGGGTTTTTTCCACTAAACGCTTTGTATGATGTACCTATATTATGACCTCCTTTCGATGGCATTAAAAACGGATTTGACTGTACATATAAATACTACACGAAGCATCGAAATAATTCTTTTTCTCAAGCACTGGAGTAGGTAAAAAAATTATTTTAGATAAATCAAAGCCGAACCTCTAAATAAAACGATTTTTTAGGATCCAGTTTTCTTCCAGTCTTTTCAAAAGAAATCTTCCAGTTTTTTGAAAAATATTGTTGGCAACCCCGCGTGCAAAGGAAGCTGTACGAACTAGTGTTGACCAAGTACAAAGGATGCATTTTGATGCACGGTTAAACATACGTGAAAATGGATTTCGGACAAATAGCCGGTAACACATTTGGAAGTTGATAATTTTGCAAGGGATCTGTAGTTGTGGAGAGAAAACGAAGGTCTCCAACGCTGAGGCAACAATGAATGGAAAAGTTTACAAGGATGAGTGTCTTCAGAAAAGGATTTTGCCATTCATTCGATCAAACAAAGGTCCGGTGAAGTTCTGGCTTGACTTGACAAGCCGGGATGTCGTCAAGTGGTATAAGGAGAACAAAATCGATTCAATTGAAAAACTATCAATCCACCAAATCGGCTTCGGCGCGGCTTGCGATCTCGCACTAGGACCATCGCGATACTGCTCTTTAAAGTCCCGAGTACCACCAGGACTGGGCAAAGATGCTTCTTATTGCGGCATCAACTCGCTTAGAAGAGATATTTCCGGGTTTTTGTGGCTTTTCGTGAAGACTAGCAATGTCCATTGATCATCCCACCATACCGTAAACAATTCCCCTAAACCAGTACAAGACAGAAAAACGATCTCTGACTTTGACCGCACCGCGGATCATCCACTCGCGGATAATTGGGGCCCTACTATACTTCAAACGTATCGTCATATGTACTGCGTTCGATAGCTGACGCATTGCGGTATCAAATACAGTCATATTAAGAGAGTAGTATACTATGAACACCATAGAAAAGTATGTGATTTTACGATATTTGCAACGAGAAAATAAATTACTATGATTAATCTAATATCACAGTTTTATTAGGCATTACTTAACAAACAAAAACAAATGGTGTCAATTGGACTGTCTCCTGGATATCTGCAACCGGTTTGTTGAACCGTTGCAACCAGAACCTGGTAAACTGGTGGGAGTTCTACAAATTTTTCTAGTGGATGAATTTCAATCAATTTTTAAAGTAATCTTGGATATATTTCTTGTCATCGTATGTAGGATTTTTCGGAATATTGATTTTTGACGAAATGGCGACATTTTTGTGAAAATTTATGTTTTTGTCTTAAAAATCGAGACAAAAACATTCACCAAAATTTTATTTTTCAAAATATAAATATATATCCTACGTACGATGACAGGAAATTTAGTGGAGAATCAGGGAAAAAAATTCATCAAAATCGGATGGACCGTTCCGGAGGTTAAGCTCCCACCAGTTTGCAAAACAAGGTTTCGAGAAAAAGCGTCTCAAATTTCGGATACATTTATTCCGTTTATTTTACATCGTATCTTCAGTCTGCAATCCCTGGATATTAAAAATGCCTTTCAACTCTTAAAAGGTGATCTTCCCGTCGCTTTTTTGTTACCAAATTTTGTAACTCAATCCTCGATCTGCTTGACATCACAAGAACTGCTTGATTCCTATTGCACCGCTGGACTGAGGCAAATGATAGGAATCAAAAATGAAAACGATCGCATACTTGATCTGTGCTTCTTCAACGAAGAACTATGTGAGCACTGCACAGTCATGCAAGGACCATCACCACTTGTTAAAATAGTGCGACATCATCCTCCTATACTGGTGGATCTCAATTTGAAACATTTCCGACAATTTCACGATGCTTCTGAAAGTGTTTCGTACGATTTCAGTAAAACTGATTTTACCGCGATGAACAATTTCCTCGCACAAATCGAGTGAATAGATGTTTCTCAAGGCTGTGACGCTAACCTCGCTGCATCGATCATGTCGAGTATTCTGCTGTATGCAATCGATCAGTTTGTTCCAGTGACGACGAAACGTGAGGATACCAAGCCTGCCTGGTCAAATGGTGCCCTGAAGTATCTTAAAAGAGTGAAGCAGTCTGCTTTAAGACAGTACAGCAAGCACCGTACGGACTCAACAAGAGCGAAATATCTAAAGACGAATGCTGAGTATAAACAGCTCAATAACCGTCTCTACAGTGCTTATCAAGACCGTCTGCAGAGACGCCTTAAGTTAAATCCTAAAGGATTTTGGCGTTACGTCAAAGACCAACGTAAGGAATCCGGTCTACCATCTACGTTGACCAACGGTTTATTGAAAGCTGATACGACTACCGACATCGCTGACCTGTTTCGCTCTCAGTTCAGTAATGTGTTTGTCAATGAACACTGGATTTTGTTATCACTGACGATATGGTAATTGCAGCAACTAAGAACATGAAAACCTCCACAGGATGTGGTCCGGACGGCATTCCATCACTCGTCTTGATAGGTTGTGTAGACACACTTGCGTCACCTCTAGCGACACTGTTCAATCTGTCCTTATCTTCCGGTGTATTCCCGAGATGCTGGAAAGAGTCGTATGTTTTTCCAGTATATAAGAAAGGTTGCAAACGGAGCGTTTCGAACTATCGAGGTATTGCTGCATTATGTGCCACCTCGAAGTTGTTTGATCGTGCTTCAGGCGTTAATGCAAAGATGTTCACAGTATATCTCATTGGAACAACACGGATTTATGCCTAAGCGTTCCACGACCACTAACTTGACGTGCTTCACCTCGTTCGTGATACATCAAATTGAGAATGGACTACAAGTAGACGCTATCTACACCGACTTATCCGCAGCGGTTGATAAGATGAATCATCGAATAGCAGTAGCTAAATTTGACAAACTTGGAATGAGTAACCAAATGGTCATCTGGATCCGATCGTATCTCACTGGTCGTAGCATGGCAGTCAAAATTGGAGATCATGTTTCATCACCGTTTCCGGTTTGGTCTGGTGTTCCGCAGGGCAGTCACCTAGGACCATTTTTGTTCCTGCTGTACATGAACGATGTCAACTTCACTATGAAATGTCTGAAACTCTCGTATGCCGATGACCTGAAGCTCTACTACGTGATACAGCAACCGCGAGACGCATTATTCCTGCAACAACAATTGGAAGCTTTTGCCGAATGGTGTCTAACTACCCGTATGTCGCTTAACGTGTCGAAGTGCGCCGTTATTTCATTCGGGCGTAAACACACACTCTTCTGCTTTGACTACACATTGGCAGGCGTACAACTCAAACGCGAATCGACAGTCAAGGACTTGGGGATTCTGATCGACGCTAAAATTAGTTTTAAAGATCACGTCACATATGCTGTATCTAAAGCCACTTCGCAATTGGGGTTTCTTTTTCGCTTTGCCAAAAAAAATCAAAGACGTTTACTGCCTAAAAGCCTTATATTGTTCAACTGTGCGTCCTATCCTGGAATACTCATCCATTGCTTGGTCACCGCACTACCAAAATGGAACAC
Organism: Toxorhynchites rutilus septentrionalis; assembly: GCF_029784135.1. Taxonomy (NCBI): domain Eukaryota; kingdom Metazoa; phylum Arthropoda; class Insecta; order Diptera; family Culicidae; genus Toxorhynchites; species Toxorhynchites rutilus. The sequence continues at coordinate 26,800,835 of NC_073745.1, forward strand.
ACCGCATTGAATCTGTTCAAAGGAAATTCATTAGGTTTGCACTTCGTCACCTCAGCTGGAGGGATCCTTTGAATTTGCCAAGCTACACAAGCCGATGTAAGCTCATCAACTTGGAACTATTGGACGCGCGACGCAAGGTAACGAAAGCATGCTTCGTGGCAAATCTCTTGCAGGGCAATATCGATTGTCCTATACTGCTCAGTATGCTGCACATTAATACTCGTCGTCGTCATCTACGATCACACTCATTTCTCATCATACCTCATGCTAGAACGAACTATGGCCTACATGAACCAGTGCGGAGTATGTGTCGTGTTTTCAATAAGTGTTACTTTGTGTTTGATTTCAATGTGTCACAAGAATCGAATAAGCGCGAATTTAGACGATTTTTTTGTTAGTTTACGGTGTTGTCAGTTTTAAAATTTGTGTTGTTAGTTTAAGTTAGTTTAAGTACTAATGTCATTGGGATGGAAATCATCTATTGGCAAATACAAAGAAATAAATAAATAAAAAAAAATTGGATTTGCGGGCTTCTCTAGCTGCTCCTGACATCCACATCTCTGCTCGATCGATTCGTTCTTTGACAGAGTTTCTGCAGAAATTGTTGCCTTCCGGTCCTATTTAAAGCTTAAGATCTTTCATTAACTCTAAAACACCTTATAGACCATAATTGAAGTTACAGGTTTTGCAGCAATTTCCAAAAGTTTCATTCCAAAATAAATTATTTCTGGAGACCCCGACCAAATACAAGCCTTAAAGCTTTCCTTTGTATTTTGTGCGAAGCCAAACAACTTTCCAGTAAGTCATCACGACTTAGTTCCTTGTACATTGGGCGAATCCAGAAGGATATCCATTCTTGTAAGCAACTGATGTATGCGTTGCGCGTATTCTTCACGCGCTCTTCACGCAAAGATTGAGGTTCACTAATTGGCTTGTAACTTCGGAACGGAGCATCGGGCAAACCTGGGATGGAAACTTAAGTAAAGTAAACATCCCAGAGAACATTTTAGGCCAGAAATACAGGGTTTTCCATTTCGGGCTTCCGAAAGTATACAGCCTTGCGCTGACAACCGTTTGACATAGCTGTCAACCAAAGCGTCATATCGTTAGTTGAATGTCTGCCATTTTACAATATGGGTCGTTTTAGCATCGCACAACGTGTTAATTTTGTTAAATTATACTATAAAAATGATGAAAAACCGGCAAATGTTTTTCGAGCATTATGGACGGATTTTGGTCGTCATGGACGGCCTACACAATCGCTAATGTAGTGCGTGAATTGCGTGCGTGAACAAACTGGATCCGTAGCGGATATTGTGAAACCTGTGCATCATCGTAATGTGCGTTCGGCCGAAAATATTGCTGCTGTTGCTGCCAGTGTGGAGGATGACCCGAATGTTTCGATTCCACGGCATGCTCAGCAATTGGGCTGGTCAAACACATCATTGTGGCGAATTTTGCATTTGGACTTTCACCTACATCCATATAAAGTCCAACTGGTACAAAAATTAGAGCGTGGTGACCATGGAATGCGTCGGGCATACGTCGATTGGGTGAACGAACAACAGCAGTAAAATGCTGAATTTTCGCATCAAATTTTCTTCAGCGATGAGACACATTTCGAGCTCGGTGGCTATGTGAACACCCAAAATTTCCGTATATGGGGCTCACAAAATTCACACGTGATTGTTGAGAGGCCATTGCATCCAAAAAAACACTGTCACTGTCACTGTTTGGTGCGCATTATGGTCTGGTGGAGTCATCGGGCCGTATTTCTTTGAAAATGAGGACGGCGAGACGGTAATTGTGAATGGTGAGCGCTATGGCCGCATGTTAACCGATTTTTTTTGCCACAAATTGAAGATATGGATACGGATGACATGTGGTTTCTACAGGACGGCGCCACGTGCCACACAATATGACCGAACATGGCCATATTGCGAACGAAATTTGAGGGACGCATAATTCCGCGTTTTGGTGATGCCAATTGGCCGTCCAGATCATGCGATTTGAACCCGCTAGACTTTTTTTTTGTGGGGTTATGCGAAAGACCGTGTCTATGCCAACTCTCCGCAAACTCTTGAACATTTGAAAGATAACATTCGTGAAGTTATGACCGAGATACCGCCCCATATGTGCCGAAAAGTCATCGAAAATTACCTGTTCCGGATCAAGGTGTGCGAGGAAGCCCTAGGTGGACATTTGAATGATGTTGTATTTCACACATAATGGCATAAACCAAACTTTAATTTGAAATAAATGTTTCATCGAAATTCGAATTCTAAGTGTGTTTTATTTCAATTTACTTTCGGAATTTAAAGTTGGAAAACCCTGTATTTTTTTTTATTTTTCAAGCTTCCATAGTGTACTAACCCCTTACATACCCGACATAAGACCTGATTTTGGTAAACGCCAAAAATTTTTAAATATTCAAAATAACAAAATTTACAAAACATTATCTAAACAAAGTGCACCCGTGGCCGAGTGGTTAGCGTCTCACATTATCATGCCGGGTGTTCGGGTTCGATTCCCGTTCTGGCCGGGGGATTTTTTCATCAAAGAAATTTCCTTCGACTTGCACTGTGATCACGCGTATTCTAGAGCTTGCCCCTCGGAATACATTCAAGGCGTGTTATTTGGCTTAGAAAATCTCAACTAAGTATTAATAAATGACGCTAGTTAATGCATACGTTGAGACGGCAAAAGTTCCACAGGGAACGTTAACGCCATTCGAGAAGAAGAGATCTAAACAAAACAATTATACTTCATCAAAATTTCAAAAATTTAGTTCCGATATCAGCTCGAACATGACTTTCCTCAAATCCCTAGAAAGTATCAACGATAAAACATATTACTTACAGAACAACGCCGACAGTGCAACGACTGCAATATTAAATGAACTTTTGCTGTACATTTCGAACACTGCTGCTTCTTGTTTCGCTTCCCTTCTGAATCGGCTTTCCCTTTTCCACCGCCGGCGATAAAAAGCTTATTTATATCTTGCAATCGCCTACCGCTATACTTTATCTCTCCTTCTGGCTTCACCTTTTATCACTTAATTTTTATTCACGCATTCACTCTTTATGCCTTCCTTTCGCGGCACTTTTCGATTTTATCTTGACTCTTTTTCTTTTCTTGCGATTCTATCCAATCCACGAACACACGCAAGAGCCCAAGAGGAGCCTACAATTTGTTGTTTTTTTTTATGCTGATGTTATTCCCGCTCCCCGCTGCTATTCAGTGGCCCATCATCTTTGCTTCCAGTATTTCACGTTCAATTTTACACGCTGGCTACCTCTGTATTGTATTGAAATTTTAATTAAAATTGACACAAAACTCAGCGATGCGGCGACTCAGACAGGCGGAAAAACTGCACCACCGATTTTATCACATATTTTGCCAGTGAATCAATTCTGCCTCTTCTCGTGCGGAAACGGCTCTCTCTCGTCCCACCCTTCTCCTTTGAGGATTTCTCTGTGTGGAAAATGCAACAACGTTTCTGTCTCGTTCGTTTCTTTTTCTCAATTAACCAAATTGAACTCTAATCCGTGGAGTTATCTCTAGGATTTGCATCACAGGTCCGGGGCTCATCGTCACCCACTGCTTCCGCTCGCGCGGCTCGATGTCCACGCGCTGGTTACACTTTTTCCTTCCCAAAAACAATCTCCCTCTGCTGTGGGATTTGTAGAGGAAGACTGTGGTGCAAAAAAGACCACAAAAATAAAGTCCCGTTCGAATTGAGGCGCCTTATTCTGGAGAGCTGAACACGACCGTACGCTTCGACCGGCGAACTAAAACTGGTTTTCGGAGTTGGAACAAGCACCAAGAACCGAAAACGGTCGACATACATACATAGGACGTTCGTCTGGAGTGTATCCACCCACAAGGACCGGGAGACGGAGTGTAAGCAGATGGATGCAAGATATTTCTCTCAAACTTCTTGGATTGAAAGAACGATGTACGTTATCATCATCGAATTCGACAATAGTCAGTCTGTACAGATTCCAAAATGATGAACAGAAAAACGCAAGTTATCAAACGAAGAGAAGCTATTAGCCGGCGATGCTTCCACCACTATCGCCATAAGCACACGTACGCACGCACGCATACACGCCCATGCAGCCGAGGCGTAATGCTTCTTTGTTTACATTCAGAACGCAGATGCATAACAATATACATGCGCAACACAGTGCTGACCTCAGCGGACACCAAGCGAAGCATCGTTGCGTATGAGAAGTTTGTGGAAAAAAAGGAAGAAAAATAAAAACAAACGCGCCTTGTCTGCAAAGGAAAGGATGCACCGCGTTTGTGGTATGACAGTTCGATGATGTTGCATTGGAAACGAGCCTGTTTTTGGCATCATTCTGTATAGGTTAATTCAAGGCGCGTAGAAGTATATCCTAAGGTGGGCCAACTTGCTAAAACCACTCTTCAGCCATCTTGGAAATCTACTGTGTTTTGTTTGTAAACAAAACACAATACGCTTGTGCCCAAGCTCACTCGTGATCAGTCTGTCTCTTTCACGCTTCAAGGAAATAATTCCCCTTCTGCTTTCTTCCGTACTGTTTTCATATACCGCTCCCCTAACCAACTTAGTGAGCACTAGCGTATTGTGTTTTGTTAACAAACAAAACACAGTAGACTTCCAAGATGGCTGAAGAGTGGTTTTAGCAAGTTGGCTCACCTTAGATTATACTTGGTTCATGCGACCCGTAGTCTGATTTAACCCTCCTGTACTCGCGTGCAAAATCATAACACGTATACTCGCGCACGGTGTCACAGACCGAAAATTGAACTTCTCTGTAATGTTGCCATTGTGTATTTTTCAGGCTTTATTGGCATTTATTTTAAGAAGAGGGTATAACTAAATGAAAAAACTCCAAAACATACGTTTTCTTCGTCTTTATTATGTTTTAATAGTCATCTGATTCAGCCTCCTCAAAACAGAGTAATTTTTGATACTCCAACTATACTAAAGTCAAATATTTATATTTTGTTTTTGAACGTATGAATCTAACGACGAATAGTTAATATTTGGATCCGATCAGTCCAGTTACAAAAGGGACTGAAATCAAATAAGAATAGTCCGGTAATGATCTTATGCATTATATTCAATAAATATTCCACGCCACTAACATTAATTTAAACATTTCATTCAACAATATTCTAGAAAATGAAAAAAGCCACTTGTCCAAAAAAGTTACTCCTATACTCGCGTCGGTGTGTCAGACATACGTCCCCTTTGTACCAACACATGCGATACGCTAAACGATGACGAACGACGAATAAGAAGCTAGAGAGAAACGCAAAGTCGTAGTGTTGATATTTTCTGAGAAATGAACGATTTATTGATTTCTCGGTCTGACAAACCAATGCGCGAGTATAGGAGTGTTAATAAAAATCATATGAGATATTAAAAATATAGTTCCATACAATTGAATAAAAATAACTTTGTGAGTAATTCTTGTTAATCGTGTGTATTAAAGCTGATAATTTTCTGGTTTTTTCCGTTTTTTTCTTTTTTTATTCTTCGGATCGTTTGACGTTTACTCGCAACCGAGTAACTGACAATGTAAAAACCTGGTTTTAAGCCGGGATTAGACGTTGTCAGTTACTCGAATGCGAGTAAACGTCATGAAATTTGCAATTTGACATTTGATTTGTATATTTCCAATCAACTGGCACACATTGGATCATTGTCAGTTCTAAGCGTCTTTTCTTCTTTTCTTTATTTTTTTTTCACTCGAAAACAAACTCAAGAATATTTTCATTTTACCCATTTTCTGACATTGAAGTTTTCTTAATTATCGATAACTAGGAAAAATGTTGATGCACTACGGTCGATTAGTGCTGATATTTCTCGCAGATTTTGCTACTTCAAAGCACACAGCTCACAGCAGAGAAATTTGGAGCGAAGAAAAGTGCTAACACTGCAATCGTGTAGTTCGATGCTCCCCTTCACTCTCACTAAGTTTTGTGGTCCCATCAGTGCTTGTTCTGTTTCCTAGCAACGATAAAGTTCGGTCTGCACGAGAAGCGTGTGGCAAATGTCACGATATTTAAGTGCGGGAAACGTCAAAACAGACCGTTTTCTTTCAATGGACGATTCGTGTTCCGTGCGCTACAACAGTACAAAGAAACAGCTGATGTGAGCGATGGGCCCAAAAAGGGACGTCCGAGGTCGGTACGGCTACACAATGTTATCTATGTTGCTCATGAACGCGTTCAACCCAATCTTCTTCGCAAACAAAAGCATTCATCAGTTCATGAATTGGATAAATTAATCTTGCGTACATCGATGTGTGAGTCATTTATTGACGACCAGAATGAAGCGTATATGTTTGAAAAGATGCAACAAAACTCCTAGAACCGTTTTAAAAACAAGACTAGCAACAAACCTACTAGACTTCATCTCCGCAAATGATTGGCCATTTGCCAATCCATCGGATTATTCACAGTTCTCATTAGAATTACCAATTGTAAAAGAATTCTATCGAGAAGCTGCAGCGATTATCGATTGGCATTAGCGTGTTTGACTCTGCGTGAAGAAGTGATGGTCGAATAATTTTGCCAAAAATATCGATTCTGGATATTTTCATATCTTCAATAAATGTTTTGGGTTTTTATCTCATTTTGTTCTCGAGTTACGATTTTTACAGGTATAGAACTGAATGCTTTCTAATTTGAAATAAAAGGTGGGTCAAATAAAATACCAGTTGAATACGTAAATTTAAGTTTAATTAGGAACAGTAGCAAAAAAAATCATTGCGGCCCGCACCATGTCTATACCTGGCCACCACTGATTTAGATAAATGATTTTGATTTTTCCTACTATAGAACTGGATCATGCGGTCAACTTCAAAATGGTCGTCAAACGGAATTTAATGAAACTATCAAAAAAGATCCAAGTGTTATTCTTCTTATAATAATCCTCTACATAGAGAATATTATAACAATCAAAGGGAAAAATAATCAAATTAAAAAAAAAGTTGATGGGTCTGAGCCTAGGGGCACAGACGGGATCTTGACATAGGACTGTGATTGTGTGTAGTGTGTGTTGTAATTGCATTTCAATTAAGTTTTTCATTGTTCAAAATCTGTATTCTTTTCTCTTCTGATACATCAAACGTATGCCCTGGAAAAACCGTTTCCTGTATGTACTTGTATCCTTTAAACGGGTTAGATGACATAACGTGGTAGAATTCGGTACCGCATTCTGTTAAAAAATGTACACAAAAATACCATTAAAGCCATTACTACCCTTTCTTCTGTTTATTCAATCATGCAGAAGAAGACAAAGAGTCATCATGTATCATTTTTAAACACAAGTCTAAATAGTTAAGACCTACATAAATATAAGCATGAGTCAAATCCATCTATGACTACAAAAATATATGATAGATAAAAATAGCATTATCTCCTTCATTACTACGTTGTCCGGAACATTGCTTGTAATAACTTTATAGCACTGTAAGATCGTGACTACTCAAACTATCATAATCTGATTTACGTGGGTATACCCTTTCGATCTTCTAAATCAGCAGCCATTCAAATTCATTTATTGCATTTTTACATAACCAAACAACATACTCGATATTATGACATCCTGGACCACATTTACACAAATTGTTAGTAGTGAGACCTACACGATAAAAACATGAATTGAGCACAAATTAATTGTACAACATACAATATAATATAAAATTAATGCCTATTATCGGTAAATGGAGAGTAATTCATTTTACGCATCAACTCACATTATGAGCTAACGCCCGAATTTATGTAAAAAAATTGCTCGTTGCGTCTGGGAGGAAGCGAGTTGATAGTGCAATCGAAAGAAAACATACCCAATTTAATATTCAAATTGTTAACTTTTTTTACAATATTCACTGCCAAAAAAAATGTGGATAAATTTCCTGTCTAATGATATATAACACAACATATGGCGCAATAACCATTCCAAGTAATATGCGTTTGAAAACTCTTAATAAATCGTTACATTTTTCGTAGAGTGACCCCCCTATATAGAAATCAAAGACATAGTCCTATGTCAAAAAGAACGAACAACATTTTTCCACCAATTAATGCTAGCGTTCAAAAGAATAAAGGGTAACTTACAGGATTAATAATAAGAACATTGCTTCATCTGAGAACTACAATGTTCTTCGACCATTTTACTAAGAACTGTCCGACGTCAATTCTTAGTTTCCATTTTTGTATAATGTGGAGTCTTTGTGATAATAAAGTTGAATTGTTTCAGTGTGATCATTGTTCCTAATTAAATGAATAAACGCTCAATAAATTATAACGAGCAACTAAGCAAATACAACAGGAAAATTACTCGTTACAATCACGACAGGAAAAAGACCTTTTACCTCTAGTTGGACATTTTTGTAAACATTGAGTTCGGGGCCCAAATTGTTGCCCCACATTGAAAGTCGCCACCAGTCGCAAATGTCCAATTACTGGTCAAAACCGACTCCAATGCGACACTGAGTGGTGCCTCAGCATATCGCTTTATAAGTAACTTACTGTACTTTTTATGTCAACATATCTCTTAGCTCCAAATTTCGGAGTGAAAATCATTCGCGACTAGTTGAAAGAATTATTCTATTTATTATTATTGTTGCATAAGGGTCGGACTACGGGGTTTAAGCATTTAAATAATTGAATTCAATGAATTTTTAAAAATTTAGAACTGATTCTAGGCATGCTGATTTGGAAAGGGGCATTACAATTTAAAATTGTTGTAGGTGGCGACACCATGAATAAAATTAAATAAATCATTCGTTTGGCATTTGACGTGACGGTGCTGGTGGAAGCATTGACTGCATGTGTGAATTGGTGGAGACGTTGACGAAACGTAGACGTATATATATATATATATATATATATATATATATATATATATATATATATATATATATATATATATATATATATATATATATATATATATATATATATATATATATATATATATATCAAGCAAATGAAACCAAATTTGGCATATGGAAGTTTCAGGGCGCAATAAAGGTTTTTACGGTGGTAAGACACTCCACCCCCTCTCTAAGGGAGGCTGCCATACAAATCAAATACAAATTTCTGCATAACTCGTGAACTAATCAAACAACTGGAATCAAACTTAGGCGTCATGCACAAATTACGTAACGCTAAAAATGTGATTTTTAGACCCCCTCCCCCCTATGTAACAAAAAGAAACGCAAGACAAACCCCCCTCACTCTTATGTTACGTAACGCTACTCTTTACACAAAGACAAAGCCGTTCGTTAAACTTAAAAAAAACAGGAAGTGGGTTATATCTATGGTATAACCGCAAGGGTGACGTAGGACTATCGTTGATTTAGAGATCATTTGTATGAAGCTGAATCTGAATTCATTCTGAATGAATGAATATTTGGAGAACTTCGAAAACGAGAGCGTTACGTTGGAGGCACAAGGTTTTATGCATCCAATATTGGATACGGAAATATCCTACTGATGGGGAAGAATAATCTTCAGAAGCTATCCTGTTGATTGCGATTGATTGAAAAATCACAAAACCTAATGTATTTGGTCACAGTGTTACACGGATAGAAAACATTAAAATAAACTCTTTCATATGAATGTAATTTTAAATTCCCAGAGGAACTGGCAGATTATTTTCAGTAACGATTAGATATTTCCACATTTTCCTCGATACTGGAAGCCCACCAGTGGTTAATGCTAACTCGATAACCATCTGTTAAAAGCACTTGATTGAAACATATTTGGTCACAGTGTTACATGGATAGAAAACATTCAAATAAGCTCTTTCACATGAATGTATTTTTAAATTCCTAGAGGAACTGGCAGATTATTTTCCGGATCTTTCTCGATCCAAACGGAAAGAATTCCGTGCGTGTATGTGTGTGTGTAGCGGCTGCTTCGAGATCTTCCCGGGGAACCGTTTGTAGCATCACTCTCCTCCTGATGGATTCCCTTCTGGCCTAAGGTGCACAAACAGGGTCTTGGTGACACCGTTCATCCGCGCTTTCATGATAAATGAAGAGCTTCACCACAACAGCGACAACATGCTCCAATCGCTGTTCAATTAGAACTGAGTGGATTTCCGAGCGGCGCTCGCTTATATACCGATTGGTGATTTCAATAGCCTATTTTGAAAGCAAATTTAAGACTATTGAAACAAGTTTTTGGATCAGAAAGTAACAAGTATAGAACGCGTAGACATTTTATCTTTCGAATGAAGTGTTTATCATACCATTTCGTTCAGTTGTTTAGGAGCTATTAACACTCAAAATCTCGGTCTCCGGCGTAACGCTTTCGTTTTCGAAACTTTGATTTTACACCCCGGTATAGAAATGAAAGACGTAGTCCTACGTCAAAAATAGATATCTGTCCAAGTCGGATGGAAAGTTTTTACGGATGTATGCAAGTAGTGACAACGGAAGAACTTTCGACAAGTTCATAAAATTTTGAACAAACATAGACGAAACTTATACTGACATCAGGTGGTATCAGAGCTTTCAACTCATCTGGTGTTAAGCTGAAAGGAACATGTACTGATATAAATTGATTTTGATTTACACAAATGTAACTACTCCTTGGTTCAATGCAGCAGTTCCTGTCGTTACATTTTACTACTTGCCCTGAATATGTTCTGCTTTGAAGCAATATTCGTCGATCGCTATATTATTCCACACATACATCACATGTTTCGTTTCCAGTTGAGATCCCTCATGGTCATGAGGAAGTATTGAACCTACTATCTCCCGAGGAAGAGGAGCCATTCGCATTCAACAATTGAAAGCATTGCGTCCTGGAGCATTTGTAGTAACGCGTATTGGATCAAGATTCAATTGATTAAAATGATAAATCGAAAATATCTATGGCTTTTTTAAAACGAGTTCTCGTGTGGTCCTCAATCCACATTAATTATGATTACTGGCTTGATTATTCTTTGAAGCTGAATAATCTCGAATTGAGGCAATTCGAACCCATGAGAAAATGAGTTCAAAGAACAGTGCCTTCCTGCACGAACTGCAACGTACATTGGACCACTGTATTAAACTACTTCAGCATGACCAAGGTGCCATAGCATCCTGCGATAACAGACGGAATAAGGCACATTGGGCTGCCTTCCTCTGGCCCGAAGAGATTTTTCTAATTTCGATCTGGCAACAACATATCCCTCGCACGACCAAACAACGTGTTCGATGTCGTGGTAACCTTAGCCACAAACACAGATATTGATGTCGGCAAGATTAATACGAAAAAGTAGCGCATCTAACGAACAGTGATTGGACATGAGTCTAGGGAAGGTGCGAATAAAGTTCCGACTCAAGTCCAGACTTTTGAACCATGGTTTAAGGCTAACCTTAGGGATAATCGAGTGAAACCACCGACCCAATTCATCATTCCACTTGCGTTGCCAGTTAGCGATTGTATTTTTACGGACTAGAGAATAAAATTCATTGAAGGCGATTTGACGCTGATAATTGTCGCCTTCAATCGCACCCACCTTTGCTAATGAGTCAGCCCTCTCATTACCCAGAATTGAGCAATGTGAAGGTTCCCAAACAAAGGTGATGACATAACAGCGTCTGGTTAAAGCACTCAAAATTTCTCGTATTCTCTCAAGGAAGTACGGCGAGTGCTTTTCCGGCCTCACTGAACAACAGGTCGTGAGGCGACGCTGTCCAGCGCCCAGTATATCGCTGCCAATTCAGCAATATATACTGAGCAAGGATACTGAAGACTGTGTGAGGTGCTAAAAAATACGTTGAACACTCCAAATCCTATGGATTCATTCATAGAGGACCCATCAGTAAAGTACATATTATCACAATTGATACGCCCATACTTTGCATTGAAGATCGTAGGAACGATCGCCGATAGAAGATATTCTGGAATATCGTGGATTTTCTCCTTCATGAACAGATCAAAATGCACAGAGGAATTGATGTAGTCAGGGAAACAAACACGGTTGGGAATATACGAAGAAGGATCAACCTGCATGGAGATGAATTCATGATATGAGCTCATAAATCCAGAATGAATTTTTGGCTCGCTCAGTTGTTCAAAATTTCCGATCACCAATGGGTTCATAACCTTACACCGGATGAGGAACCGAAGAGATAATAAATTGAATCGATCTTTTAGTGGGAGTACGCCTACCAAAACCTCGAGGCTCATTGTATGCGTTGAGGGCATACATCCCAACGCAATACGGAGTTGCAATGTTTTCTCCGTGGAGAATTTGATCCCAAGCACAATGGCCCAGGTTGAAAAATTGTTCAAAGTATCTTGTAAGGGTTCTTGCAGGTCGGATTCTTTTGATCCTACGACAGACACCACTCCATCATCTGCAAGTTGTCTTAAGCTGCAATTTTGTGTAAGGCAATTGTGAATGTCGCTTACATAGAAGTTGTACAAAAGGGGGCTTAAACAGGAGCCCTGAGGGAGACCCATGTAAGAGACCCGACTTACTGCCGAATCTCCGTGAGAAAAGTTCAAATGTTTCTCACAAAGCAAGTTATATAACATATTATTCAATAGGGGCGGCAGACCCCGAGAGTGTAATTTATCTGACAAAACCACAATTGAAACAGAATCGAAGGCCCCCTTTATGTCCAAGAATACTGGATCCATTTGAATTTCTGAAGAAAGCAACGCAAGACAATCATTCGTGCCCTTGCCCCTGCGGAACCCATATTGTGTATCTGAGAGTAGGCCATTCGTTTCAACCCATAGATCAAGGCGAAACAAGATCATTTCTCCAACAATTTCCGTATACAAGACAGCATTGTTATGGGGCGGTACGAATTGAAGTCGGACGCGAGTTTTCTGGGTTTTTTATTACTATAACTCGCACTTGTCTCCAATCATCCGGAACAACATTATGCTCCAGAAACTGATTAAAAATAAATTCAACAAGCGATGTTTCGCTACATCAGGGAGGTTTTTCAGCAAGTTGAACTTAATTCTATCCGATCCCGGAGCAGAATTGTTACATGAAAGGAGAGCAAGAGAGAATTCTACCATCGAAAACTCGGAATCAAGATCGCACCTATTTTGGGAAATATCTCGAACAATTTTTTGTACAGGAACGGAATCGGGACATACCTTCCGTGCAAAATTTAAAACCCATCGATGTGAATATTCCTCGCTTTCATTCGTTGAAGAGCGATTTCTCATGTTTCGAGCCACTTTCCATAATTTTTTCATTGACGTTTCTCGTGACAGACCTCCCACGAAATTTCGCCAATAAGCACGTTTTTTCCCTTTGATCAAGTTTTTAAATTGATTTTCAAGGGATAAATACGTTTGAAAATTCTCAATGGTTCCACTTTTCCGAAAAGCTTTAAATGCATTCGATTTATCCTGATAAAGCTTGGAACATTGGCTATCCCACCATGGATTGGGAGGCCTTCGACGAATAGTGGAACCTGGGATGGGTTTCGTTTGAGCGCGAACCGCGCTGTCATAGATCAAACGACAAAAGAAGTTATACTCCTCCAATGGAGGTAAACCATGAGGTCGTATGCCACGTTTATAGATTCAGAAGAATTCGGCCCAATGGTGATGGAAATTTGGATTGGCAAGTGATCACTACCGTTGGGATCCTGGATTCCACTTGCAATCTAACGATAGAGAATTCGAGCAAAGCGAGAGGTCAAGAGCACTTGGGTTAGCAGGAGGTTTAGGTACACGTGTTGTTTCCCCAGTGTTCACGGTCATATTGAAGCTGTTACAAAGGTCATATATCAACGATGAACGATTGTCGTCGTTCATCGTTGATATATGGCAGTTCCGTGAGAGTTGAAGTCTCCCAAGATCAATCGTGGCTCAGGAAGGAGTGAGCACGTGTCACCAAGTTGCTTGCGGCTAATCGCAGCTCTCGGAGGCCAATACAAGCTATACAGAGGTCTTTGCCTCTAATGTTTGCATGACAAGCAACAGCTTCGATCCCTCCAATAGGTGGAAGGTCAATTCTAAAAAAAGAGTGACACTAATTGATCCCCAATAGTACCCCTCCGTATCTGTCATCGCGGTCCAAGCGTATTATATTAAAATCGTGGAAAGAGAGATCATTTTTAGAAGAGAGCCAGGTTTCGAACAGAGCAAAAACATCAGAATTGACTTTATGAATTAGAAATTTGAATGTATCCAATTTAGGGATAATACTACGACAATTCCACTGTAAAACAGTGATATCTCCGACCTCTCTATTTAAATAAGACATCAAGAGAGATAATCATTGCAAGGAGGGACCATGTTTGCATCAATTGTTGTAAAATTGTCTTTAATACTGGAAGCATTGAGATGACAATGGTTCTGATGGAGTCGGAAACATTAAAACACTTGAAGATTTGATCCAAAAGGTCAGACAACTTTATAAATCCCGATTGGGAAGTTGAGCTGGACGGAAAAATAGGGACAGTTGGGATTTTTGATGTCCCCTCGAGTGCTGGGTTGTTCGAAGATGAACTATTCCCACGGAAGCCAGGAGGAACCTGATTTTGCTTGTCCGCTGCACTCGATTTTTTAGGCAAGCTAACAGGGGGTATCACCGGAGGGACTTGTCCTTGAACTTTGGGAGTGGTCACACTTTTGCGCCGGGGATTCCCTTTGGAAATAACCGTTGTGCCCCCGCTAGCTGTGTCCTCTTCAATTTCGTCAACTGGCAACGTAGAGAAAACATTATGTGTGTTGATTGGTTGTTGCTCTTGAGCCAGTGGAGAAGCGCCCTTCAAAATTTCCGCAAAAGTGCGTTTCGAGCGTTCCTTCAAAGAGCCCTTCTGTTTATCCCAGCGACTCTTGTAAGTTTCACAAGCTGAGAGTTCATGTGGAGATCCCCCGCAATATGGACATCTATGCTCAGTCGCACTGCAGGATTTCCCCTCATGTTGCTCTCCGCAAGTGGCACAGCGCTCCTTTTTGGCGCAATAATCTGCTGTGTGACCAACTGACTTGCATTTGTTGCAAGTCATGGGCTTTGGCACGAAGAGTCGCACTGGAAGCCTTAATTTATCCACCATAACGTAGTCAGGGAGGGCGGAACCAGCAAAAGTTACTCGAAACGAGTCGAACGGCGTGAATTTTTTTTCTTCCCCATTCTGGGAAACTTTTCCAAGTTGCTGGCAGTCCAAAATTTTAATTTGCTTCAAAGGGAGCTGTTTAAATCTGCCATCTCCCTCTTTTATTATTTCGCTCGTCAGACCCGTTTCTGTAATCACCCCCGCAATTTCTACGTTAAGGCAGGGCACAGATACGCGAAAAAAATATAATTTACCTCGAGCCATTACTGCAACGTTATTTTAAAAATACTGCAAATTCTGTACGAAACCCAAAAAATTTGTAATCTGTACCTACAGATTTTTTGCTTAAAAAAATCTCAAAAATCTAGAGAAAAGTCTGCGTTCTATGTAGATATGGTAACCCTGTTTGAGATGCATCTATCGGTGTTTGCTTACTGGTTGCTATTAAACCCATTAGAATACGTGCTTTTTCATCTTGGCTTAGGAAACACACCTCACACGGTTCCTGTCGCCGCACGGATCATGCCTTTAGAGCGTGATTCATGGCGAGAACGATAGAGCGGATGCTTAGATCGCGCTCTATCCTAAATACACAGAATAGCTTGCGCAGTGGCTTTATCGTAACTAATGAGGTTTTTCCGAAGTGCGATTATTGCTAGCTGAAAACCTAAATATCATAAAACTCCTCCGGCCAGCGATAACCCGCCGGGAAGGAGAACAAAACAAAAATAAGCAAAACGACGTAATGTGTTTACGATCAGAGCCTATCTCCGATCGTAAATACCGAAGGACGGGAGAAATCCCAAAAAGAGAGCACTATGGGTGCTATAAACGGAGCCTATCTCCGAGCTAGGACAATAAGTAATAAAACGGAGAGGAAAAGATAACACGCCTGCGAGCGTGTTAATAATCATCCCTCGTTCGCCCGTCTGGCTTAGAATAAATAATTGTAATTTTCTCTCTCTTATGCTACGCCCTTCTGGGGTAGATAAGAAGGCAATGTCTGTATATAAGAGAAAACTTGAACAGAATAAACGCACTCTCAACTGGACACTCTCAACCATACCACGGACGTAGGAGCGTCGTGGCGAAGTACCGAACCCCTTTTTTTTTGTCATAAACGTATCACAACCCTGGACATCGCCCGAGCATCCTGGACACCATCGGGAGCACCCTGGACATCATCGCCGGCAGATCCCAGCGCAACAAGCGCTGGTAAGTATTGAACACCCCTCCTCCAAAGATCCGAAATTCCAACCACCCTTCCTCTCCCTTTTCCTTCCCTTGGCTCCGCCCGGCCAAACTCCCAAGTGACGCGGTACTACCGGATCGCACCAGTAGGCGCATACTCGTTATGCGCTCTACGTGATCTGGCCTACCACATAGCGTCCAGTAAAGGGCTTTCCCTTCGTGTCATCAGCACGATCTCGAACTGCAGCCACATTTGGTGGCTCCAGAGAGGATCTTTCCTCCAGCGTAATCAGCACGATACCCTGCAGCCACATTTGGTGGCTCCAGAGAGGATCTTTCCTCCAGCGTAATCAGCACGATACCCTGCAGCCACATTTGGTGGCTCCAGAGAGGAGTCTTTTCCTAAAGACACTGTACGAACTCACAACACGCTCGGTTGAGTTGAGAATCCTGTTAAATTGATTTGCGCCCGTCGTTGAACGGAGAGGTTCGGTCTTGTAAAGACGAACAAGGTGAGGTTGTCTGTGGACATCACCATTTAGCCAAGAGGCAAATTGCGCATTTCAAGAAACAGAAATCAGGTCCTGAAAGACGGACAAATTAGGCCGTAGAAATCGGCATCTTGTTGAAACAAGTCCAGCTTTATAAACAGACCGATCGCCAGTCAGGCATAGTTGGACGAAGGCAACCAGGCGCCTCGTCAACATCAACTGTAATCCGGTCACGAGGGCCGGAAGACGAATATTGTGCAACGTTTGAAATCAGCGTAGGCAACTAGGCGCCACGCTTGGTTTAAGACAAGGCGAAGGCAACCAGGCGCCTCGCCACTTGCGCATTATAACACAGTTTAAACATCGAGTGACGGCAACCAGGCTCCTCACTCAGGAATAATGATATCAAGCTTTACGAGATCATCACGCCCGTGCTGTGATGCATGTGGCAAGAAAATTGAACTAGACAATCTGGTCCAATGCAGACAGTGCAAAAGGAATTATCATCATTCCTGTGTAGGACATACACCCACTGAAGAGGAAACCTATTTAGTATGCTCGCTTTGTTCCCCTACCAAAACAAACGAAAGTGAGGGAAAGGCACAGGCACCTGCAGCGTCTCATCCCTCAACTAATTCGAGGGAACAAAAACAGATAGAGGAGCTGACGAATCTAGTTACACAACTAGCTGAGATGCATGTTAGCGAACGCAACAACATAACCACATTAAAAAAGGAAATAGTAACAATGCAGGCATCACTCAACGCTTTAGTCGTGGGCGCAACGACAATAGCAACACAGCGACAAACAGAATTACCATGCTCTCCGGCGCAAGCGCAGTCAACTGAACCCCTAATCAATATCTCCGGGCAACAACGTGACCGAGCAACGATTCAAACACCACTACCAATGAGATCCGGTCCATCAATTGGCTGGGAGCAGAGTGCAATGATGCCAGCTCCACAGCATGGAGATTTTACGATTCTAATGAAGAGGCAAGCTTTGACTCCCTTGCCAAAATTCAGCGGGTCGCCCAAAGATTGGGCTAAATTCAAAAGGATCTACGAAGTCAGCACGAGAGAATGTGCGTTTTCCAATCATGAAAATCTCTCCAGACTTGAAGCTGCCCTTGAAGGACGCGCAGCTAGAAGCGTGCAGCAACTATTTATAAACTCGGAAAATGTTCCGAGTATAATAGAGAGACTAGAGGAAAATTTCGGAAACCCTAAATTCATATATGAGGAACTACTGCACGATCTACAGAAGCTTAAAAGAGAAAGTAGATCAATAATAATCGAAATGTCAGATGCTTTAGAAAATATGGTGGCAAACATGACGATCATAAATCAAAGAGGTTACCTACTAGATGCGAGGTTAATAGAAGACCTAGTTAAGAGACTACCTTACAACCTGCAAATAGAATGGACACGCCATAGAATGATGACTGGTGATGCCCCATCTTTAGAAGAAATGAGTAACTGGCTGAAACCTCACGCCAAAATAATGAGGAATATGGCTTCTCCTCTACCTTCTACAGTTAGAAGCCAGATACACGTCCATCAAGAAATGCCACGCATGAAGTGTCCGGTTTGCTCGAATATACATAAAATCTTCGATTGCACGGAATTTAAGAACTCCAACATCCAAAAAAGATGTCGATTGGCAGTACAATGTAAAATATGTTTCGGATGTCTAGGCACCGGACATATGGTTAAAGATTGCAGACGATCTAGGAGGTGCGGCTTGAGTGGATGTAACAAGCACCACCACAGAATGTTACACTCGAATCCAGACATGGAACCAACACCTCGTAATACGTCCGCTACAGTTCCGCTTGAAGCCAACTGCAATATTCACAAGTCCTCAGCAAACGAGATATACTACCAGGTGATTCCAGTAACACTTCAACACGGAAGGCATTCAGTCGATACATATGCCTTCCTAGACACAGGGTCTTCCCTGACATTGCTAGATGAGGAAATGGCAAACTCCTTGGACCTATACGGCAGAGAAGAACCACTACAATTAAAATGGACACAGGACGTGTCTCGAAACGAGCTGAACAGTAGAAAAGTACAAGTTCGCATTCAGGGGTCGTCCAGAAGGTCGTACCGACTTGACGGTGTAAGAACCATTAAAAACTTACAACTTCCGACTCAGACAATGAACTACAAAGCAATGGCTACAAAATATCCGCATTTGGAAAACCTTCCGATCGAAAGCTACGAGCTTGCAAGGCCAACAATTCTCATAGGGCTGAATCAAAGCCATTTGCTTACCGCCATGGAAACAAGAAGGGGAAGTGACAATGACCCAATAGCAGTCCGAAGTAAGCTTGGATGGTTTATTTTCGGTAATGTCAGATCAATTTATCAAAACGATCATGAACTATTGCAACACGATAAAGAACTACGAGATATGATGGCTGCGCACTTCTCAATCGATGAATTTAGCATCAGACAACCAATAAGAGTCAACGACAACCCCTTGCCCTTAGAACCGGTCAACAAGTATACCACCGCGAGTTCTAACAACGTAATGCTGATAACCTCGACCGAAGATAAATCAAAAAAATCAACGCGAAAAAAAAGACGTAGAAATAAGACTACAACAAAAGGCATTTCTAAATCTTGGTTCAACATCTCACGTATATTGAAAATAATGATGTTGTTCGTAATGTCGTTCACGTTGATCAACGCTATATCCATAAAACCCGTTGACAAAGACGGTCTAATGTTCGACCACGAAGGAACGTGCTTATTACATAGAGGCATATGGCAAACGAATATACAAACCAACGTAGTGCCCGATGAAGACATTGAAGTAATTAACTCGATACGGAATAATGTGACAGTAGCGATGAAAGACATGGAGTTTGTCATCGAAGACTCTCTCCTAGAGCAAATTGCAACATCTGTTGAACGTTTATGCGATGATGCGATTGATGAGATCAAGCAGACAACGAGAACTAAACGAAGCAAAGGGTTCTTCGGTTTTTTGGCGGACTTAATATTTGGTAGCGACAATATGGAAAACGAGCTACAGGCAATGAGGGTTCATGAAGACGAAAAAATTCACCAAATATCGGAGTCAATGGTAAAAATGAATACCAAGGCGTCCAAAATGGGAGAACAGCTTAACGAGAGATACTATAAATTGTACAAAGACATGACTCAATTAAAACAATTATATTCTGCGGATAAGGTTCAAAGGTTACGAACAACGATGTTAGAAACCACGATATTGGCACGAGAAGTTATCGATGGAACGTTGAATAGATATAGGAAAGTTCGAACGTTTCCTTTGTCCGTCGACGAACTAGCCCAAACCAGAAAAAACATTTCACAAGCGTTGCCAACTGGTTACATTGTCCTGGATCACCCATCAGCCGTAAAATACAACACGCGTGTAGTCAACGGCTCCCTCATAATTACCATGACGAGTGTTGTCATCAACAAAGTTGAGTTCGAGGTATTTAAGATAATACCGATCCCACGGGCTGAGAATGGCTCAATTATTGTAACAGAACATGATCGCATCGCGGTAGGCCACAACCAAGACTTCTTCTACCCATCGATCGAACTAACAAAACTGAATGATACGCATTTAATTACGGTTCAACCAGAACTGAGTAAGGAAGTGGATTGCGTAGCGGCTGTCATACTGCATATCGCAAGTACCCGCAAATGTGCAACAAAACTGTTAACCAAGCCTTACGCTATGATGGAGACACTGTCCACTCCTAATACCGTTTTATACTATGCATCCGATACAAAGGCAATAGTTATACATTGCGACAACGTGGTAATGTCACCACCTTATGAGGCAGCAGTAGTAACTCTCCAGCCAGATTGCCGTATACAATCCAACAACAAAACGATACATGCAAGTTTAAATGGCATGAACAAGAAGATTGCAACATACTTCAAATCTAAATACCAGGTGGCCGATCACCTATTGGACGAATTCAATGACACCGTAAAAGATGTGGTGGAGCCGAAGCCCGATAATCCCTACGATAACAACGCTATGATAACCGTGTACAACAGTTTGGATCCCTTCCATCCGAAATCGAAGTATCTTTGGAGGAACGCCGCCCTTTTCGTAAGCATACTAATGATTATAATCGGGATCATTTATCTACGTTGCTGCAGACGAAGATGCTGCACCAGATCCAGAGCCACAGCAGGACCCGATGTCCATATCCGAATGGACAACCTATTGAACCGGCAACAATTAGAAGACACAGCGCTTTAAAACCAAGCATTGGAGGGACGTTCAATGAAGCAAGGCGGCATGCCGAAGAATTGAAGAGAAAAAGTGATTTAAAACTCTGTTAGACCATAAGTACACAAAATGTAAAATAGAAGAAAATAATTGAATATGAAATAATTGTAGTCAAAATGAGGAATCTGACAATGAATAAGAAATATAAGCAACAAAGGGTTGCATAAACTGACGAGAAGATATGTCGTCTAATGTAATAGTAAAAAAAAATATAATTTGTTCAGTGAAAGAAGCAATTAGGCGCCGTTGTATGGCTATTAAAGTACATAAAGTTGAAGACTCTTCTATGGATAGAAGAAGTATTGAATTTGAAAATTGAATACTCCTGCGAGAGTAAAATGAAGTGTAACACAAAGCTAAAATGAATAGGATTTGCATTGTAAATGAATCTGAAGGCAAAGTGGCTAATAAATTGTAACGAAGCAAAGAATGAATTTATAACACACCATGTATGAAGAATAAACGGAAGTCATCCGCTCATAGCAAACGAATTGCATTGTATAACTTCAGGTTAGGAAATTGAATGTAAGAAAAACATAATATTGAAAAGAGAATATAAGATGAAACAATTGCGAATTATACAGTAATAAAAGATACAGCATCAGAAGCATAGAAGAAAAAATTATTAGAAACAGATGCGGCGTAGCTCAATTGGTAAATCTGCCTTACGCGATTTACGAGGGCCGGTATGTCGCCGCACGGATCATGCCTTTAGAGCGTGATTCATGGCGAGAACGATAGAGCGGATGCTTAGATCGCGCTCTATCCTAAATACACAGAATAGCTTGCGCAGTGGCTTTATCGTAACTAATGAGGTTTTTCCGAAGTGCGATTATTGCTAGCTGAAAACCTAAATATCATAAAACTCCTCCGGCCAGCGATAACCCGCCGGGAAGGAGAACAAAACAAAAATAAGCAAAACGACGTAATGTGTTTACGATCAGAGCCTATCTCCGATCGTAAATACCGAAGGACGGGAGAAATCCCAAAAAGAGAGCACTATGGGTGCTATAAACGGAGCCTATCTCCGAGCTAGGACAATAAGTAATAAAACGGAGAGGAAAAGATAACACGCCTGCGAGCGTGTTAATAATCATCCCTCGTTCGCCCGTCTGGCTTAGAATAAATAATTGTAATTTTCTCTCTCTTATGCTACGCCCTTCTGGGGTAGATAAGAAGGCAATGTCTGTATATAAGAGAAAACTTGAACAGAATAAACGCACTCTCAACTGGACACTCTCAACCATACCACGGACGTAGGAGCGTCGTGGCGAAGTACCGAACCCCTTTTTTTTTGTCATAAACGTATCACAACCCTGGACATCGCCCGAGCATCCTGGACACCATCGGGAGCACCCTGGACATCATCGCCGGCAGATCCCAGCGCAACAAGCGCTGGTAAGTATTGAACACCCCTCCTCCAAAGATCCGAAATTCCAACCACCCTTCCTCTCCCTTTTCCTTCCCTTGGCTCCGCCCGGCCAAACTCCCAAGTGACGCGGTACTACCGGATCGCACCAGTAGGCGCATACTCGTTATGCGCTCTACGTGATCTGGCCTACCACATAGCGTCCAGTAAAGGGCTTTCCCTTCGTGTCATCAGCACGATCTCGAACTGCAGCCACATTTGGTGGCTCCAGAGAGGATCTTTCCTCCAGCGTAATCAGCACGATACCCTGCAGCCACATTTGGTGGCTCCAGAGAGGATCTTTCCTCCAGCGTAATCAGCACGATACCCTGCAGCCACAGTTCCGGAATCGAAGCTAGCTGCTCAAGCATATAGGGGCCCGTGAATTTATTTAGGAATAAAAATGGAATTTTTTTACGTAACGATCATGGCTATCCCCCCCCTCCCCCCTTTGCCACATTAAGTTACGAAACCTCGTGAGAAGGGGGGCATCCCGACCCCCTTCTCACGTTACGTAATTTGTGCACGACGCCTTAGCATACATAGGTTTTAGAGATCGAAAAACGTATCTATGGTAGTTTGATACTTCTCCCCTTCTCTAAAGGGGGGCTCCTATACAAATGAAACACAAACTTCTGCAAAACTCGAGAACTTATCATAAAAATAATGCACATAAAGGGTGTGTCACATCAAATTTCATCACGGAAAAAACACTGTAGAAATTCGCCCAGTAGACCGATCCTTTTGAAAATTTTAGACAGTAAAATAAAGACTATTAAACAACTTTTGGCATTTTCTTTTTATTCATACTTCGAGCCCAAGCCCGTATGCTCGCACCTTCCTCTTTACCCCGTCCATAAGGTTCTGTACAACGTCAGGTTGTAGTTTTTTTTTTTTGAACAGAAATCCATTTTCTCTTGAAGTCCGCCTCCGATTTGACAACTTTTGGGTTCTTCCGGAGGGCCTGCTTCATAATCGCCCAATATTTCTCTATTGGGCGAAGCTCCGGCGCGTTGGGCGGGTTCATTTCCTTTGGCACGAAGGTGACCCCGTTGGCTTCGTACCACTCCAACACGTCCTTTGAATAGTGGCACGAAGCGAGATCCGGCCAGAAGATGGTCGGGCCCTCGTGCTGCTTCAATAGTGGTAGTAAGCGCTTCTGTAGGTACTCCTTAAGGTAAACCGTGCCGGTCATCACGAAGGGGGCGCTCCGCTTTCTGCAAGAGCAGATCGCTTGCCACACCATGTACTTTTTGGCAAACTTGAATAGTTTCTGCTTGCGAATCTCCTCCGGAACGCTGAATTTGTCCTCTGCAGAAAAGAACAACAAGCCCGGCAGCTGACGAAAGTCCGCTTTGACGCAGGTTTCGTCGTCCATTACCAGGCAATGCGGCTTCGTCAGCATTTCGGTGTACAGCTTCCGGACTCGCGTCTTCCCCACCATGTTTTGCCTTCTGAACCTTGTATGTACGCAGGCCCTCCCGCTGCTTGGTCCGCTGGACGAATGAACTTGACAAATTCAGCTTATTGGCGACATCCCGGACCGAACTTCTCGGATCACGTCTAAACTGCTTAACTACGCGCTTGTGATCTTTTTCACTGACGGAGCATCCATTTTTTGCCGTTCTTCACCTTCCGGTCGATGGTTAGGTTCTCGAAGTATCGTTTTAGTACTCTGCTGACCGTGGATTGGACGATTCCCAGCATCTTACCGATGTCCCGATGTGACAACTCCGGATTCTCGAAATGAGTGTACAGGATTAATTCACGACGCTCTTTTTCGTTCGACGACATTTTTCCAAATTTACGAAAAATTGACAGTGAAGCATGGCCAACGTGATCTATACACTCTTATCTGATTATAAGCGAAAGCTGTAGATATAATTCCTAAAAATTAAATTTCTACAGCGTTTTTTCCGTGATGCAATTTGATGTGACACACCCTTTATTTCAAGCAGACATATTCCAACCAAAAGTGACAATTGAAAATTTTCGGAAAACTCTGAAGGAAAATGGGAAAAATCGAAAAATTTAATTCGCATGTGTTCTACAACTACATATTGTCAAGTGTTGTTAGTTCATTTGATGTTCGCGGTAACGAAATTAATCTTCGTTCGAAAGTGGAAATGGATTTTAATGTGATAAAACGCACTCACATATTCTTCTATCTATATAAATGAAAATGGATCGCCGAATAACACATAAGAACAAAACTCGAGAAAGGAATTGTCCGATTTAGGGCTGTCTTCATTCTATCATATTTCCTGGTTCAAACATTTATTCCATGTAACGAAGAAACATGTTATTTGCACGAGAATTGCGACTGAAAATATCTGATTTTAATATTGTCGAGTTTTAGTAGATGTACTGAAATTTTACAGTAAAAAATAATTTTAAAGGGTAGATTAGAAGATCAATCAATGAACAGTTCAGTGATTGGACCCATGAACGTGCGCTTAGTAAGAAAACTTGGATGTGACAACGAAATATAAATTTTGGGCGGGACGTAGTTTGCCGGGTCAGCTAGTAATTTTATAAATGTAAACCGTAATCCACTCAGAAAGTTTTGTCGTCAATGGAATGTTTAAGAGTAAAAATCGTGAATAGATGTAATCCTGTAAACGTTCGATTTATTTTTTTTCGAGGTTTCATGTTATCGGTGTTCGAAGCTTAGGGGGAGGGGGGCACATTCGGACACTTTTTTTTCCTTAATTTTAATATTTTTTTTGTAAATTAAAAAAAAAATCATTGAGAAACAGTTTTCCCGTTATGCAACCGTTAGTTGGGAAATTATCAAAGACAATGGACCCAGTTGGACCACCTGTGAGCTAGAATCATGAAAACGTTCTTTTCAAAGCTAGTTCGATAGCTCTTTTCTTCTCATCTTCGTTGAAGCTGGTTCTATCGGTTTTCTTTTAGTAGTTTCGAACCATCATTAGGTCTGAGAATCGGACTAAATTGATGTTTGTCAGTAAACAACAATCAGACACAAATTTAATGAGGTATTAAACAATGTCCGAATGTGCCCAACCACCATCCGAAGACAAATCATAATTTTATCTAATAAATAGACCTTTATTTCCCCGTTGTATGCACGTTTTTTTCATTTCATATCAGTTACTAACTGATGTGGTGTACTTAAATTTCTAAATCCTTCACAAAGGAATTAGGGAAATACTTACAACTTCAAGCGCAAATGTTTAGAAACGTGTATGAAAAAGGGCACAGTGTTGTTTTCGTAAGTAATAAACTACTAGGATATGTCAAACCATATGACAGCTGTAGGTGGAAGGGCTGTTAACTTACTTATATTTTTAATTTGGTTGAAAATTGTACCACTTAATTTTTACAAGCGTTGTCCAAAACTGCACCCCTTTCTTCTATCGATTACGACTTATGGAGCTCGGTTGGAAGTCATAATGGATTTATGAATCATTGCAAAATTGATAATAATATTCCAAATTTTATCAACTACCATTGTATCCATCAGCAAATACTGTGCGCAAAAATATTTGGTTAATATAACAGTTCGGCTGAAAAGTTTATAAGGTAAGACAGTAAAACTATTTCTTTTTGCAAAATTCAATTTTATTATTCAACATAATTGCCTTCGAGGGCGGTACAGCGACTATAGCGATCTTGCAACTTGATGCCATTTTTATGGTACTTTTTTGGTTTTTCCTCAAAATGGGCCTCCGTTTCGGTAATCACTTCGTCATCGGTCTTAAATTTCTTGCCAACGATCATTTCTTCAGGTCTGTGATCAGAAAATAGTCGCTGGGGGCCAGATCTTGAGAATACGGTGGATGCGGAAGCAATTCGAAACCCAATTCATGCAATTTTGCCATCGTTTTTATTGATTTGTGATTTGTCTATTTTTTTCACAATTAAAAAAAAGTTGCTTCATTTTCAATGCTGTAACTCACGAACCAATCGACCGATTGCTGTCAAATTTTGACACGTATCCATTGAAAGATGGTGCTTTGTGATAGTCAAGTAGATTTTTGCAAGAGGCGCCATCTAGACGTCAACCTTATGAACTTTCAGCCGAACTGTTAGATAGTCAAAATAGTTAACTACGTATAAAAAGCAGTTTGCAGAAACGCAAATTCAGGGCAAGAGAATTGTCGATAAAAAATCGGAGAATTATTATTACACCCCGAGGTGCAAAGTTTTTTTTTTAAAAAACCTCAATTTTTTAAATCATATCCTCAATAAGTGGGTAGATGATCTCGTTTTTCATTGTGTCATCATAGAGAATCAAAATGAATTAAATTTGAAACATCAACGAAAAAAAAAACTAAAAACACTCTTAAAAACACAATTTAGGAGACGAGATTTAAAGCAAATACGATCATTATGCAGATTAAATTTCTTTGTTACGAAATGAGTTCAACAGAAGATTTGAAGATATTTCAATACTAATATAATTCATGTCATCCAATGAAGGAATCAACATAGAAGAAATGTCAATGAAATCAAAAACATTGGTTGAAAATCAAATATCTTCAATTTTCATGGGGACATATTCAAGAGAAATCAAGAGAAATGCAACTCTTTATTTCAGAAATATTCCAATTTCAAAAATAATTTTTTTTTCATTCGCTATCCAACTCTTGACGAGTAAAGTTCAGTGTCGTTATTGTGCGTTGCCACTTTTACTATTGTGCGATTGGTATAGTGTACGAGTGAAGGTCATTGCTGTCCGCTTTCGAATTGACCTTTTGTGAAGTGGAACAAAGGAAGCAGCGCTCTTGCAGCTTGCAGCCCTTGGCGGCTGTTGAACATCGGCATAACGGGATCGCCATCGTGTGGCTGTCGTTAACGGGAATTAACATCACGTGACCGTGTGAGCTATTCTTGCGCTATTGTGTTGATCCATAGCGCGTAGCCTCTGTCTCTCCCTGGTTAGGGCAGTAGAGCGCAGTATCGGAACAACTTTTATTTTAAGGTACACATATTTAATATTAATATTATTATTCAACTCATTTGTTCATTGTTTAATATTATTATCATAATTTATTTTTGTTTTGTTATTTTTTTTTTTCGAGAATATTGTTAAAATCAATAATATATTAGAAATAAGACAGAAATTTTTGTAAAATGGAGGATAGTGGAGGATCTCCAGAGATGGAGATCTCCGATAATGAATCCCATTTAAGATCTGAGAAAAAACATAAACGAGTCCCTCAAAAAGAAGATAATTCTTCTGGGGACGAATCTGCTCATCCTTCCAAGCCCCCCTCTAAGAAAATAGCAAGCCTCCCTTCTGAACCGACTGTTACTTCCACTCCCCCTCTACCATCATCGATTTCGCTTCCCCCTTCTGATGTTTCCGATCCAACCCAATCCTCGTCCTCGTCTTCTCCCTCTGTTGTTTCCGCTCCACGTGTCAGAGTTTATCCAGAAGATGCACCTGGAACTGGCCCGTGGGTTGTTTTCCTCCGGCCAAAACCAAAAGGAAAAAGCCTTAACGTGATTCAGATCATGAAAGATCTGGCCAGATACACTTCTGTATCTGAAATTCGCAGGGTTAGACCGAACAAATTGCGGGTTGTCGTGAATGAACGGAAACACGCAAACGAGATTGTTGCTGACCAACACTTCACTCTCGAATATAGAACATTTATACCCTCCCATAACGTAGAAATTGAGGGGGTGATAACTGAAACGGGTCTGACGAGCGAACAAATAAAAAAAGAAGGAAAAGGCAAGTTCAAGAAGCTTCCTTCAATGGAAGTAAAGATCTTGGACTGTCGCCAACTCGGGAAACTCTCCCATGATGGGGACCAAACTAAATTTACGCCGTCAGACTCGTTTCGAGTCACCTTTGCTGGTGCCGCCCTCCCTGACTACGTTATGGTGGACAAATTGAGACTACCTGTGCGACTCTTCGTGCCAAAGCCCATGACTTGCAACAAATGCAAGTCAGTTGGTCACACTTCAGATTATTGTGCCAACAAGGAGCGCTGTGCCACTTGCGGAGAGCAACATGAGGGGAAATCCTGCAGTGCGACTGAGCATAAGTGTCCATATTGCGGAGGATCCCCACACGCGCTCTCAGCTTGTGAAACTTACAAGAGTCGCTGGGAGAAACAGAAGCGCTCTTTAAAGGAACGCTCGAAGCGCACTTTTGCGGAAATTTTAAAGGGCGCTTCTCCACTGGCCCAACAACAACAACAACCAATCTCAACACACAATAGCTTTTCCACGTTGCCAGTTGATGAAATGGAAGCGGACACAGCTAGCGGGGGCACACCGTTTATTTTCAAAGGGAATCCCCGGCGCAAAAATGTGACCACTCCCAAAGTTCAAGAACAAGTCCCCACGGTTAAATCCTCTGTTAGCTTGCCTAAAAAATCGAGTGCAGCGGACAAGCAAAATCAGGTTCCTCCTGGCTTCCGTGGGAATATTTCATCTTCGAACGACCCAGCACTCGAGGGGACATCAAAAACCCCAACTGTCCCTATTTTTCCGTCTAGTTCAACTTCCCAATCGGGATTTATAAAGTTATCTGACCTTTTGGATCAAATCTTCAAGTGTTTTAATGTTTCCGACTCCATCAGAACCATTGTCATCTCAATGCTTCCAGTATTAAAGACAATTTTACAGCAATTGATGCAAACATGGCCCCTCCTTGCAATGATTATCTCTCTTGATGTCTAATTTAGATAGAGAGGTCGGAGATATCACTGTTTTTCAGTGGAATTGTCGTAGTCTTATCCCTAAATTGGATACATTCAAATTTTTAATTCATAACTTCAATTGTGATGTTTTTGCTCTGTCCGAAACTTGGCTTTCTTCGCGAGATGATATCTCTTTCCACGATTTTAATATAATACGCTTGGACCGCGATGACAGATACGGAGGGGTACTATTGGGGATCGATAAGTGCCACTCATTTTTTCGAATTGACCTTCCACCTATTGGAGGGATCGAAGCTGTTGCTTGTCATGCAAACATCAGAGGCAAAGACCTCTGTATAGTCAGCTTGTATTGGCCTCCGAGAGCTGCGGTTAGCCGTAAACAACTTGATGACATGTGCTCACTCCTTCCTGAGCCACGATTGATCTTGGGAGACTTCAACTCTCACGGAACTGCCTGGGGGGAACAGTACGACGACAATCGTTCATTGTTGATATATGACCTTTGTAACAACTTCAATATGACCGTTTTGAACACTGGGGAAACAACACGTGTGCCTAAACCTCCTGCTAACCCAAGTGCTCTTGACCTCTCGCTTTGCTCGAATTCACTATCGTTAGATTGCAAGTGGAATGTAATCCAGGACCCCAACGGTAGTGATCACTTGCCAATCAAAATTTCCATCACCATTGGGTCGAATTCTTCTGAATCTATAAACATGGCATATGACCTCACAAGACACATTGACTGGAAAAAATATTCGGACGCGATTGCTCTAGCCATCAATTCCAGAGATGGTTTACCTCCATTGGAGGAGTATAACTTCTTTTGTCGTTTGATCTATGACAGCGCGGTTCGCGCTCAAACGAAATCCATCCCAGGTTCCACTATTCGTCGAAGGCCTCCCAATCCATGGTGGGATAGCATATGTTCCAAGCTTTATGTAGAAAAATCGAATGCATTTAAAGCTTTTCGGAAACGTGGAACCCCTGAAAATTTTCAGACGTATTTGGACCTTGAAAATCAATTTAAAAACTTGATCAAAGGGGAAAAAAACGTGCTTATTGGCGAAATTTTGTGGGAGGTTTGTCACGAGAAACGTCAATGAAAAAATTATGGAAAGTGGCTCGAAACATGAGAAATCGCTCTTCAACGAATGAAAGCAAAGAATATTCACATCGATGGATTTTTAATTTTGCACGGAAGGTTTGTCCTGATTCTGCTCCTGTGCAAAAAATTGTTCGAGATATACCACAAGATAGGTGCGATCTTGATTCCGAGTTTTCGATGGTAGAATTCTCTCTTGCTCTCCTTTCATGTAACAATTCTGCTCCGGGATCGGATAGAATTAAGTTCAACTTGCTGAAAAATCTCCCTGATGTGGCGAAACATCGCTTGTTGAACTTATTCAATCGGTTTCTGGAGCATAATATTGTTCCAGATGATTGGAGACAAGTACGAGTTATAGCTATTCAAAAACCCGGAAAACCCGCGTCCGACTTCAATTCGTACCGCCCAATAGCAATGCTGTCTTGTATACGGAAATTGTTGGAGAAAATGATCTTGTTTCGCCTTGATCGATGGGTTGAAACGAATGGCCTACTCTCAGATACACAATATGGGTTCCGCAGGGGCAAGGGGACGAATGATTGTCTTGCGTTGCTTTCTTCAGAAATTCAAATGGCTTACGCCGAAAAAAAACAAATGGCTTCAGTATTCTTGGACATAAAGGGGGCCTTTGATTCTGTTTCAATAGAGGTTTTGTCAGACAAATTACACTCTCGGGGTCTGCCGCCTCTATTGAATAATATGTTATATAACTTGCTTTGTGAGAAACATTTGAACTTTTCTCACGGAGATTCGGCAGTAAGTCGGGTCTCTTACATGGGCCTCCCCCAGGGCTCATGTTTAAGCCCCCTTTTGTACAACTTCTACGTAAGCGACATTGACAATTGCCTTACACAAAATTGCAGCCTAAGACAACTTGCAGATGATGGAGTGGTGTCTGTCGTAGGATCAAACGAATCCGACCTGCAAGGACCCTTACAAGATACTTTGAACAATTTTTCAACCTGGGCCATTGGGCTAGGGATCGAATTCTCCACGGAGAAAACAGAGATGGTGGTTTTTTCTAGGAAGCATAGACCAGCAAAACCAAAGCTTCAACTTTTGGGTAAACCGATCACTCATGCTATGTCATTCAAGTATCTTGGGGTCTGGTTCGACTCCAAATGTACTTGGGGGGCCCATATTAGGTATCTGAGTAAAAAATGTCAACAAAGAATAAACTTTCTCCGTACAATTACCGGCACCTGGTGGGGAGCCCATCCCGAAGATCTTATTATGTTGTATCGAACAACTCACTGAGAGAATTCTCAGTGATGGAGTATGGCAGTTTCTGTTTTCAATCAGCTGCCAAAACACACCTCATTAAACTCGAGCGAATTCAGTATCTTTGTCTCCGTATTGCGTTGGGATGTATGCCCTCAACGCATACCATGAGTCTCGAGGTTTTGGCAGGCGTACTCCCACTAAAAGATCGCTTCAATTTATTATCTCTTCGGTTCCTCATCCGGTGTAAGGTTATGAATCCATTGGTGATCGGAAATTTTGAGCAATTGATCGAGCTAAATTTTCATTCTAGATTCATGAGTTCATATCATGAATTCAACTCCATGCAGGTTGATCCTTCTTCGTATACTCCCAACCGTGTTTGTTTTCCTGACTACATCAATTCCTCTGTACATTTCGATCTGTTCATGAAGGAGAAAATCCATGAAAATCCAGATTATCTTAGATTGGGGTTCGTTCCTACAATCTTCAATGCAAAGTATGGGCGTATCAATTGTGATAATATATACTTTACTGATGGGTCCTCTATGAATGAGTCCACAGGATTTGGAGTGTTCAACGTATTTTTTAGCACCTCACACAGTCTTCAGAATCCTTGCTCGGTATATATTGCTGAATTGGCAGCGATATACTGGGCGCTGGACAGCGTCGCCTCACGACCTGTTGAACACTATTACATTGTAACGGATAGTCTTAGCTCTGTCGAAGCTATCCGTTCAGTGAGGCCGGAAAAGCACTCGCCGTACTTCCTTGAGAGAATACGAGAAATTTTGAGTGCTTTATCCAGACGCTGTTATGTCATTACCTTTGTCTGGGTCCCTTCACATTGCTCAATTCCGGGTAATGAGAGGGCTGACTCATTAGCAAAGGTAGGTGCAATTGAAGGCGATATATATCAGCGTCAAATCGCCTTCAATGAATTTTATTCTTTAGTTCGCAAAAATACCATCGCTAACTGGCAACGCAAGTGGAATGAAGATGAATTGGGCCGGTGGTTTCACTCGATTATCCCAAAGGTTAGCCTCAAACCGTGGTTCAAAAGTCTGGATTTGAGTCGGGACTTTATTCGCACCTTCTCCCGACTCATGTCCAATCACTGTTCGTTAGATGCACTACTCTTCCGTTTCAATCTTGCCAGCAGCAATCTCTGCGTTTGTGGCCAAGGTTATCACGACATCGAGCACGTTGTTTGGTCATGCGAGGTGTATCTGGTCGCCAGATCGAATTTAGAAAACTCCCTTCGGGCCCGAGGAAGACAGCCCAATGTGCCGGTGAGAGATGTGTTGGCTCGGTTAGACCTTGATTACATGTCCCATATATATGTTTTCCTTAAAGCTATAGATCTTCGTGTGTGATTGTCCCTACATCCTTATACCCTCCTTTCCTTCCTTTGCGGGTAATTCGTCCCCTTGCTATAAATAGTAGAATAAGTTGAAATGTAAATAAACTATAGATATACGAATAGATTTAAGAATTGAGTGTTCATCAACATTGTTACAATTTCCTTATATCCCATCCTTCTCCTAAAAATATGTCACCCTTCTAAACTCGAGTACACCGCGAGTAATCGGTTTTCCACCTTACTAACCATAGATGTAAGAAAATTGTTTATATATATATAGCTTTAAAAATATATTTAAGAATTCGGCTCCTTTAAACTTAAGTAACTGAGCCTGTAAAAATAAACGAATTAATAAAAAAAAAAATAAAAAATTATTTTTGTACTTTACTGTAAATTTTATTGGAATTTACTTTAGGGGCTGTCCACATACCACGTGGACAACTTTAGGGGGGGGTAGGGGTTACGAAAATGTCCACGTTTGTCCACGGTGAGGGGGGAGGGGGTATAGATAATGTCTACGTGGACAAGTTAAATAAAAAGTTAAGTAAAAGTTTGAAAAAAAATCACATCTTTTTTCAGCAGTAAATGAAATTTATTCCGTATTTCCAAGAAATTTATCGGTATTTATCAATAAAAAGATTGAGCTGGCTGATAGTGCTTACCGGACGATCCATATTTTTCATATCGAATGAATACAATCGAAACAAAATATCGCTCTCCTTTGACAGATTTCTATTTGGCAGCCTGTTTGCAAATAAATGTGAGTGCATTTGGACAAAAATATGAAAAACATGACCAAAATATACAACCTAATGTTTCCACCGCTTTATCAGATATAAAACAAGCATTCAGCACATAAAGCACAAACATAAAATGTGTTGCTACTTATTAACAATGACCTTAAAAACATATTGTATTGGTAGGAATGGGTGGTTAGAAGTTTGGCCACCCCTGCTATAGCGGATAAAGCATCAGATTTTCCGTTTATAACGACTGACTAAGGGTTGGTTTAGACTAGGGATATATTCATGTGAAGAACTATGACGAGATTTATAGAAATCGCATCATCCGTTTACACTAGCGTGAACTTCTATAATGAATATATTCATATCTTCGGTGAATTTATTCACCTGAAGTAGAACTGCATCCAACTTTAGTGATTTCTCACCAGTGAGAAATTCACAAGCGTTTACATATGCTGAATTTATTCAAGTTATATATACCTCGAATAAGTGTATCATATTTATTCTCATCCGTTTACACCTATTTTCACGTGAATAAATCCATCTATAGCTATAGATCTCCCTAATGTAAACCCGCCATAACATCTATGAGCATGGATCAATTGGACCAGGATCATGGATCAGATGTTGAAACAGAGGAACTTGTATCAGAGGTGGAAGTTTTTAAGACGCAGATAAAGGACCAATTCCCTGACCTAAACTCTTCGATGCCTTTAGGCATCTTGAACATTATTCTCAGATATTCTCTCGATGCATTTTATCCTAACATCGAGACGGCGCTACGAATTTTACAGACGCTTCCAGCTGGCAACGTGCGAACGCAGTTTCAGCAACCTTAAATTGATTGAAAATTCTCTGCGTTCTTAAATAAGCGAAGACCGACTCAATGGCATGGCAATTCATTCGAACGAGAAAAAATCGCTAAGACTTTGATTTTGATGCAATTTTGGACTATTTTGCTTCAGCTAGATTTGGCTATAGATCTACTTCACGTAGTACATCACACCAAAGTACAGATGGCACAGAATTCTGAAATCACTAACTGCTGATAGGAGGGACCATGAACGTGATCTAGTATTCGAGCTCTCGGAAGCAAAAAACGAGTACGCAGTTTCAACAATTCTTAAAAATGTCCCACACGGTGGATTTTCAAGCAAAAAAAAGCATGTTATCGTCATAAATTCAAAAAATGGCCTACATACCTTATGATTACGGCTTTTTCGTTTTGCTTTCTTTGCAAAATCTGAACTGGATGTGTCTATCGGGACTGCCCACACCATCATGACGAAGTACCTGGGATAGAATCCGTACAAGAAACTCAAGGTTCACGGGGTAACAACGAAGAAGAGGCTGAACAGAGCCAACCTGATAGTTTCACCGCACGCAGGTCAGGAGTTTGAGTTTTCTTATGACAAACTCATTGTCTTGCAACAGCCGCACAATGTCCAAAATGATCGGCTGTGGGCGCCCATGTTGGCCAGCATCGCCCCGTCCCACATAAACATCTCGCGGAGCCCCCAAACCATCACCGACGCGGCTCCCACTGGTGTTTATCGAGAAAAATGTGAAAATCAACGTCGCGTACTATAACACCGAGGTTCTGGAGATGGTTGTGGCCACGGCACTTCAGTACCTCTAAGGGAAGAATCATTACGTCTTTCATCAGGACGGCGCTCCGGCCGCACCTACCAATGTCGTTCCAGCGTGGTGTCGAGAGAATTCGATAAGAGTTTGTAACCTCCCAGCTCCCCAAACCTTAATTTTCAGGACTTCTATGTATGGTCGTACATGCTGGACCAATTTAAGAAGCTCTAACGCAGAAAAAAAAATTGTATTTTGATTTTTTCAACTCATTTTTGATGTGTATTCGATTTTATTGAAAACTCTGCCATGACGTGAGTGACATCCCTTTTATGAGCAGCCATGTTTTTGATGCCGACATCTCGAGCACCAAAGCAGCTGAGATGTAGGCGATTTGATTCGTTTTGAACGAGAGGTTGCTAAGTTGACCGCCTTTGTGTAGCCAGCACAGAAATTCATGAGCATAGACATCATAACCTTAGAAATGCTTCGTGCGATCCTGCTGCAGTATTTTAATCGCAATCGCAAAGTAAAGCTTACGAATGATATCCAAACATCTAAGAACTATCCAGCGGAATCCTTGGCTACACATCATCGCAAATGCTGAACATATTTGCATCAATATTGACTCCAAAAAATAAACAATGCGTGAGCCCTATCTTTATGCTGCCTATGCTCAATTTGTATTAGTTGGGATAGGAGTGATAGGACTCTGGTTTTGAACCCTACTGACAGCTGAGATGTAAGCACTTTTATAGCTTTTGAACTCCACTTGAACCCCATCCCACCTGGTCATATCGCCCCTATCTACCCTATGAATCGAGTTTTTATACAACTCTGAAATATCAGAGGACAGCACATAAAGCGCAGTAGCTCATGACTGGCAATCAAAACCGTTCATTAAATTTAGAAAATTCAAACCTATCTGTGCTTCCAAATTTTTTTGTAAAGATGAAAACTCCTTCATCCGCGGTTTTTGCACGAAGAGTTCGGGTTAGAAACCCCATCCGTCGACAGAGCAGAAATCCAAGATCTGCGAACAACCCCTCGACACAATCCAATCGGCAATTGAATCCCGTTGCGTCCAATAGAAGACTGGTGCAGGCAGTAGACCAACGAAACCGCAGAAGGATTACCGATCAAAATATTCCGATTGATCAGAGGCGCCCCGTTATCTGCGATGGCGAGAGCATCGCCTACGATGCCATTACTCAGCAGTTCGATGCCAAAAGAGTTCAAACTGCGGTGGACTGGTTCCAAAACGCCGGTCATCAGACAACCGCTTTCATTCCGAAATACTTACGGGGAAAGGCATCGAACGCATACGCGTTCGATAATTTGTACAACAATGGTAAGATGATCGAAGTCGACTGCAGCACCCCTGGAACGGCCGAAATGAACGTGCAATTGGAAGCTCAAATGCTCCAGAAAGCGGTTCAGGATGATGCGGCTGTGTTATCGGAACGGGAATTTCGACAATCATATCATGAAAACTCTAGTTTTCACCCAGTTATAGAACAAAGGGTGATTGGGTTTTGCTTTTTCAAATCTGCGATTTTCATTCCAACCGATCCGTACGGTCGCCGTGGAGCGAATCTTATTCAAATTCTGAGAAAATAAACAGTTTAAAAGAATCAAGAGTCAGTTGTCTACTCAAAAACTAAACATGTTTCATTGAAATCGTCGAACATACAGCAAACAAAACTATTTCCCTTGTTCATTTTTTTTTTTTTTGAACAGAAAAAGTAAACAAACCGTACAATTGAAACATTGTACTTTTATCCTTAGAGTTTCTGGTTTTCTATAATCTAACACACGTAATTTAATTATCGTCCTCCTCCTCGGAACTGCCGCTACTTCCCGACTCCTCTTCGTCCTCTTCGGATTCGGATTTCCGGCCCTTTTTCTGCGCGTTCATCTTCAGAACGTAGTCCTGGATGCGGTCCTTGGGTAACGATTTCAAGAAGCGCTCGAAATCGACCAGATACTGCTTCTGGGCTTGCTTCATGCGGTTGGCGATCTCGGTCTTTTTCGTCGCCGAAAGATTCGCGAACGATTCCAGATGTTTGCCCACCTTGCCCTTGTAGACTCGCTGCCGGTAGAACTCTTCGATCACTCTGCGAATGGTGGAAGGAGAGAAAAAAAGCAGGACGATGAGCGTGGTTAGCTTCTGATGGGCTACTTTGAAAGGTAAACATGAATTGTATATGGGGCTCTTTTTTATACACCGGTATCGAACTCTCACTGATCGGCTCAACCATTTGACCTGAATTCAATTACTATGTCGACAAATATGCGGTAGCTATGGGCCATCGTTTTGCCGTGAAACTTGAGCGAATGATGAACTGGACATAACGGATTGTGATAATTTTATATATATTTTTTGTTATGAATACTTTCGAACATTCACGTTTTCTTACTAAGCGAAACGTTCGTGGGTCCAATCGCAGAACTCTTCATTGATTGATCTTCTAATTGATCCTTTACAATTTCTTTTTACTATAATTTTCCTAGTACTTCTATAAAACTCGTTATAAAAATCTCGTGTTACGGCGTTTGTTACTGAACTCCTCCAAAACTGCTCGACCGATTTTGAATGAAATTATGCACAAAAAACCTGGTAGGCATAAGAATAGGTTGTAAACTATATATGATACCGCTAGGATATCGATTGCCATATCTTTAATACCGAATATACGTGTGAGCACATTTCAAGTCACAAAAAAACTCTGACGAAAATCCACTGACCGTTTTGAAGGGAAACTTTGAAAAACGAGATCCCGCCACAGGCACTTTATTACTCATTCTGAATTAATATTTATGAACATATGGTTAAAGGATACGAAACAATCAATATGTGGATTTTTATATGTATCGTATGATGGTTCGACATGATCAGGACAACGGGATTTTATGATGTCGTGAGCTATACTAACAATGCATGGTCGACAAATATGCAAAGATAGAGAGCGAACGACTGCGATTCATTCGACAGAAGCAACAAAAGCGGCGTGCAGAAGAATACATTCACTTGCGAGACGCTATCATGAGGAAAACCAACACAGCCTTTGCTATTACCAGGCCAAACCGCATGCATTGCCATGACACACGTATATTCATGCAAAATAACGGTCCCAGACGTTGCTGGATGAATGAGATTGAATGGTAAAAGCGTGGATTACCTCATACGCACTTTTTACTTTAGTTAGTCGACGGAATACGCTCTGAGGAAATCGGTAGCGTCATTTCCTCTGAACTTCTAAATCCGTCAACTGATCATCTATTATCCTACACTCTGTCCAACTTCTATAAGACTACCCTGATTCTATTTCGTTGCAACACAAACAGTTAGAATTTCAACAAGATACATTCATACATTGTATACTGCTTAGAATAAAGTATATTTAACGTCAATTTTGTTCCAAAGAGTTGTTTGTTTATTCATTGTGCTTAAATATGACAATTTCAGCTGTCCAGTTTCTATAAGACCACTTCAAAATTTATAAGTATTATCAATGAAAAATTCAAAACGATAGGCTGATTTACATGTCAATAATTGGTGTCCCACTGTCGGTTCATGTGAGCTTTCGCAAAACTCAGACGTCTTCCGAGGTGAGATGGTGTAATATGAGGAGTTTTAACCTTTTATGCCCTTTTTATGTGAGGATTTTTTACCAAAATTTGATGAATTGTCACCCGAGCAGTTAAGTAGTTGAAATATTGCTTTATTTACACATGCGATTGTGAGGTATTCGAACCTGTTCTGGCTATTTCCCGCTTATCCCGGTCAGAGAGCTTCGATTTACATGGAGCTCTCTTCTTCTTATCGTATCCTTGAGGATTCGCCAAATAATTCAGCACTACTTGATTGGATCGTCCAATCCGACAAGAAATTTCTCTGATACAAACATTTTCTTGGTGAAATGCATCGATTTGTATCTCTTCTCTCTCCGTGAGGACTTTTCCCTCCGGCATTTTCCAGATTTAATTGACAAAAACAACTAAAACAACGAAAAATGTAACTGGTCTTATAGAAACTTGACAGTTGAAAATACGAAAACGTTCTTTTACGCTCAGCACTTGAACACACATATAAAAATCATGCAGTGTATGGTAGTCACCTACACACCAGAATATAAATTGAAGCATTGTTTGTTCACAATGACACAAAGCAACAAGATCATCACTTGGTCAGAATTACCCGAACGGATCGCAATATTGCCTTCTGTAATCCGTACGGCTCAAATCCATTTGGGTTGTGCAAATGCTGCAACCTTGCCACACAATTTGACATAGACTACAAAAATTTAAATCTTCTACATGACTTCTATTTTATATGAAGAAATTAAAAAAATTAAAAAAATTAAATGACAGTCGAGCCGGGGCGATCTCGACCGGTCTGCTAGAATGTTTCAAGGCTACTGTAGCAGAAAAATACCGTCTCCACAAGATCAGATACTCGGACGGCTCAAAAGGACCACCAGGAGTTGGTTTTGGGGTAACAGATAGTAATAATAGTCTGATTTCCAGTAAGAAATTCGCGGACATCTGCCAGGTCTTCTCGGTCGAAGTGGCCGGCATCTTCGAGGCAAGTACAACTTCATCTTCCAAGCCGTTGTTGGTCGTCTCCGATTCTACTCTGCGACCACTGCCGACTCCACAACTCCGTCGAGCACTTCTTGCTTTCTTCTTGCCCGAAATTTGATGATCTGCGAAATCTTCATGGAATCAGTGGGAGTGTAAGAGACATCTTGAGGGATGATTCGTTCCAAAATCGTGCACGTGTTTGTTATGTGGACAATCCCTACCCGTGGTGATGAAATGGCATTCCCTCAATTAAGAAATTTTATCCCAGGTCTTCCGGCCTTGCCCCCACTCGTCTGCTTCCGTGGAACGTTTTATTTTGGAATATAACTTCTATAAGACTAAAGCGCGGAACCGGTTAACAATGCATAATATATTGGCCCCAAAGAACTATGTTAAACTGAACACCGAAGAAAGTGGTTTGGTGCACATGTCCGCAACTATTAAGGGGCGAACACGAAATTATTGCGACACCGAAAATGTCATGCCAATTTTCTTATAATGTTCAGAATCAAACCAAAATTTTGGGGTAGTTTTATACATATATTTACTTCAAAAATCAAAAGAAAAGTTGATCGATGGAGCCTTGAGTGTAAAATTGAACGCATTTTCGCTTGATGCCCTCCATCAAAGTCTTTACAGTGTCATCCGGTACCAGTTTCTCAGTTTTTTTTCCATTTTCTTAACATGTCCTTCTCGTCTTTGACTATCTTCTTGCTCTTCCGAAGTTCCCGCTTCATTATTGCCCAGTACTGCTCCACCGGGCGCAGCTCCGGCCAGTTTGGCGGGTTCATGTCCTTTGGAACAAAATGGACAGAATTGGCCTCACACCACTCCAGGACACTTTTAGAATAGTGGCATAATGCCAAATCTGGCCAAAATAGCGGAGCTTCGTCGTGCTGCTGCAAGAACGGCAAAAGGCGCTTCTCGAGGCATTCATATTTGTAAATCTCGTCATTTACTGTGCCCTCTGTCACGAAAGGTTCACTCCTCAGTCCGCAAGAGCAGATGGCCTTCCAAACGAGATATTTGGAGGCGAACTTCGACATTTTCTTTTTCTTAAATTTGTCGTCCACATCGAACTGGCTCTTGCAGGTTAAAAACTCCAACCCCGGAATTTGCTTAAAATTGGCTTCTATATACGTTTCGTCGTCCATCATACAGCAGCCATATTTTGTCAGCATCTTCTCGTGGAGCTTCCGTGCCCGAGTTTTAGCCGTCGATTGTTGCCGCTCATCGCGGTTTGGGAAGTTCTGTACCTTGTATGTATGTAGTCCAGCTCTCTTCTTTGCATTCTGGACGTAGCTCTGTGACATGCCGATCTTTTTAGCCAAATCACGGCTTGAGACGTTGGGATTTGCTTTAATCATCCGCTTCACCTTTCCCTCCGTCTTTTTGTTCTCCGGTCCCGGTTTTCTCCCAGCTCCTTTGCCGTGGTCCAACGTCAACCGCTCCTGGAACCGCTTCAACACTCTGGAGACGGTTGAATGGTGAATGTTCAACATTTTTCCCAACTGCCGGTGCGACAGGTCAAGAAATTCCAGGTGTTTGGAAAGAATTTGTTCTCTCGACTCGTGTTGGTTAACCTCCATTTTCGTTGAATCGAAAAACACGGCTTCGAGTTTGACAGCATGTAGACAATACACATCAATGAGAAAGTGTGCAAAATTTGGTTGATTTTTACCCAAAGGTAAAAAAATATAGGAGGTTGGGTTCAAGACACGACCGGCATTGTTGACGTAGAACTACACTGTAGTTTGATTCAAGTCGCTTGTTTATAACTGCGGATATTATTTTATAATGCTTCAAATATTTTGAAATAACCATTTTAACAGGTCGCCCTGAAATGTTTTTTGTTTATTGTATAATCATTTCACGATAATTGTTTGATGATTCATTCTTGTGCTCGCAGAACAATACATGCTCGAGATAAGCACAGCTGTCATCCTTAGTGGGGAAAGCTTTGCTACTGGCAAGCGAAACCAAATCAAATACAAAATTCCAGAACAACATTTACTTACAACATTTTCCCAAAAGGTAGTATCCCGTGTCGGGCACAGGTACAGAGCATTGGAGACAGCAACATCACAATTACGAAAACACTTGTAATACTAACCTCGAGCCAACCGCGAGTAATCGGTTACATATTACTAACATAGTTATAAGGCAAACATTGTCGAAATATTGAACTCCCGGCCCCGTCAGGTTGATGCCATATGAGCCTTAATAAAAATATATATTTTGGATAAAAAAAAAATAATTACTTTCTTGGTGACTAAATAAGCGAAATAAATTCTATCTGCACGCGAACCCAAATAAATCAATGACTTATTATAACTTATTGAATAATTTGGTATTACCCAAATATTTTTTAGTACACAACCTTAACACCTGCTTTATCATAGCGTCAGTTCAATGCATTGATGCAATGTCAAAGGCACCAACGAAGCCATGATGATGACAGAAAACAAACAATGTTAACTGCTTAGAAAAAAGGCTGAATATTTGCCTCAGCAGGGATTCTTTACTAATACCCTAGCGTAAATAATTCCCTCCCGCTATCTCCCCTCCTTGTTTATGTTTATCATTACAAATGGGGTTTCAGCGTAGCGAATATGCACTATTTTTACATACGGGTTATGAAGCACACACGTACGCACACAAATATCCATATATCGATGACTTGAAGCAACTCAATATACACACACTTATCTCTGTTTTGCGCCCTTCTCAACAGAAGCCCTTTTGTTAGTATTGCCAGTCTAGATTAGCTTAGCTGTCATCCTTTGGGAAGAGAGTTTTCCTACTGTCATGCGAAACCAAATCACTGACAAAATTCCAGAATATTTATTTTCTTGGTGAGCTGACGATAGCCTAGCTTGATGATTCTTCACGCAATTGTGAAGCAATACATTAATGCAATAGCGTCTGTTTGATACAATGATTGCAATGCCAGAGACATGACGAGACGAGTGAGTAATTTGGTCGCGTCCACAGCTCAGTCCGAAACGAAAACATATGATGGCGCAAAACAAGGGAGAACAAGCGATGTTCATTTTTTCGTATCTAGAACGATACTGAAAGTTTGCCTTTCCTTCCTTTCCTCGTTAAATCTAAGAGACTTTAAACTTCTTCAGTTCATTCGCCTCTAGCCGTCAGAAAGGCCCTTGGAAAACTCTACTCTTTCCTCATATTACTCCTCTATCTCCATTGCCTTGAGAAAACCATTCGATCCCTCGCCATCCAGCTCGCCCAGCAATGGTGTTGTCCAGTCGGTGTCCTCACGAAGAATAAAGTTTGCCTCAGCAAGATCCACTGTTTATACTCTAGGCAAATATCTCCCTTCGTTCTTCATCTTTTCCTTTGTTCACGGAGACTACACATCTTACGATTTTCCCATCGTCGCTCGTCGATAAGTTGCTCATTATTGACAGCTCTGTTCGGGAAATCACACAAATGGACAGAACAAATATATGAGGAAATGGGAATGCTTCCAATTTTCATTAATTTAAGCCATATACAGACTATGGGATTATAATGTATAGCATATCAAACAAATCTTAGGGAATTTCCGATTTGTTTGGTATGTAAATCGCCAGAATCCGTTCACGGCAAAAATAATTATTAACGTTAACTTTATTTCATAAAAACGTGACCTGTTTTCTGATTTGGCACCCTTAATGAAAGACGTAGTTCTACGTCAAAAGTTATGCCCTGTTGAATATGTCGCAAAAATCGTATTCGCCCTTTAGAGGCGAATGAACTGCAAAGTCTAATACAAACAAGGAAGGAAGGTCTGTAACCAACAAGTCTAAGTATGATGCGTCGATATATCTAGATCAACATGTCAAAAGGGCCTATCTCCTTTCATCGATTCTCTTCATCGGCTCTCTCTTTCGATAACCACGGCCTTTCAGACAGATTTTGCTCCAGTTTTTCCATGTAATTTGATAAACGAGATTCCCTTTCACACTCCTTATCGTCGAACACATCAGAAAATGTTGTTGCTGCTGAGTTATTAATGAAAGAGAATGTAGATGAATAGAATCGATCAAAGGAGATAGGCCCATTTGACAT
Source organism: Toxorhynchites rutilus septentrionalis (assembly GCF_029784135.1). NCBI lineage: Eukaryota > Metazoa > Arthropoda > Insecta > Diptera > Culicidae > Toxorhynchites > Toxorhynchites rutilus. Next base: position 26,844,577 of record NC_073745.1, read on the forward strand.
GTAGATATGGTAAGCAGAAAAAAACTGTTGAATCATGATCTACACATCATGACTTTAAACTTTTGCACTTCTAGTTCTGAGTAGAGGCCTTGTGGACAAACTCAATCCGAACTCTTTCTTCACCTGTCTTAAGAAAGATATTTCATTGCTCGTCAGCAAACTGCCTCCGCCTCCGCTGTTCGACCGTTTATTTTCGGTCGGATTTAAAAAATGTCGGTTCGACAAAAATCCAGACAAATCAAGACTTTTAATTTTCCAACATTCAGATTTCAATTGAATACACCTGGTAACCTTGTTACGTAGCGATAAATACGGGAGAGGACATTGCAATCAGCGTATCCTCAACAAACAAATTGGATACAAGTACTATTAAACATTCGCTATCCAACTGTTGACGAGTAAAGTATTGTGCTATTGGTATAGTGTACGAGTGAAGGTCATTGCTGTCCGCTTTCGAACTGACCTTTCGTGAAGTGAAACAAAGGAAGCAGCGTTCTTGTAGCGAGCCGGACTGGCAGCTGTTGAACTGTACTGACCGGCATAACGGGATCGTCATCGCGTGGCTGTCGCTAACGGGATTCATCATCACGTGGCCGTGTAAGCTATTCTTGCGCTATTGTGTTGTCTCCGTAGCGCGTAGCCTCTGTCTCTCCCTGAATAGGGTAGTAGAGCGCATAATCGAAACAATTTATATATTAAGGTACATATATTTATAATTAATATTATTATTCAACTCATTTGTTTATTGTTTAATATTGTTATCATAATATTTTTCTTATTGTTGTAAAAACCATAAATAAATTAGATATAAGACAGAAATTTTCTGAAATGGAGAATAGTGGAGGATCTCCAGAGATGGAGATCTCCGATACTGAATCCCATACCTGGGAAAAAACATAGACGAATACCTCCTAACGAAGATACTTCTTCTTATGACGAATCCGCTCATCCTACCAAACCCCCCTCCAAAAAATTGCAAGCCTCCCTCCTCAACCCACCGTTACTCCCACTCCACCATTCCCATCATCGCTTTCCTTTTCCCCTTCTGATGTGCCCGATCCAACTCAATCCTCGTCCTCGACCTCGTCTTCCCCCTCTTTTGTCTCCACTCCACGTGTCAGAGTCTATCCAGAAGATGCACCTGGAACTGGCTCGTGGGTTGTTTTCCTCCGGCCAAAACCAAATGGAAAAAGCCTTAACGTGATTCTGATCATGAAAGATTTGGCCAGTTACACTTCTGTATCTGAAATTCGCAGGGTTGGACCGAACAAATTGCGAGTTGTCGGGAATAACCGGAAACACGCAAACGAGATTGTTGCTGACCAACATTTCCCACTTCGCAAATCGAACAATCATACCCTCCCATAACGTAGAAATTGAGGGGGTGATAGCTGGAGCGGGTCTGACGAGCGAACAAATAAAAACAGAAGAAAAAGGCAAATTCAAGAAGCCTCAATGAAAGTAAAAATCTTGGACTGTCGCCAACTCGGGAAACTTTCCAATGATGGGGACACAACTAAATTTACGCCGTCCGACTCGTTTCGAGTCACCTTTGTTGATGCCGCCCTCCCTGACTACGTTATGGTGGACAAATTTAGACTACCTGTGCGACTTTTTTGCCAAAGCCCATGACTTGCAACAAATGCAAGTCAGTTGGTCACACAGCAGATTATTGCGCCAAAAAGGAGCGCTGTGCCACTTGCGGAGAGCAACATGTGGGCAAATCCTGTAGTGCGACTGAACATTAGTGTCCATATTGCGGAGGAACTCCACACGTGACTCAGCTTGTGAAACTTGCAAGAGTCGCTGGGAGAAACAGAAGCGCAAATTTTAAAGGGCGCTTCTCCACTGACCCAACAACAACAACAACCAATCTCAAAACACAATATCTTTTCCGCGTTGCCAGTTGATGAAATGGAAGCGAACACAGCTAGCGGGGGCACACCGTTTATTTTCTAAGGGAATCCCCGGCGCAAAAATGTGACCACTCCCAAAGTTCAAGAACAAGTCCCCCCGATGGTACCCCCTGTTAACTTGCCTAAGAAATCGAGTGCAGCGGACAAGCAAAATCAGGTTCCTCCTGGCTTCCGTGAGAATAGTTCACCTTCGAACGACCCAGCACTCGAGGGGACATCGAAAACCCTAACTGTCCCTGTTTTTCCGTCCAGTTCAACTTCCCAATCGGGATTTATAAAGTTGACTGACCTTGTGGCTTAAATCTTCACATGCTTCAATGTCTCCGACTCCATCAGAACCATTGTCATCTCAATGCTTCCAGTATTAGAAACAATTGATGCAAACATGACCCATCCTTGCAATGATTATGTCTCTTGATGTCTAATTCAAATAGAGAGATCGGAGATACCACTGTTTTACAGTGGAATTGTCGTAGTCTTATCCCTAAATTGGATACATTAAAATTTTTAATTCATAAGTTCAATTGTGATGTTTTTGCTATGTCCGAAACATGGCTTCCTTCGCGAGATGATCTCTCTTTCCACGATTTTAATATTCAGCCCTATTCTGTATTCCGACGGATTTCCATTTCGTTCGAAATCGTTATTTCGTTCGAGCTATAATTTCGCTTCACCTATTTCGAACGTTTTGCCACTTTAATTTTCTAAGAGAAACAGTTCGAACGAAATGCAAAAACAACTCGACGGAATACAGAATGGAATTTGATTAAGTCGCTCGAAATATTTCGAATCGATCGAAATACAGAATATGGGTGATTATAAGCTTGGACCGTGATGACAGATACGGAGGGGTGCCATTGGGGATCAATACGTGCCACTCATTTTTTCGAATTCACTTGAATTTCACTCCTTCATGAGCCACGGTTGATCTTGGGAGACTTCAACTCTCACGGTACTGCCTGGGGAGAACAGTATGACAACAACCGTTCATTGTTGATATAAGACCTTTGTAATAGCTTCAATATTACCGTTTTGAACACTGGAGAAACAACACGTGTACCTAAACCTCCTGCTAACCCAAGTGCTCTTGACCTCTCGCTTCGCTCGAATTCACTATCGTTAGATTGTAAGTGGAATGTAATCCAGAAGCCCAACGGTAGTGATCACTTGCCAATAAAAATTTCCATTACCATTGGGTCGAATTCTTCTGAATCTATGAACATGGCATATGACCTCACACGACACATTGACTGGAAACAATATGCGGACGCGATTGCTCTAGCCATCAATTCCAGAGATGGTTTACCTCCATTGGAGGAGTATAACTTCCTCTCTCGTTTGATCTATGATAGCGTGGTTCACGCTCAAACTTGAAAATCAATTTAAAAACTTGATCAAAGGGGAAAAAAACGTGCTTATTGGCGAAATTTCGTGGGAGATTTGTCACGAGAAACGTCAATGAAAAAATTATGGAAAGTAGCTCGAAACATGAGAATTCGCACTTCAACGAATGAAAGCGAGGAATATTCACATCGATGGATTTTTAATTTTCCACGAAAGGTTTGTCCTGATTCCGCTCGTGTGCAAAAAATAGTTCGAGATATACCAAAAGATAGGTGCGATCTTGATTCCGAGTTTTCGATGGTAGAATTCTCTCTTGCTCTCCTTTCATGTAACAATTCTGCTCCGGGATCGGATAGAATTAAGTTCAACTTGCTGAAAAACGTCCCTGATGTAGCGAAACATCGCTTATTGAATTTATTTAATCAGTTTCTGGAGCATAATGTTGTTCCGGATGATTGGAGACAAGTGCGAGTTATAGTAATACAAAAACCCAGAAAACTCGCGTCCGACTTCAATTCGTACCGCCCCATAACAATGCTGTCTTGTATACGGAAATTGTTGGAGAAATGATCTTGTTTCGCCTTGATCTATGGGTTGAAACGAATGGCCTACTCTCAGATACACAATATGGATTTCGCAGGGGCAAGGGGACGAATGATTGTCTTGCGTTGTTTTCTTCAGAAATTCAAATGGATTACGCCGAAAAAAAAAACAAATAGCTTCAGTATTCTTGGACATAAAGGGGGCCTTCGATTCTGTTTAATTGTGGTTTTGTCAGATAAATTACACTCTCGGGGTCTGCCGCCTCTATTGAATAATATGTTGTATAACTTATGTTCGCGCGCAACTGGTATAGTAGACAACTTGCAGATGATGGAGTGGTGTCTGTCGTAGGATCAAACAAATCCGACCTGCAAGAACCCTTACAAGATACTTTGAACAATTTTTCAACCTGAGCCATTGGACTAGGGATCGAATTCGCCACGGAGAAAACAGAGATGGTCGTCTTTTCCAGGAAACATAGACCAGCAAAACCAAAGCTTCAACTTTTGGTTAAACCATGCTATGTAATTCAAGTATCTTGGGGCTGGTTCGACTCCAAATGTACGTGGGGGGCCCATATGAGGTATCTGAGTAAAAAATGCCAACAAAGAATAAACTTTCTCCGAACAATTACCGGCACCTGGTGGGGAGCCCATCCCGAAGATCTTATAATGTTGTATCGAACAACTATCCTCTCAGTGATGGAGTATGGCAGTTTCTGTTTTCAATCAGCTGCCAAAACACACCTCATTAAACTCGAGCGAATTCAGTATCTTTGTCTCCGTATTGCGTTGGGATGTATGCCCTCAACGCATACCATGAGTCTCGAGGTTTTGGCAGGATCGCTTCAATTTATTATCTCTTCGGTGCTTCATCCGGTATAAGGTCATGAACCCATTGGTGATCGGAAATTTTGAGCAGTTGATGGAGCTAAATTTTCACTCTGGATTCATGAGTTCATATCATGAATTCATCTCCATGCAGGTTGATCCACCTTCGTATATTCCCAACTGTGTTTGTGTGCGATCCCTCTGTGCATTTTGACCTGTCCATGAAGCAGGATATCCATAGAATTCCAGATTATCATAGATCGGGGATCGTTCCTACGATCTTCGAAGCAAAGTATGGGCGTGTCAATTGTGATAATATGTACTTTACTGATGGGTCCACAAGATTGGGAGTGTTCAACAAAATTTTCAGCACATCCCATAGTCTTCAGTTTCCTTGCTCATGTATATTGCTGAATTGGCAGCCATTCATTGGGCGCTGGACAGCGTCGCCCCACGACCTGTTGAACACTATTACATTGTAACGGATGGTCTTAGCTCTGTCGAAACTTTCCGTTCAGTGAGGCCGGAAAAGCACTCGCCGTACTTCCTTGAGAGAATACGAGAAATTTTGAGTGCTTTAACCAGACGCTGTTATGTCATTACCTTTGTATGGGTCCCTTCACATTGCTCAATTCCGGGTAATGAGAAGACTGACTCATTAGCAAAGGTAGATGCGATTGAAGGCGATATTTATCAGCGTCAAATCGCCTTCAATGAATTTTATTCTTTAGTCCGTAAAAATACCATCGCTAACTGGCAACGCAAATGGAACGAAAGTGAATTGGGCCGGTGGCTCCACTCGATTATCCCTAAGGTTAGCCTGGTTCAAAAGTCTGGACTTGAGTCAATATTTATATTTGTGTTTGTGGCCAAGTTTACCACGACATACAGCACGTTGTTTGATCGTGCGAGGTGTATTTCGTTACCAGGTGGAATTTAGAAAACTCTCTTAGGGGCCGAGGAAGAGAACCCAATGTGCCGGTGAGAGATGTGTTGGCTCGGTTAGACCTTGATTACATGTCCCAAATCTATGTTTTCCTTAAAGCTATCGATGTTTGTTTGTGATTATCCTTTTATCCTTATACCCTCGTTTTCTTCATTTGCGAGTAATTGGTCCCCTTGCTATAAACAGTAGAATGATGATGATGATGTTGGATTAAAGAGGCTTTAAACTTTTCAGTTCATTCGCCTCTAGAACAGTAGAATAATTTTAAATGTAGATACACTATAAATAACGAATAGATTTAAGAATTGAGTTTGATCATCAATATTTTTATAATCTCCTTATATCCCACCCTTGTTCCGGAAAAAAATGTCACCCTTCTCAACTCGAGTCAACCGCGCGTAGTCGGTGTTCTACCTTACTAACCATAGAAATAAGAAATTGTTTATATGTAGTTATAAGAATATAGTTAAATTAATTTATAATTTCGGCTCCTTAAAACTTATGTAACTGAGTGTGTAAAAATAAACGAATAAATAAATAAAAGTACTATTAAACCCGATCGACTACTGGGAAACCCTCATCATATAAAGTGAAAACATGCCATCCATCCCGAAAGGGTCCACGGGTTCAAGTCTTCGGACTACCGCCATACAGTTCATACAATCAACGTTAGTCTACATCAAACATCAAATAAGCGCACTTACTTGGGGGGCCTTTCCGGTTCCTTCATGGCGGGTGTTGCCTGCTTCTCTACCTTGGGCTTCTTCTTTTCCGTCACCTGCAGGGGTGCGCCTTCCGGTGAAGAACGTTTCTTCGAATCACCTTTCCCATTTTTGCTCGTGGTACTTTTGTCCTCATGACCAACAGAGTTCGATGGTGCTTCATCATTTTGTTTGCTGGATTTTTTCTCCACTACCTTCACAGGTGATACCACTTTCGCTTTTTTATTCGGCTGGCGTGGCGGCGTAACATCTCTTGTCTCTGGTTCTGGCGCGGGATTTGCCTTCTTTTTCTTACTCTTGTTTTCTTTCTCTGGTTTCTGTATTGTCGTTGACTCTGCTGCTGGCGGATCCTCCTCCGCCGGTACGGAATGGCGTTCTTCTGCCTTGATGGTTTTTACCCCGTCAATGGATCGTTTTTCTTCCTTCCCCTTTTTACCCTTATCAACCATACTTTGCAAATATTGTATTTCGGCCTCCCGCTTCTCTGGCGGTAAATTTTGGATAAACACCCGATACTGGACAATGTATTTCTCCCGTGCGTCTGCATATTCCAGTTTAAGCTCCTGCGTCTGTTGTTCCGTCAGCTTCTTGTAGTCTTCGTTCATCAGGCGCTCGCGCTCAGTTCCAACGATGTTCTTCTCTTCATACTTTGGGCGAAGTTTTCGCATAAAGTAATCGTACGGATTCCGTCCAACAAAATCGGGTTTACCGTGATAGCGGTCCAGTATTTCCTGTTCCTTCTTATTCAGCTTACTTTCACTCTGCATCTCGAATGATTCTTTGATGTATTTGATCTTGTTCTTAACCGCCAATGTTTCCCACTCCTTTCGCGCCTGCTGCAGAGTTATATTGGATGAAATCTCACGGCGCGAGTAATAGAACAGATTGAAAGGCGTTTTCGCTAGACCTTTGATAACTTTGGGTGCATTCGCTTTACTCTGGACAGGGTTTGTCTTCCTGAAAATAATATTAAGCTCTAGAAGAAAAAAAAATGAATCGTAAACAATTACTACCATACGCACTTATATTTTTCCATCTTTTCCTTGTATTCAGCTTTCAGTCGGGCAGCTTCATCCTCATATTTACGCCGCTTCTTCTCGGAAAGATTCTGGTACTCACTGGCAGCATACTTGAAAAGTTCTCTCGGCTTCAAATCGTTTTGCTCCTTCCACCTGGGCAAATTTGTTTTGAAGAAAATGTTATAGGCTGACATTGGCATTTTTGGTTTATCCGCCTCCAACAGTTTGTGCACGACTTTCGGGACATCTTTCAATATCTCGGTTAGCGTTTTGAAGGGGCGCACCTTCGAGATCAGCATCAGTGAAACTTCCTTCACCTCTTCTGGGCTGTGGTTTGGCAGCTCTATCTTGTCCCAATCAATCGCCTGCAGTGAGGTCTTTATCTTCCGGACGTCCCTCTTTGGCAAGGCAGCATGCAACTTTTCCAGCAACAGATCGTAATCTTCCTGGGTCCAATTTTCCGAAATCACTTGGTCCTCAATCTCGGCCTCGGCGGCGGATTCGTCAGCAAGGTCCTCATTTTCAGTATCAGATCGTATGTCGTCGGAAACAACTCCCTCAAATTTCATCGACAAACGAGTACTTTCCTTTGGCTCAAACACCGACATAGAACGGTTTCTCATGTTTGTTTGATTTTTTTATATCACCAGCGTTTACAAGCAATCGTCTTCTGCTGGTGGCTATTTGTTTTGATGCACTCCCGCTGAAATGACTTTTGGGGTTAGACAACAAGCACTCTACTGAAAGCCACAAATCGTGAGATTTCACCGATTTTTTGTGCAATTTCCAACAGACTCCAATAACGTGAACAAATACGCGGATGTAGCTAAAGAAATTGACAAAATCGACATGCAGATTTGCAGGAAAAACGGCCACAATATACGCGCGATGCGTTGAGAGTCGAGCCAAAGATTTTGTACTTTTGTTTGCATTTGTTTCAAGATAAAGTGAAAAAGATGGGAATTTTGTAGGTATAATATCATATCAGGGTAGAGTAGTAGGCGGAATATATTTGTGTTGGTGAGAAAAATATGGTGTATTATTTGCATCCAATATACAATGTGATGGAAGAAACAAAAAAATTATGAAAATACTCATGGTTAGGCTGTCCAAACGGAACGTTTTGAACGGGACATTCATATTCCACTCCCAACAAAAGTCAATCAAACAATTATTATTTCTACAAACATAAATACTCATATATAAGAATGGCGATTCGTGAGGCTATAATAAACATTTCACGAAAATATTTTGCGCCATTTGTTTTTTTTCTATGTCTGTAATAAATCATATATGAGTATGGCAAAAGTCGTATTTGGTGCTTTGACAATTCATGAATGTATTCATATTAGATCGCAATTCAATTTCAACATAATCGCTATTATAGCCGGTCAAAGTTGCATATTCATCCAAACAAATCCGGTAAGCATTTGCCATGTATGTATATGGCCTCCACTTTTGCATGCATATGCCAGTTAAGTGCGATCCACATACAATATCCACGTCACGTTCACGTTCCGTCATGTCACGTTGCGTCAATTATTCTTCCTTGGAGGAATTCCATTGAAGCATTCACATACACTAACAACGGCAAGTCGAAGTTCCCGTTGCCGGTGTATGTGAATGTTTACATAAGAACTGCTTGGAAGAATAATTGACGCAACGTGACGGGACGGAACTTGAACGTGACGTAGATGGTGTATGTGAATCGCACTTTAGGCGCATTATATGCCAACCAAATTTTAGGGCATATAATGTTATATATACGCTTGTTATACGATGTAATGTTTGCTGGGTACATTTCGAGTTCGCCGGATCAGAATGTCAGTATGTCACGCGATGACCTCCAATTAATCGTTTCGCATCGAATCGCGTTCACTATGTCTTCGGCCTTAGAGCTTTCCCGCAAACGCGCCTGCATCGTACCGTCTGCACTATTTCTTAGGCCTAACGAATCATCAGTAAGTCGATTAACATATCGTTAGTAACGATGATTATCAGCAATTTCGTTTGCAAAATAAGTCCCTCGAACAATTGTTTCTCACAACTTCAAATTTCCTAAATTAAAATATTTTGACGTAGAACTACGTCTTTCAGGAAGGGTGCCAAATCAAAAAACATGTCACGTTTTCGTGAAATAAAGTTAGCGTTAATGACTATTTTCACAACGAACAAATTCTGATACTTCGCATACCAATGGAATCGGAAATTCTCTAAGATTCGTTTGATCTACTATACAGTACAATCCACTAACGCCTAAACAGTTTAAATTAATGAAAACTGGAAGCATTCTCATTTTCCCATACATTTGTTCTGCCGATTTGTGTGCATTCCCGACCAGAGCTATCAATAACGAGCAACTGATACATTCGTATCTGTCCGTTTTCAACATATCTGGTATAAAAAAGCCATCCGCGATTCGAAGCCACACCACTTCTCGTTTGGTGATCATCAAAGCAACATGGTTGCCGCAGAGCGTCGAGCGGGAGAGGATTGTTTTCTTGTCGGGTGGAGGAGGAGTATGGAATAGAGGTTCTTTCCACGAGGGACCTTCTCAGGGCTAGAGGCGGAAATCAAAAATAGAATAGAATGTAAACACAGATGCGAGTGAGCTAGCATAACACAACGAGCGGATATCATTAATGCCTCATGCTGATTTCTCACACATACACACACAACTCGATACAAGGAAAGGAAGCCCAGTGATGTTATTTCTAACACACGTGATGTCCGACGGTAACTCATGGGACGTTTTCGGATTACAGACTGCCGCGCGTTTAGGTTTTCATAAGACTGATTTTATTTTCTCTCTTCACTTACCAACTAACTTCGGTGTATGTTTTTATGTTCCCATTTTCCGTCCCCAAACTCAAGCCACCAACGATGTTTTCAAAATAAGTTAATGTCAACCATGTGTTTGACAAACAAATGTGCGTTGCAGCGTGAGCAAGGTTATGCCCATGTCGAAAGTAGGAAGTGGGTCATAAATATCAAATGTGTTCTGCAGCGTGAGCAATTCTATGCGCATGCCGAAAATATGGATTGGGTCATAAACATACTGCGCATGCTGTTTAGGTACAATTATGTAAATACGGAAGGGATATCGAATAGGCTTCGTCCTGGTGTCTTATGGCCTAGTGAAGATTGTCTGTTAGGCAGTAATTTTGGATGTGCATGAATAAAATGAGTGCACGTAAGTATAAGATAGAAGAAGGGTGAGTAGAGATGCTACAGCCCTCTGTATCGAGGTGTGCTACGACAAAGAAGAGCAGCATACGAGAATTTCTTGTGCTAGTGCGGATATTGAAGACTATCCAGAATTTTGGAATATAGATATACAGTGCATTTATTTAGATAAACGTATAATTCATGAAAGTATGCTTTCAAATTCCAGCAGGGTAATCTTACTGTTGCATGTTGTGGGGTTTGATCGCATCTCAAGCGGAATATAGGAGCAAAAGGGTTCATAGTTTGTGATAGATATTTGAGTGGGAAGGAGAAAGTCTGATGCGAGTTGAGCCATATAAACGAGAAGTACTGATAGATTTCGACTCTACTTGACCCATACTGAAGTAAAAATTTAAATACACCCATATCTCGCTTTACGGCTTAGATACGTTCCACGAAACTAGGCCGCAAAGCGAAAAGCCGTATAGAGAATCAATTATTCTAATACAAATTCATACAAATTCAATCGGATCGGTTGTAAATACGGAAAATATGGATAATGGTTTATCATTCAAAATACATATCATCTTTTCATTTTATTTGTACATAAAATAATAACAGACTTCAAAAACAAATCATAATCTATAAACAAAAATGAAACAACTTCATGTTCCATAAATTATGTATTGATATCAACAATTTTTTGCCGTTATAGCGAAACAGTTTATGCCGTAAATCAAAAACGTGCCTCAAATGGAGAGGGCCGTTATGACGAAATGCCGTATAAGGAGCGGCCGCATAGCGAGATATGGGTGTAGCTAAAATAATATTACAAAAATTTCGATGCATTCTAAAATAATATCCGAAGTGATGAACAAGTGGATTGAATAATATAATTCCGTAGTTCTACGTCGAAAACTGCGGTTGTGTCCTAGATACAACCCATTACAAATTTTTCCTAAAGTGCAAGCTATTCTAGTACTAAACTATATTTATGCCGGACTAGAATGACTTGCAAATTTCATTTGAATTTGTGCTTATTTGGAAAAGTAAACGTGCTTTCATTTTTCTCAATAAATATCTACCTAAAATAGATAGTAAGTTGATTCTCACCAATAATTCTACAAAAAACTCTAATCGATTACTTAAATGTAGATATGAACATCATGCCTTCTGTTCTGCTGAACACTCGAGTGAAATTACCAGATGTTGCGTTCTGGAGACTGACCCAATGCACAAATCACTGGATGAATATTCTGTGGATGGAAGAGCAATCGTGGACAATGGCGAAGGAATCCAAAAACGAATCGAACTCAACCGTTGAGCGAGAACGCTTCGACGTTGCGCGTGTTACTTTCCGAAGCCTTCCGGACTGTTCCAGGGAGGATCTCCATAAAGTTTGTAAACTAGCACGAGATCGTATTTCCCCGTCGACATTTCCGGTGATTCATTACAATGATCATTCGGAACCACGGTTCAATAGCTCTAATGTGGCAAGTTTTTGGCTCAATGATGACACGTACTCCAGTGTTCAGATTGAATCGTCAATGGCCGAAGTCCAAAATTGGATCAATTTTCCGGCGATTTTCGTGATTGAATGTGACACGGCCGAGATCTATCCGAAGTTATTTGAGGCAAACAGTAAGAGTTTCTGTTTAGCTTGCTGCTCTCTGGGTTCTTCGGCGTATTCATCGCTAACGCCAACGGACTTATTCAGCTGTTTGCTGTCAACACCCGTCCAGGTGGCTTACGATTGGCACTTTAGTGGAACTGGCCGTATTGCGGCGCCGATTCCAGGAGATCTGGGAGATAAATATTCACTGTACGGTCAGCTAGAGTGGATCTTGACAATAACAACAGATGCCATCGCTAGATATCGCTTTTCAACAAAGCTTTTCGAACGGTTGTTCCACAGTGATCTGTTGGTAGCGACTTTATTCCGCCGATTTATGCTTGCGGAAAGAATTATGAAGAAATTCGGATGTATCCCGGTATCTTATCCCCCACTTCCAGAGTCTAGTGGCGAAGAAATGTGGGTTCTGTGGGATCGCGCAATGGATCGAACGATTGAACTAGCTCCCGACTGTGACAAGCCAAATTTCACTCTAATCAACGGATTCCTAGCGGATATCATGGAGCATATGAAACCCAGAGTAATTCGAATCGGAAACTATAATTGAAACTTTTTTTTTTAGATTCATTTCTTTTCTTGCAGTACACATATTTGATTGCAAAGGTGCTGACGTATTCCAAATATAATTCGGACTATTTTGATGTTTTCAATCAATGTTGGGAAAATTTGTCCGGCAAACCACATCTACAGGATGCAATCACGAGAGAAATAGTCACATGTCTCAATTCAGTGGATCAGAACCTATTCGAAAAGATTGTAATGTTCCTTACCAACATTCTGTCCACGAAACTATCCAAAGTGTGCCACCTGAAGGGTCTATCAGAAGTTAATCTACTCTCGAAGCTACCGAAAAATTCAGATAATGACTTCTGTTTGAGGACAATATTTCTACAGCTAGTCGTAGAAAAGAATTTTCCAAGTAGCGCGGATAGCAAACAATTACTGACCACATATTGCTCAAAGCTCATGGATCATCCGAACGCAGACATTCGAATGGGGATCACTCTTCTTGCGGCCCTGCTGGCGAAAGGGAAGTCAACACTGGTTGAAATAAATGTTGAACGGCTTTTCCGCAATCCGGAGCCTAGAATGCGCGCTGTTGCACTTGAGGCTTGGGCCATAGCTAACAAGAACTCGGATGAGAAAGACGGCATCGTAGATAAGATTTTATCCATCTTCGTGGCCAATTGTAGTCCGTTTCTGCACGGAGAACTGACGGCACATCTTCGATCGACCGCTGTCGGACACGTTCAAGAGTTGGTTTCCGCTTGCAAACAGGAACAATCAAACGCGTCTGGATTGATGAACAACAAAAGCAAGTCTAAAAAGAAGCACAACAGAGCTCAACTGATGGCCAAATCATACAAAGAGGCTGAGGTGGCCAAACTGTGGCGCGTGCTGAATTCGCTTTCGGAAGATCCAGAAATGCACCTTCTAGTGTCCTTCATCAGACGGAAGGCTACCGAAAACGACCAGGTTAAGAAGAAAGCCAGAAAAAGAATTATCGACGAGCTTATGTTGATACTGCCGGAGAGGAAATCTTTTCTCGAAAGATCAATTCAGGGCTTTTTCGATAGTTTTACTGTAACTGCTGCGGCTGACGATATGGTTGCGGAAGCTCAACACGAAGGAGTTGGAAGTGAGGCAGAGTTTAACGATACGAGACAGCATAACCCTTCGGTGGCTGCTCTCAAAGAGCGGAAAAGTATTGTTACGCAGCACGCTCCGGATCTGATAGGATTTGGACCCGGTGAGCAGTTAGCGATCGCCTTCAGGTAAGTATTGGTAGTGAAAACGCAATGGATTTGTTATATTTTTTGGTTCATAAATGTACTGATGTAGCATAAATACTAATTTTTGAGGTTTAAAAAAAGATGACTACAGCAGAAGAAGTCAGATTCATTCTTATTGACGAAGCGGTTTTGACAATTCGTTTTTCCTATTTTTGGGAATTTATTTTCCCAGAAGCCTTCTAGAGAATACACATAGGGAAACTTGTCGATAATCAAACGGTAATTGATAATGATAACACACCTGGAAATAATCTCAGCAAACGGAAACACAAGTTTATCACGTTTTGGTCGATGGTTGACACTTCTCAGATATCGACGTCAGAACCTATCGTAGCACTAACATCGAATCAGACCACTATCTGGTGATGTTCAAACTGTTCTAAACTGTCAGTCGTCAATAACATAAGACATTAGCACACACCATGACTGCAGGAGCCGAACGCTACTACAACATACTCGTAGCGGGGTTAGAAGAGCAGGATACTGCTCCCCTTGATGAATTCTGGTACACCCTTGAATCATCGTCATCGGGTATGAACAACGTGGACAACGGAACGAATGATTTGATGGCGAGTACCGAGAAGGATGCAGCACTCGCAGCCATACTGCAAGGGGCGACTCGACAAAACGTGGAACGATACCAATTAACACGTTAAGCCCCGCGTCGATCCCTGGGGACTGACAATGATTTTTTTTAACCAATCTGACCGGACCGACAGTTGAATTTTCGTTCGAAGAGTGTCGGCATTGGAAACGACAACAACCAAGCTACAAATAGATATTTCGAAAAGTTCACTATCGAAAAGCTTACTGTCGGTCCCCTATTTTGGCCGGGGCTCAACGTGTTAAAGTTGTTTCGCCTTGATCGATGGGTTGAAACGAGTGGCCTACTCTCAGATACATAATATGGGTTCCGCAGGGGCTAGGGAACGAATGATTGTCTTGCGTTGCTTTCTTCAGAAAGGGGGCCTTTGATTCTGTTTTATTAGAAGTTTTCTCAGACAAATTACACTCTGGGTCTGTCGCCTCTATTGAATAACATGATATATAACTTGCTTTGTGAGGAACATTTGAATTTTTCTCACGGAGATTCGGCAGTGAGTCGGGTCTCTTACATGGGCCTCCCTCAGGGCTCCTGTTCAAGCCCCCTTTTGTACAACTTCTATGTAAGCAACATTGACAATTGCCTTACACAAAATGGCAGCTTAAGACAACTTGCAGATGATGGAGTGGTGTCTGTCAAATGTACTTGGGGGGGCCCATATTAGTTATCTGAGTAAAAAATGTCAACAAAGAATAAACTTTCTCCGTAAAATTACCGGCACCTGGTGGGGAGCCCATCCCGAAGATCTTATAATGTTGTTTCGAACAACTATTCTCTCAGTGATGGAGTATGGCAGTTTCTATTTTCAATCAACTGCCAAAACACACCTCATTAAATTCGAGCGAATTCAGTATCTTTGTCTTCGTATTGCGTTGGGATGTGTGCCCTCAACGCATACCATGAGTCTCGAGGAACATTTTTTGGTAGGCGTACTCCCACTAAAAGATCGCTTCAATTTATTATCTCTTCGGTTTCTCATCCGGTGTAAGATTATGAATCCAGTGGTGATCGGAAATTTTGAGCAGTTGATCGAACTAAATTTTCATTCTGGCTTCATGAATTCATCTCCATGCAGGTTGATCCTTCTTCGTATATTCCCAACCGTGTTTGTTTTCCTGACTACATCAATTCCTCTGTACATTTTGATCTGATCATGAAGGAGAAAATCCATGGAATTCCAGATTATCATCGATCGGGGATCGTTACTACGATCTTCAATGCAAAGTATGGGCGTATCAATTGTGTAATCGGTTATCGAGTAATCGGTTATCTACTTTATTAACATTAGAATTAATGAAAAATGTGTATATATATCTGTAACAATACAGATAGGAGTTTGGCTCCTTTAAACTTATGTAACTGAGCCTGTAAAAATAAACGATTTAATAAAAAAATAATAATTTAATCAATACAAACAAATGCTTACTAAAAAACGGTAGCCCCACGTCAACCTTGCGGTCAGGGCCCGAAATCTTCGAAGGTGAAAAATGAGGACCGACTCTACTCTCAGTAGCTTCGCTTCGACTAGAACTGCTTCGGCAGTCGCCGCCAACAAAAAGTGACTTGACTAGAAAATGAATTGACTAGCGTTGACTAGCGAGGATGACTGGTGAACTAGTCCAGTCAGTGGTTATTTTAGCTGACTCGACTAATGAATACAAATCTGCCTCTTCATTCAACTGACTTCAATCCACACTTCCATTTCCCCCTGACACTAATTCATACCCGCGTACACAATCTTATTTTTACGTCCATATAAAGAGGAACGAAAACATGATTTCTGATGCAAAAATGAAGTTACCCCATCAACGGACGGTTTATTGTCTACCCATCGTGAACTCAAACCAACGAACTTAGGACCTATAAAGGTCCTCGCGTTAGTATTAGTTAGTATTAGGCGTGCAAAATAGCGCGCACACACTGCACGTTATTTTATACGTGTAAGTAATTTTCGTGTACGATACAAAAGAATCTAGCTCACCTGTAGCGTATGTCAAATAACGTTGAACTCAAACATCGATGCATGCACATGTACATGGGAGAGAGAAAGAGAGGAACGAATTCATTTTGAAGGGAGGTTACTTCAAAGTGCAATGAGAACAATTTGACTGGGAAGAATGAAATGATATAGTAGAGTCGGTAGAGGGAGATAAACGCCCGACTGACTGTTCAGTCGTTTTGGCGGAGAAACTGCGTGAAGAAGCCAAAAATCATTACTAACTGACTATGGATATAGTCAGTCAGTTAGTCAGCTGACTATTCTCAGTTGACTATGACTATGCAGAGCCCTGCTTGCGGTTATATCATAAATATAGCCCACCCATTTTTTATAAGAAACGATTCTACTAAATATTGCGACATTCTGAGAGATCACATAACTTTTTTTATGTGAGATTGTTGTTTTATAGCATTTTATACCGCATACACACACCACTTTATTTTCATCATTATATAGATTAGTGATAAAACAACCACTAAAGTTCTGTTTCTATCCACCAGGGATCACGTTTGTTGGCAGTCTTATTCTGGAGAAAGTGCAATCCTG
Organism: Toxorhynchites rutilus septentrionalis; assembly: GCF_029784135.1. Classification (NCBI taxonomy): domain Eukaryota; kingdom Metazoa; phylum Arthropoda; class Insecta; order Diptera; family Culicidae; genus Toxorhynchites; species Toxorhynchites rutilus. Next base: position 26,861,640 of record NC_073745.1, read on the forward strand.
AAATCAACCGTCTCCACCGGCACAGACATATCTAACCACATCACATCGTTACTTCCCAACGTTCCACCAGTTTCCAACAATCTACTGGTGGGCCATAGCGATGGTACAGTTCGTATATGGCAAACGACTTCGACCGGCTCGGTTCCTGGTTATTCCTGGCAAGCACTGTACGGTCTCGATGCTATTCCTTCACCTAAAACAGCGAAGGTTCTGTTTGCCGCCTTCGGTGAAACACTGCTGTCGGCTGGAGCCCCCCGCTATCTTCGCATGTGGGACCTGGCGGAGGGATGGATGGTTGCGGACATCGATACCGGAACGGATCACCCTACGACAGCTATCGAGTGTCACTCACGCCAATGTCTAGCGGTTGGTGCAGCCGATGGGGGGGTTAGATTGCTGGATTTGCGTGCTTCTAATGCCGCTGGTAAGATGGCGGTAGTCGCGAAGCACCGAAGCTCGGTTCGTCGAATCAGTGTACGACCTGACGGGATGACCATGATGAGTGCTTGTTCGGATGGAGTTTTCTACACCGTCGATTTGAGGAAGCCGTCTGCTCCGCTGAAACAATGGACAATCGATGGACAAGCGGTAGACGACATTGCGTTCCATAAAGCCTACGATATTGTGGCCTGCGCTGGGGAATCGACCGGCGTCTACTCGACCGATGGTGAGCTTTTGTGCGATGTGAATGCTGAACTGAAGAGAGGACCGTCTTCATGCGTTGCCTTCCATCCGAATGACGCAATGTTATGCGTTGGATACAAGGATAATACAGCAGTGCTGTATTCGAGCGAGTGATAAAATGATACAACGTTTCTAGTGAAATAAAATGCCACACCGGTAAGCATATTCAAAATTTTATTCATTTATGGTTTACATATTAGTGCACATAGTCAAAAATCTTTTCACAGCTATCACATCCAAACACATTCATCTCAACATTCGTTAACAGCATATTATTACAAACATCAAACATTCTTTCACTGTTTTTTTAATATTTTCTTCTGTGTCCCTCTCAATGATACGATACGATACGATTCGTTCTGGCGTGGATTAAAAGCTAATGTTTCATCTTTTTTTTTAGTCATAAATTCAGTATATTTGCGTATTTCTGTATATGACTGTGGCGTATCTTACAATATTGTGTGTGTGTGTGTGTGTGTCCACTCGCTCCTTGAAAGTAGCTGTCAAAAGCTACTTGCTTTCGTGGCACAAAAAGGCAATCCTAAACTAAACAGACAGTGTGTGTGTGTTTTCGACATGCTCAAAGTTTCCATTTCCAACTACTTGACCGTCATTTGCGAATGGTGTCTAATATGGTTAAAATTAAAAAAAAGTACGGACATTACTAAACTCCGCTTGAAATGATAACTGTGGAGATGCAATCAAATTTGGCTATTATCATGGATTAATGGAAGCAGCGAGTGTGTGAGGCTATTATGTGTGTATGTGTGATACAGAGCAGTTCGACGCAGAATCCAGTGATTTCACCCTCTTCGATATTTTTGTAACCTTGTTCATGTTTTGTGGTGCAATACCAGTATCATATGAATAAATACAGTTGAGACTTTTTCTTACGGAAAGGCGAATCCAGAATTAGGGATCTTTTCACACGGAAATCATAACGTGAAAGCTACCTGTCTGATCGAAACGTGGCCTTGGGCAAAGTGAACGGATAGTAAGACCCTCAATTGCATGCAACTGATCATCTTGTGTGGAACGTGAATAATACCTTCACCCCTCCCAGTTAGACGTCTTTCCTTATTCAGAGAAATTCTAGAATCACAGTGAAAGACCGATAATGTCAGTGGAATCTAAACACACACGAAAATAGTAGCGGAACCCAAAGCTGTCATTGAGGAAAGCGGCGATGAAGGCACGTGATTCTCAATCCTACGCCCAAAGAAAGCGGCATTCGATCGCGTTGATCATGGAATCTTGCTTGCCAAACTCAACAGATTAGGAGTATCATCTAGCTTGCTTTCGTGGCTAAGCACATATCTACGCAATCGCAAAATTTCCGTTAAATCGATATCACTCGACTATTGCCACGTGGAACAAGATTATACTATGCTGACGACGTTAAAATTTATCTGTCTATTGATAACGTCACAGATTGTTTGAGACTTCAAAACTTGATTGTTATTTTGCGGATTGGTGCAGTTCTAACCACATGACAATCAACATTCAGGAATGCACTGCCATCAGCTTTACCCGCAAAAAACAACCAATCATATTTGACTACAGCATTAATGGCACGATAATCCAGCACAGTGATAGTGTCATGGAATTCGGTGTCGATTTGGATAACCCAATGTCGTTTAGACAACACTATATCTATATCATCAATGAAGTGTACTGTCAGCTTGGAACTATCCTTCGAATCGGTAGAGAATTCTGTGATCTTGGCATTTTACGCACTCTCTATTGCTCTTTAGTTCGTTCCATCCTTGAGACAAGCTGTGTTGTTTGGAATCCGCATTATGAGTACTGGATACTTCGTCTCGAAAGGATACAAAAGTGCTTCATTCGTAAAATTTGCGGCATGCTGCCTTGGAGAAACCCCGATGCTTTACCACCTTACGAGGAACTTTGTCAGCTTGATGGCATAGTTCCTCTCGAGCAACGACGCAAGGATATCATTGCAAGGACTGTCCATAAGATCCTGTCGGGTTGTTTAGACTGCCCTGCTGTTTTGTCGCGACTTCAGCTGTACTGTCCTGTTCGGCCTCAACGAAATCAACATTTGCTACGGGTTGATGCGCACCGCACTAATTATGGTCTTCACGAACCTATTCGTCAGATGGCTTTAGAATATAATCCGTCGTGGAAGTTTTTATGTACATTTAGATTATCTCATGTGCAACCGTGAATATGTATGCGTATTTTAGTATTGTTGTAATTGTTATCCAATTCTGTTATTTGCTAAAATTGTATGTCATTTTTTTTTGTTTACGATATAAAAAAGATATTGGGTTTTTATGATGCATTGAGTTCAAATTTTACGTTTGCTCAAGATGGCTTTTCCCAATCTTTACTCTTTACTTTTTACCATTAAGACTTATTGTCGGATGGTCGAATTTGTGAGAAATGTAAGAAACTATTTATGTTTTGATTATACAGTATCAAGCAAATTTTTGGATAAAAAATTCATTGAACAAAAAATATATTTTTAAAATTAAAATTCATTTTTCTCGAAAATATTTTTTCAAAATTCTCATACAATTTCCAACAAGTCACCCATACATCGGAAGATGGGCACTTTTATAGGGAGATAGTTCATATTTTAAAAAGATCTAAAACTTTGTCGAATACACTATATTCACTATTATATATAAGTTATCACAGTACCCTTTCCCAAAGGATGACTCAACGAGCACATTTACTTTTCCGATCCTGAAAACGTGAATATCAACTCCGCATCAACGAATATCCAAAACCGCTGATCATCCAAACACCAACATTTCCATCATTAAACCAATGCACCGAGTAATGCTGACGAATCAATAGAATCACGCCATCCACCATAATCGTTTATCTTTCCAAACATCGCAACATTCACCCAATGCTCCGAGGAATGCTTACGAATCCGTAGAACCACGCTATCCAACATTATCTGTCGTTTACAAAACACCCATCATCGAAGAGAATCTTCATCCAGCCTGATATCCAGCCAACCCTTAGTCATCATCGAAACGAGAGGATGTTTATAAACAAAAGCCACCAGTGCATTGGACAATCACCAACGAAAGGAGATAGCGCATCATCATCCAACATCATGAGAACCAAAGCCACGATCAGATTTGAATATTCCAAGTATGCTATGTATGATTCCAAGTTGTTTAAAAGACCCATGCGTTTACACCCGCAACGTTTCGCTGCTATCTGAGATGGTGTTGCCAACAGCCGGTCGAGTTGGCATGAAATTCATCACATCAATAGTAGACGTCATCATCAATTCGAAGTACTGCTTTTGCTGTTTTGTAGTCCAGTCAGCGAGTGTAATTCGATAATTGAGTTGATTTTCCGACCCAATCAACGAACGATCTCTGTATGGGTGACACATTCATTGTTGCTTGGCGGAAATATTGCATGAAATTTGAGTGATGCATGAAATCTAGCATCTGATTACTTCTACATGTTTACGTCCGAAAAAGGTGTTGTTCAAGAATGTGCCTGTCACAAAAAAGCCGAAACGGTCCATGACATTGGAGACGAAGGTCGAAATCTGCCTTGCTCAAGGTGAGAGACGGCCTGCATTGAGCAAAAAGTTCAATCTGAGCGGCACAACGGTAAAAACGACAAAAAAATTGCAAAATGACAAAATTCACGATGCTGTAATAACGGGTGGCAACTAAAATATTCGGTGATTTGAACGCTCAGGTCGGCCAAGAGGAGGAGTTCAGATCGGTAATTGGTAGGTTCAGCGCCTGTGCCTCCAAGAATACACGTAGCACCTTCTTCCAGCACAGCCTCCAATACCCTGGAGATCACCACAGCAAACAAAAACACAAATTGAGCACGTTTTGATCGACGGTCGGCACTTCTCAGATCTCATCGACGTCAGAACCTATCGTGGCGCTAACATCGATTCAGACCACTACCTGGTGATGGTCAAACTGCGTTCTAAACTGTCAGTCGTTAATAACATAAGACACCAGCGCTCACCACGGTATCACCCACGACGACTACAGGAGCCGAACATTGCTGCAACATACTCGCAGCGTCTTGAAGCTGCGTTACCGGGGGTAGACGAACTGGAAGCTGCTCCCCTCGATGAATGCCCGAAATGTGCAAGAACAAGGAAGGAGGCATCTTGACGAACGAACGCGAGGTGATCGAAAGGTGCAGGCAGCACGACGATGAACACCTGAACAGCGACGATGTATCATCCCCGACGATGAGTGAAGTTAAGGAGGCCATCAATCAGCTAAAGAACACCAACGCAGCTGGTAAGGATGGACTCGTAGCGGAGCTCTCCAAGGGAGGCCCGGGAAAACTTTTAGAGTGTATGCACCGGTTGATAGTCAGGATCTGCGACGCAGAACAGCTACCGGAGGAGTGGAAGTACGGGGTAATTCGCCCCATCTGTAAAGAAGGTGACAAGCTGGATTTTGGGAACTGTCGTGTCATCATAATTCTGAATGGTGCTTACAAAATTCTGTCTCAAATGCTCTTCCGCCGTCTATAGCCAATTTTTATACTGCGGCAGATCCTCCAAAAGTGCCGCGAGTATTAGGCAGAGCTGCAATCCATCACCGTCAATGTCACAAAAAAGCTGACCATAGCCACTCAATTCCTCTCACGGTACGTGAGATCCAAATATTCAGTAGTGCTACTCACTTTCTTGTTTCTGACACCTAACCAAATGACGGTTGGTTCCAATGCCTCTCACTGCCGATCGCTCTGTTTACAACTTTACGTTACGAGAGCGGTGGTTGTGGCGTATGATGGTAGTAGAAATGTGAGTGATCAGACAGTTCCAATCATTTTTGATAATCGCGACGGTTGTTTAGATTCGTTTGTTGAAGTAGAAGTTGTTGTTGTTAGAGATGTCTAAATTTTTCGTTTATTCGATTATCGATTAATCGTGCGCCAATATTCGATTCATTCGAACAATTGTCCTTCAGTATTCGATTAATCGAGCGAATATTTATTTCTTGTAGTTAAAATGAACAGACATATATAATAAAAAATATTATGGTGTCATGATTTTATAAGTTACATTAAATATAATTTTCAAATGAACATGGTGCAGCATAATGGTTTTTGAATGAAATGGTATTTAAGTATATTGATAAATTTACCATTTCATAATTATTTGCGGATCATGAAAACGATCCGATTGAAAACCGACAAGGCGTGTTTTTTTTTGAGAACTATTGAAGTTTAGTTAATAAACGTGAGATGAACACAAAAATTTAATTTTTTCATAAAACGAAAAAAAAGTGATCTCAAAGAATCGCTCAAAAATCATCCTCTTGCATTGAGGCTTTATTGAGAAACTTCTTATACCTTATACTGCGCCACGAACAATTCCAGATGGAATATATATTTGCTTCCTGGCTGCTCCCGGTGTTCATAATACCCGGCAAACTCAACGTTTGCGTCTTCAGACTCATATCGCGATTTTTAACCAGATTCGGTACCAATCCACAGATTATAACATTCGATAGAACGCCTTGGGATAGCAGTTCGTATAGCTGTTTCCTCACCACTTCCAGCAATCTTACAATCTTACATTCAAAATTTTAAGAATATCCTCCTAAGATAGAGCCGGCACTCTTATTCCCAAGCAACGACTCCTAACCGCGGGAATAACCCGCGAAGTAGAATTGGCGCACAAAATCAATCTGCACATAGACAAATAATTTTCAATGGTTCTTCTCAGCGCATCCTGGGTATCTTTGGTCAGCTAATCCACTTCGGACAAGACGAGTCTCATATTCCCTCTACCCACTGGGATCAATTTGCTTGATCAAATTCGATACGACCACCCTGCTATATATCACGGCAACCGATTAATTCAACTCGATGTGGTAATTACTGCTGATGGTCCTGATTTCCACCTTCCGGTTCGAGGGCGTTGTGAAATTGATTATCTCATTGCGTAGCCGTTCCGCGCCCGGTTGGTAAAGTTTCCGCAGCAGACACATGATGCGAGTTTTCTTACTGGCCTGGAAGGACCGTAGAACATGCGGGAAGTCTCTCTGGGAGCGAAGCTTAATCAGGTAGTCCAGTTCGAACAGCTGGCGCGGTCGGTAGCGGTCAACCCAGAGAGCCATTGTACACAAAAATATTTGATGTATAATGTATAAAAAAATACTTGGTGATTTGTTTTCGTGTTGGCCTTTGTCAAAGTAAGAGCCCCCGCATGCTGCAGACTGACTTGTCGACCGATAGTTCGGTCGGCTTCTTAATCAGTACGGAGAGGTATGCATGTACGCACATTACACCGATTCAATTGGGTCGGTTTTTGCACCAGTACGCCGATCCGACCAAACTGTCGGCTGAAAAAAAAGTCTGTAGTGTGCGGGGGCTCTAAATATCATCACCTCCAGAGATGTCAGATGTTTTTTTTTTTGAAAGTCTTCGACAAAAAATTGAAATGTTGATGTGTATAAATGGCAGATATTTTTGTAACCGCGAGAATAGCAAAGTAATGTATGAAAAAAGGGGTTGTTAGCGCAGGGAATCAAGTCATAAAGAGTAGAAATACCATATCCCTGCAGCTAGTAACTAAAAATATAAGTCTGCAACAGGATAGGCAGGACATCAAACATCAGTAAAATTGCGAACATGTCTACAAATTTAGCACCGTTGCAATGATGAGAAACAAATTTAGTAAAAAAAAATCGAAGTCGAACGGGTTTCAAAATGCATTATTTTGCTAATTTCAAACCCGATCGGGATCCGCAATAGAGGGGATAGTCAAGGCGTGTCATTCCACAAACTAAGTACTAATACAAATGACACGTGTAATACTACGTAGAGTCGGCGAAGTGCCACTAAAAACATTAAGGCCATCTGAAAAGATGAAAAGAAAATACATGCCTAAAAGTATAATATTCTTCAAATTATATTTAAAATGAAACTATATATTCACATCTGGCATCCCTGGTCGTAAAGAACGAACACAAAGAGGCGAATGTTGTGAATATCGCCAAACACCAAACCATCAGCTAGACTTTTGAGTGTCGCACTATTCTGACATTTCAGCAACAGGACACTCACCAAAGAGCTGGGATTTCTACTGTCAAGTAGAAGCTCACCATGTGTTAGTGTTGTGCTAATACTCTTCTCACACTATTGAACTGGCTTTGTGATGGTCACCAAAGATAATCGTAGTACAAAATTTGTTGATTATCTTTGTGTGAGTATCATCACTTGATTCTCACGACAAATCGCAGCTCTGGTATTAGGTCCCTACGCACCACATCTTCATTGACTTCAAGGCAGTATATGATACAATCGACCGACGATAGCTATGGAGGATCATGGACGAACATGGCCTTCTCCGAAAGTTGACAAGCGTGATTCAGCTAACGATGAACGGTGTGCGTTGCAGTGTGCGAATCCCAGGTGAGCTGTCGGAATCGTTTGAGACTCACAGGGGACTCCGATAGTCGATAGTCCCTCCTGTCTGCTCTTCAACGTGGCGCTGTTAGGTGTTATGCGGAGAGCGGGCTTCAACATGCCGGACACTATTTTCAACTAGTCTAATCAGTTTATCTGCTTCACCGACGACGTGGACATAATCGGAAGAACACATGCGACGGTAGCGGACTTGTATAGCCGACTGAAACACGAAGCAGGGCTGATTGGGCTTGGGATCAATGCGTCTAAGACTAAATACATGCTAACAGGGACTGAGGGACTGATCGCAACAGAATTCTTCTTGGTAGTAGTGTTGTGATCGAAGTCGACGAGCTCGAGATGGTAGAGGAATTCGTCTACTTTGACTAGTTGATAACAACTGACAACAACAACCGTGAAATTCGAAGACGCATAGTCTAAGGAATTCGCTACTATGGACTCCACAAATCCTTAATGGCCAATAAACTACGACCCCGTACGAAGTGTACCATGTAAAATTTTCTGATTCGACCGGTTGTTCTCTATGGACACGACGATGGCACAATGTGGAGAGGAGCCCAGCAAGCGAGTTGGTTGGCCCAGGTGGAGCAGGACTTGGCAAGAATCGGTGCAGTCGGGGTTGGAGAACTGAAGCTATGAACCGAGTGCATTGGCGGAACAATGTTGTGAATCAAATTCAATTTCGCATTCGCACTCAAGTGTTCCAACGAAACGTCGTCCCGGATGTTCGGAGAGGCGGAAAAATGAAATATGAATAATCATGAATATCATGACTCATATTCTCAATTCTCAATGACTCAATTCTTTCTATACTAAATTGAACAGTAGAACCAATATGGTGACGGATAAAACCTGATATCTGGAATGAATTCAACAGCTTAGGATAGAAATTGAAAATCATCCGAATCAAATGAAAATCAAACACTAAAGCCATCATCGTTCACCTGTTCAACACCAACGATTAGCAATCTAAATCGATCGTAGCTGAATTGATCTTTGGAAAATCGGAAAGGAAAAGATCGATCTTCTAAATATCGATCCAAGATCGTGATGCTCATGAACAACTGCTGAGAGGTCCAAAATGAAAAGCGTCTTACTATGATCATTTGGACTTGCGGTAGGATCCGTAGAACTGGATAATGAGTGACAGACTGCCCAGGATTATTTTAATGGAGTCGTAGAATAAAACATCCAAATCACGAATAAGGGTGTAGCTCATTTGGCATAAGGCTATCGTATCAAATCCGAGCTTCAAACAGTGGATAATACTGTATTCTATACACGAAGCCAGAATAGTGACATCATACCAACAGTTTCATTATTCCGCACTACACACATCGTGTTAAATCAATTTGCAAAAGTGCCTGGGCGTTGTTCTTTGTCTGTTATTCGCTCCGTGGGGCTAATATTAATCAGTGTTACGTTCGAAGGACGCTAGGTGTGTATGTGTGTGTGTGGGTGTGTATCCCTACTGGACCTTGCGTCTCTAGCGCAAGCTTTTCACAAATCGTCATCTCCGATCCACTCGAACGCTTCGTTGTGGACCGAATCCTTGCCATTCTTGAACCGCACCGTCGTGTTGAACTCCTTCAGCTTTCGCCGAATGAACGACGAGGTGCCATTGTTGTGGTTGCTTCCGTTGGATTGATTCGATGTACTGTTACTATCACTCTGAAAGCAATCAACATATTATTGATCGGACCTTTTCTACCCACCCAGTCATCTCTATAATTACAATACTACTCAGTGTATCCGTTGAGCTTGAGTCGGTGATGCAGTAATTGGTACCATCCCGTCTGATGTAGGAAAGAGGAGCGAACTCGGTCTGGTGAGACTGCAAATGGAATGCAATGATGAAATTTGAAGGTCAAGCATTCACCTTCTCAAACTCACCTGAACATTATTCATATCGTAGCCATTCTTCTGGTTTAGTAGTTCGTCTACGATAGACTGAAGGCACACGGACATAAGCATCGACTGTTCGCTGTAGATGGTGATCCATTTGAGCTGATTTTTGGCCATCAAATACTCGAACGAAAGCTCCAAGTTGTTCGACAATTCTCTGCTTTCCGACGATGAGTTTGAGCAGATTTCTTCATTCTGTGAAATAGAAACAAAGTGTCAGCATATTCCACTATTGGCTGCGCGAGCCTCCCACATGCACTACTAACGTTATGAATCGTTGTTACCCGCCAGCATCTTATTCGTGTGACCTTGAATTTGGTTTCCTGTATCTTCTTCCCGTAATGAGTTAACAAATTTAGCTCCCTGTTTCCAATGATCACCGTCGCCATCGTGTTCGACTGAGGGTAGTCTACGCACACCCGAGGAAACTGCAAACAACCGTACAGAGGCAGCTTGCGGACGATTTCGAGATACTCGCGCTTATTCCCCCGCGCCTGGAGATCGGTCAACTGCTCGCTCAAATCGCGACTGGTAATTATCCAGCCCCGTTCCACGTCGCTCAGCGACTGGATGTAGAGCAGATTCAGTGCGATCCGGTCCCGCATCAGCTCCAGGTCGTAATTGATGTCCCAGTAGCTGGTTCGTATCACTATCTTGCAGTCTTCCCATTGCTTTTGGGAAATGAAAGGTGCCTCAAAATCCATCAGCTTCTTGGCGATGGTGATGTCCCCGCTGCTCTCTTTGCGCACCAGGTACAGCGAAAAATAGTACGTGTACTCTTTGGGGAGGTCTATGAGGGCGCAGGCTTTCTCCAGAACCTTGCTCGAGCAGTCGGTGGTGAGCGCCTTGGTCGATATTCGGTAGCCGTTCATGAGATACACGTCCACCGTCACGTCGCGGCATTCTGTGAACGAGGACTCCTGCTGGGCATTCAGCAGAAACGTTCGCAGCAGCTCCGAGCGGCACAGAACCGGATCCTGACCGACTGCGGAAAAAAAATGAAACATTGGAAATTAAAGAGAGCTTGGGCGATGATGGAGAGCTAAGATGTAACTTGACAGACGAACTGTCCCAGTTATTCAGATAATCTAGAGAATTCTATGACTTTGAATTGTAAAAAAAAAGACGGGTGGGTAATGTCGGGGACATAACCGGAGTGACGTAGGACTATACAAAGGGGACAGCTTTTGCTAAATATGTATTTTAAATATATTGTTTTATTTTCTTCTCTTACGTGAATACCTACCTATCTACCTGAAAAATGGATTAGTTTACTGTTTACTCTTTATGAATATGTTGATGGTTCTGAAAAGAACCTTTGGTGTTGTGTTTTTGTTATCACTCGATATTCCCATCTTGTTCGGTTAAACCTTCCTGTTTAGCTATTGCGTTTGCCACTCGCCACAGCTTTCACAGTTGGAAAATTTCTTCCCATCCAGCTTGTGACATATTTTACAGTAAATTACATTCAATGGCACGTCGCATTACCACCACTCAGTATCGGATTGGTGGTAATTTTAACTTGTAATTGAACATTTGCGATGACAGTGGTACAGTGTCGACTTTCAATGTGGGGTCATAATTTGGACCCCGAACTCTATGTTTACAAAAATGTCCAACTAAATATGTCGCATTGCAGGTCCGTCCAATTAGCTAAATGTCGAGATAAGTGTAAATTACTGTACTTTCAATCTAGAAGCAATTTAAAAATTGGTGAAAATCAATAAGCTCAGAACAACTGCCAAATTCACATACTCATCATATCCTGGTAAACAAATTATGAAAAAATCAATTAGTGTTTTATTATTATTTTGGATATTGTTTTAGAAAGCATTGAGCTGTATTTCCTAAACTCTTTTTTGGAAGGTTTAATGGCCCTAAAAAGCGCCGTGTTTTATGGAATGGTTCCAATTTAGAAAACTTAATACTCGTGGTTTTGAAAAAAACCATTTCGAACGCCCTCGATGCCGCCTTGTTCTGGATTTGCTACAAAAGCAGTTTGTATAAAGAACAAACTTTTTTCTTCTGCTACCTGATGCCGTTTGGCGATTGCGTTTGCCACTCGCCACTCGCTGCGACTGCCTGTTGTTGTCTTGATGTGTTCTGTTCTGAATGCGGTTTTTCTTATCGTCGCGAGCAGCTTTACCAGCCAACTCGATCACTTCGGCGGCCGAAACTATATAACGCCGGCTAGGTGGACTGGTGCACTGGTACTAACGCGCTCGGCCTAGCTACCCTTGCGGGGAACTCCAGATCAACACGGTTCGAGCGGGATTTTGCCTTTCCCTTCAATTTTCCTTCTTTACCATGTCCAGACATGGCTGCTTTGGTTGGTTTGTTGATGTGTTGTGATGCGAACCGATGTGGTGTACGGTTTGAATGAGAATGATCGTTACGGCAGCGGAGCGGGAATTTTTAATCTGACTGGCTGGCTCGAGAATTACGCATGTGTGAGACTGCGACCAATGTTTCGTTCATTTTTTTCTTTTTCCTTTCCAATCGTGCTTCATTCTATTTCGCTGCTGCTCTGGTTGCCCGTTTTGGTCGGTACGATTTGAGGAGCACAAAATGGACCAATCGAAAATGGGCACATAGTGCATTTTGACAATGCTTGATATTTCACAATTATTCAATTATTTATCTCAAGAAAAATGAAATTTTATTCGTTATGATAGATGCGTAGATATATTTCCTATCAATTGATGCAAAAACCTTTGCGATCTATTGAGAAATGCTCGAGTTTTAAGCGTTCCAAATCTTGCATTTTTTCCTACTTGTTCAGTGCCTATATTTCCATTTCACCCCCTATATCTTCCGGTTAGACGTAGTCCTACGTCAAAAATTTGGAAATTTACAATGACGCTACATCCCATGTAGAGATTGGATCTTATTCACAACATTGTTCCGCCAATGAACCCGGTCCATTGCTACAGTTCTCCAACCCCCGGCCACACCGATTCTTGCCAAGTACTGCTCCATCTGATCCAACCACCTCGCTTGTTGGGTTCCTCTTCTTCTTGTCCGCAACGGATTCGATGCGAACACCATCTTTGCAGGGCTGCTGTCCGACAGTCTTGCAATACGCCTTGCCCATCGTCCTTGTCCAACCTTGGCGATTTTCTGGATGCTGGGTTCGCCATAGAATTGCGCCAGTTCGTGTTTCATTCTCCTTCTTTTTTCCTGTACACCGCCGTATATTGTTCTGAGCACTTGGCGTTCAAAAACACCAAGTGTTTGTGGGTCCACTTCGAGCATCATCCATGCTTCGTGCCCATAGAGAACAACCGGTCGAATTAGGGATTTGTACATAGTATACTTTGTACGGGGTCGGAGTTGTTTGGACCTTAAGGATTTACTGATTTACGATTTCCGTTGACTATGGGTATTCGAATTCCACGGGTGTTGTTATTGTCAGTTGTTATCAATGAGCCAAAGTACACAAATGTCTCTACCATCTCGAGCTCGTCGCCGTCGATAACAACACTACTACCAAGGAGGATTCTGTCATGATCAGCCAACTTTAGTGATTTCTCACCAGTGAGGAATTCACAAGCGTTTACATATGCTGAATTTATTCAAGTTATATATACCTCGAATAAGTGTATCATATTTATTCTCACCCGTTTATACCTATTTTCACGTGAATAAATCCATATATAGCTATAGATCTCCCTAATGTAAACCCGCCATAAGAGGCACTGGTCTCAAGCACAATCAGCTCGCTTCGTGTTTCAGTCGGATATACAAGTACGCTACCATCGCATGTGTTCTTCCGATTATGTCCATGTCTTCGGCGAAGCAAATAAACTGATTGAACTTGTTCAAAATCATGCTCCACATGTTGAAGCCTGCTCTCCGCATAACACCTTCCAGCGTCATGTCGAGGAACAAACAGAAGAGTCCATAGCCTTATCGAAGTCTCCTGTGTGTCTCGATCAATTCCGACAGATTACCTTAGATCAGGATTCATCGCAATTCTCGATCTGCTTGACGCCACAAAAACTGCTCAATTCCTACTGCACTGCTGGACTGAGGCAGATGATAGGAATCAAAAATGAAAACGATCATATACTTGATCTGTGCTTCGTCAGTGAAGAACTATGTGAGTCATGAAAGTCATGAAAGCATCAACACCACTTGTTACTGGTGAATCTTAAATTGAAACCTTTCCGATAATTTCAGGATGCTTTCGAAAGGGTTTCGTACGATTTCAGTAAACCTAATTTTAACGCGATGAACAATTTCCTGGTACAAATTAAGTGGAAAGACGTTTTTCAAGATTGTGACTGATCGACTAACCTCGTTGCATCGATCATGTCCAGTGTACTACTGTATGCAATTCAGTTTGTTCCAGTGAAGACGAGACGTGAGGATCCTAAATCTGCCTGGTTAAATGGTGCTTTGAAGAAACTTAAATGAGTGAATGAGTGAAGCAATCTGCTTTAAGACAGTTTATCAAACACCGTACGGATTTAGGATTCAACAAGAGTGAAATATTTGAAGACGAATGTTGAGTATAAACAGCATAATAATCGTCTCTACAGTGCTTATCAAGACCGTCTGCAGAGTCGTCTTACGGTGAATCCTAAAAGTTTTTGGCGTTATGTCACAGACCAACGAGAGGAACCCGGTCTACCGTCTACTTTGACCAACAGCTTATTGGAAGCAGATACGACTACCGACATCGCTGACCTGTTCCACTCTCAGTTCAGTTATGTGTTTGTCAATGAACACTTCGTCCGCAGGATGTTGCTACCTCTACCAGAAATGTACCCCGATTTCTTGCGTCTGAGCTGGATTTTGTTATCACCGACGATATGGTATTTGCGGCAGCTAAGAACATGGAAACCTCCACAGGAAAGGGGGCCCGCTGGGATTCCATCGCTCGTCTTGGAATGTTGTGTGGACACACTTACGTCGCCTCTAGTAACACTGCTCAATCTGTCCTTATCTTAAGTGTCACCTCTAAGTTGTTTGAGCTGATCGTACTTCATGTGTTAATGCAAAGCTGCTCACAGGAACAACACGAATTTATGCCTAAGCGTTCCACGACCACTAATTTGCCGTGCTTCACCTCGTTCGTGATACATCAAATTGAGAATGGACTATAACTAGACGCTATCTACACCGACAGATCCGCAGCGTTTGATAAGATGAATCATCGAATAGCAGTAGCTAAAGTGCATTTTCTTTTGCGTTTATTTT
Source organism: Toxorhynchites rutilus septentrionalis (assembly GCF_029784135.1). Classification (NCBI taxonomy): domain Eukaryota; kingdom Metazoa; phylum Arthropoda; class Insecta; order Diptera; family Culicidae; genus Toxorhynchites; species Toxorhynchites rutilus. The sequence continues at coordinate 26,876,847 of NC_073745.1, forward strand.
TGCTGAGTGGCTGCAGGGTCGGCACAAACCCCCATTTTCACCGGAGGACCATCATGCACAGCTCTGTTTAGAGTCTCACGTTGGAATGAGAACAGTGGGGAACACGGGAAACAGACACTGATTTGAGCCGCACCTTCGTCATGAAAAGACGATCGGATAGGCCTCCATTCCTGTCAGCATACGACCAAGATCTCACCGGGGTTCGTTACCCGATCTCCACTATGATTATCCGTATCCCAGTTCGCATTGCGGAGAGATAGTGTTATGTTTTACCGAACAGGAAGTTAAGGACTTCACAAATGGGGTCTATTTTATGCCTGCAGGCAGTGATGACATTTTCACTGAAATGATACACCCGCGAGTTTCATGTCTAAACTGAGGATACAGTCATCATTCACCAAAAAGAAACCATGTGCTTTTCCCTTTCACCGGCGTATATATAAAAAGCCAGTGTGCGCTAGTTTGGAGAAATCTTGGTGCGAGTGAGTCACACTCTCCTACACTCTTTACTCTTGGGAGCTTGAGTGGATGAAAACCTGTGTTCAGTAATGAAGCGAGCTGATCCACACTCTGTCACACTGAGGAGTACACTGAAGAGCGCAATCTCATTCGACATATAATCCAGATTATTCTCCATAGCTCTTTTCGTGTTATTGAATCGTATGCGGCTTTAAAGTCGATGAATAGATGGTGCGTAGGGACTCTGTACTCACGGCATTTCTGGAGACATTTCACGGCCGCAAGGTGAAAATTTGGTCAGTAGTAGACCGGATATTCGATTAATCCAGTCTGATAACCTCCCACTAATCTGTTTGTAAGTGGCGATAGACGACGGAAGATGATTTGGGAAAACACATTGTAGGCTACATTCAGGACGGTGATTGCACGAAAGTTTGCATAGTCTAGTTTGTCCCCTTTCTTGAAGGTAACCCGATCTTTCAATTCCTCCGGTAGCTGTTCTGTTTCCCAAATTATGACAGTCGACCGATACCAACTTTTCCGGGCCCATCTTGAAAAATTCCGCTCCGATGCCATCTTTCCCAGTTGATTTGTTGTTCTTAAGCTGTTTGGTAGCATTCCTAACTTCACCTATCGTTGGGGGTGGTACACATTCATTATTTACTGCACCAACGTAATCGTTTCCATCGTCATCTTGGTCCTCTGCCTGTACACCATTCAGGTGTTCATCGAAGTGCTGCCTCCACCTTCCGGTCACATCACGTTCTTTCGTCAGTATACTCCTATCCTTATGCTCATGGGATGAAGCCTTCTCTCGATGTACAGGTCGGACTCCATTATATACAAACTCGATTATATGTGATTCGATTATATACAATTTTGGACTCGATTATATAGTTTGGAAAAAAAATATTTTTTTTAATATCAAATATGACTTATTTCAAGAAGAAATGTAACCTTTCAACGTTAAGGTGTAAATTAAGTGGCTATTAGATGTATAGTGGGGTAGAAATTTTTGAAGATTTGGCTTGAATTTTCACTAGGAATTGTTTTTTGCGAAATTGCAGCCAAATTAAGAAAGATAGAAGTTAGGTGTCAAAGAACAAATTGTAGAGTGGTTAGAGAGCTTCAATTTAATTGATAGAGACAATCTAGTATAATATAAATTTTTAGGATGAAATCAATAACACATTAAAATTATTAACTTTTAAGTGTTTCCCTTCCAAAATGTTATTAAAATCCACTAATTTAGATGTTGCACTACTGTATCCTGTACTAAATTTTCGCATCTTTCAAATGAAAGCAACAGAATCGACTTCCGTAGCGTACTTTGTAGTGTAGTAACAGTTTGAGGCAACAGAGTCCGAAACAAAAAAAAGTTCTATAACTCTGTCATTGTTGAAATTCGAACATATGCGTAGAAGGATTTTTTTCGTCAAATATGATCGTCTATCCACCTCCTGAGAGAATCTGGATTAATTAATTGTTTTCATGTAAGAAAAATCGCTCTTCAACGAATGAAAGCGAGGAATATTCACATCGATGGATTTTAAATTTTGCACGGAAGGTATGTCCCGATTCCGTTCCTGTACAAAAAATTGTTTGAGATATTTCACAAGATAGGTGCGATCTTGATTCCGAGTTTTCGATGGTAGAATTCTCTCTTGCTCTCCTTTCATGTAACAATTCTGCGCCGGGATCGGATAGAATTAAGTTCAACTTGCTGAAAAACCTCCCTGATGTGGCGAAACATCGCTTGTTGAATTTATTCAATCGGTTTATGGAGCATAATATTGTTCCAGATGATTGGAGACAAGTACGAGTTATAGCTATTCAAAAACCCGGAAAGCCCGCGTCCGACTTCAATTCGTACCGCCCAATAGCAATGCTGTCTTGTATACGGAAATTGTTGGAGAAAATGATCTTGTTTCGCCTTGATCGTTGGGTTGAAACGAATGGCTTACTCTCAGATACACAATATGGGTTCCGCAGGGGCAAGGGGACGAATGATTGTCTTGCGTTGCTTTCTTCAGAAATTCAAATGGCTTACGCCGGAAAAAAACAAATGGCTTCAGTATTCTTGGACATAAAGGGGGCCTTTGATTCTGTTTCAATAGAGGTCCTGTCAGACAAATTACACTCTCGGGGTCTGCCGCCTCTATTGAATAATATGTTATATAACTTGCTTTGTGAGAAACATTTGAACTTTTCTCACGGAGATTCGGCAGTAAGTCGGTTCTCTTACATGGGCCTCCCCCAGGGCTCATTTTAAGCCACCTTCTGTACAACTTCTATGTAAGCGACATCGACAATTGCCTTACACAAAATTGCAGCCTAAGACAACTTGCAGATGATGGAGTGGTGTCTGTCGTAGGATCAAACAAATCCGACCTGCAAGAACCCTTACAAGATACCTTGAACAATTTTTCAACCTGGGCCATTGGGCTAGGGATCGAATTCTCCACGGAGAAAACAGAGATGGTGGTTTTTTCTAGGAAGCATAGACCAGCAAAACCAAAGCTTCAACTTTTGGGTAAACCGATCACTCATGCTATGTCATTCAAGTATCTTGGGGTATGGTTCGACTCCCAATGTACTTGGGGGGCCCATATTAGGTATCTGAGTAAAAATGTCAACAAAGAATAAACTTTCTCCGTACAATTACCGGCACCTGGTGGGGAGCCCATCCCGAAGATCTTATAATGTTGTATCGAACAACTATTCTCTCAGTGATGGAGTATGGCAGTTTCTGTTTTCAATCAGCTGCCAAAACACACCTCATTAAACTCGAGCGAATTCAGTATCTTTGTCTCCGTATTGCTCTGGGATGTATGCCCTCAACGCATACCATGAGTCTCGAGGTTTTGGCAGGCTTACTCCCACTAAAAGATCGCTTCAATTTATTATCTCTTCGGTTCCTCATCCGGTGTAAGGTTATGAACCCATTGGTGATCGGAAATTTTGAACAGCTGATCGAGCTAAATTTTCAATCTGGGTTCATGAGTCCATATCATGAATTCATCTCCATGCAGGTTGATCCTTCTTCGTACATTCCCAACCGTGTTTGTTTTCCTGACTACATCAATTCCTCTGTATTTTTTTATCTGTTCATGAAGGAGAAAATCCATGGAATTCCAGATTATCATCGATCGGGGATCGTTCCTACGATCTTCAATGCAAAGTATGGGCGTATCAATTGTGATAATATGTACTTCACTGATGGGTCCTCTATGAATGAGTCCACAGGATTTGGAGTGTTCAACGAATTTTTTAGCACCTCCCACAGTCTTCAGAATCCTTGCTCAGTGTATATTGCTGAATTGGCAGCAATACACTGGGCGCTGGACAGCGTCGCCTCACGACCTGTTGAACACTATTACATTGTAACGGATAGTCTGAGCTCTGTCGAAGCTATCCGTTCAGTGAGGCCGGAAAAGCACTCGCCGTACTTCCTTGAGAGAATACGAGAAATTTTGAGTGCTTTAACCAGACGCTGTTATGTCATTACCTTTGTCTGGGTCCCTTCACATTGCTCAATTCCGGGTAATGAGAGGGCTGACTCATTAGCAAAGGTAGGTGCAATTGAAGGCGAAATTTATCAGCGTCAAATCGCCTTCAATTAATTTTATTCCTTAGTTCGTAAAAATACCATCGTTAACTGGCAACGCAAATGGAACGAAGATGAATTGGGCCGGTGGCTCCACTCAATTATCCCTAAGGTTAGCCTCAAACCATGGTTCAAAAGTCTGGACTTGAGTCGGGACTTTATTCGCACCTTCTCCCGACTCATGTCCAATCACTGTTCGTTAAACGCGCTACTCTTTCGTTTTGATCTCGCCGACAGCAATATCTGTGCCTGTGGCCAAGGTTACCACGACATCGAACACGTTGTTTGGTCGTGCGAGGAGTATCTTGTTGCCAGATCGAATTTAGAAAACTCTCTTCGGGCTAGAGGAAGGCAGCCCAATGTGCCGGTGAGAGATGTGTTGGCTGGTTTAGACCTTGATTACATGTCCCAAATATATGTCTTCCTAAAAGTTATCGATCTTCGTGTCTGATTGTCCTTATATCCTTATATTCTCCTTTTCCTTTTCCTTCGCGAGAAATCAAATCCCTTTTTATTAACAATAGAATAAGGTGAAATGTAAAAACATATTAGATATAAGATAGGCTTAAGAATTGAGTGTAATAAATGTGAGTGTGAATGTGAGAGTGAACATTGTCAACATATCCTTTTATCCCTTCCTTTTCCTGAAGAAAATATGTCACCCTTCTAAACTCGAGTAGACCGCGAGTAATCGGTTTTCTACACCATTAACATTAGAATTAAGGAAAAATGTGTACATATACTTGTAACAATACAGTCAGGAGTTTGGCTCCTTTAAACTTATGTAACTGAGCCTGTAAAAATAAACAATTTAATAAAAAAAAATGTAAGAAAGGTATTTTCTGACTTTAAGTGGATGAATCAAAAATCAAATTCCTCTTTTATATTCAAAAAACGAAAAACATATGCAAAAACAAACCAACAAAAAAAACATTTTTTTGACTTGATTATATATGAAAAGAGAACAGAAACTGTATATAATCGAGTCCGCGCTGTATTGAGTTTCCGATAGAACTTTCGCATCTCATGAGAACGGTGCAGCTGTTCTAGTTCTTCACACTTCTCCTCTTCCATGCGGCGCTTCTTTTCCCGGAAGAGTTGGATTTGCTGTCTCCGCTTCTTTTGTCGTAGGATTACGTCTTTCGGGAACATATTGGGGTACAAATTGAAAATCGAAAATTGAGCACATCGTGAAAATTGTCCAATTTCAAACGCTTACTACTCAGTCATTTCATGATGGATTGATGAAATTTTCGCGTCAATCGATTTCGGCACTCCATAACAATTTTTCAAAATAATGTATGTCATGAAACTAACTATCGAACAATTGAAAAATCTCAACCCCTATCCTAATGGAAATACCCTCTTTTGATTGGTCGAAATTGACGACACATGCGGCGGGTCCCTAACAGAGACATCAAAACCAAGCAGCCTGGGGGAATTCGGCATTGCAAAAACATAAAAGAAAGAGGAACTTTTGTTCCTACCGAAATGTGTTCCCTAACAGAGACATGTTTCACACAAGGAAAGCTTATACGGTGAGAAAAATTGTAAAAGTGAAGAAATATTAGAAAATTTGATTTCTCATATGCTCTACATATAGTATAGTATGTTGTGTTATTGTTAGTCCAATTTAAATCCGCATTGAATTGAATAAGCACTCAGAAAGTATAAATTATAAAATAAAATTACCTTTTCTATTTCTAATATGTTTTCTCTATGTTAAAGTAACAACTTTTTACTGATGAGAAAAAATGATGATTGTGTACGGTATTGCTAATTATCTTATATTACATTGGTGAGTTTTTTTTCTTTATTTCATCCTTTTCATCATTTCATCATCATTTATTTCACAGGAGGCATCTCGTCTAGGATCACAGAGAGCTGTTTTCATCATATCTTATTCCACTTCGACATATTTTATCCGGTACGCACCATCCAACGACTGTTTACCATCCTTCTATCATCATCACTCGGTAAACATTGGAGGTGAACAGACAATACCGAACAACCAAACAAAACGGCCTTTTCAGGGCCATCAAATCATTATCAAAGAGTTCACCGATGTAATTTTTCCAACATATCCAAAAATCAACAGATAGCCTGACGGAATCCTAGGTCAACTATGCGGTCGTGTATCGGACACAACCCTCCTGTGACTTTTTTTTTTTAAATAATGATGATGGTCCCACCTCATTCCCCTACAACGGTTTGAGCAGGACGAGTTACCTTATTGATAATATTTGAGTTACTGTATTTCTTTATTACAACATACTAACCAGCAAGTATGGAAAAGTTCATTTGCTCATTTCTCCACACCTGATTATAAATCACTCTTGTATCTGCTTAGAATAATCATGGCGAAAAGAATGCAGCAAACAATCGTGAGATTGCACGATGAATCATTTTACACTCCCCGACCATCTTCATTCGGGACTGATAGAAAACATAACAAAACAAAGAGTGGAAAACAACATTCAATGAATGAGTGAAAATAGATTGAATCTGCGTGTATGTATGATTTTATTTTCCCTTGTACTCTTTTCCTTGTCAGCATTCAAGTGCACATGAAATCCACCTTCCCTCTCATCAATAACTTGCGTTAATATGGTCTTTTGCGTTGGCTTAGATCGTTTCATACTAGAAACACAAAAATGTCATGTCAAAAAAGTGCACAGGAAACAACTAGATTTCAACTATCTACCTATATTTTACTGCCGCGATCGAGGCTCAATGATTGCTATTTGAGTGAAAAACGAATGATTTTACAGAGACACTCGCTGGACAGTATTCCGTATTTTCCGTTCTAATCGAGAAGGAACTTTGCGAAGAGGATAGGTCAATATGTCAGTATTAGCCATGAATCTACAAGGGAAATCCCGCTTTATCAGATCCCCGGCCACGGCCTGCAATTGTGATCGTTTCTGAGTTCTAGTAGCTGAGCAAATCCAAGCCTAATTTTAGCCGATACTTCAGGCCCATTACTTTGCATATCCCAAGGCATGTCAAGAAAATTTCCAAACTGAAAAAATCCTTGACCGATTAGGAATTGAACCCAATACCTATGTCAGCATTAGCCTTGAATTTACAAAGGAATTCCCGCTTCACTGGATACCCGACAACGGTCTTTTAATCGTTTTCGAGACCAGACAGCTGAGCAAACCTAAGCCTAATTCCAGCCGATACTTCAGGCCCTACATTCAACCTGGGGTATAAACGTGTCAACCTGAATCTGCAATGAGATCCGCCACAACACAGAAGAGTCTTGATATAATTATCTGTTGAGATGATGAATTTACAAGTATTCCGATTGAGCTATCCCTAGCTTACCTCAGGTTTCCACATTAAACCCCTTATTTGATCAAAAATTCTTTTGCTTTTGTTCAATCTCACGTTTCTCTATGTTTGACAACGCGCGCGGGCTCAAACTATTGCAGACTTCACAATTATTTTTTTTAAATTTAATTGAATAACTAAGATTAATATAGAGCATAAAAAATACCATCATCACCATAGTCTTGACATGAAAAACACACGGACACACATACACACAAAAGACAATAATTTCTTCGTTTTATGAAATAATGAAAAATCTAGCGCAGTTGCTTACTGTTTTCGTCATAACTTCCACTTCTCCATAACTTCTTCCTGTTAGCGCTGTTAAATTTTGTTTAAAAACTCATGGGTTACTATGATTGACGATGCACAAGGCGTTAAGGTAAACGCTTGATTAATTGGTAAAATTTATTTATTTATTTTTTAATGCAAGCGTTAGCTATCTGACACTCTGTAACACCTGTTAAGTCAAGATAACAAATCTGTATGATAAATATTTGGGCTTAGGTATAAGATGTACTGAGTTGAAACTTGAGTTTGATTGATAATAAAAGTTTTCATCGAATCAAAACATGTCAAGTTCAGAACATCAGAAACTTAAGATATCTAATAGGTTTACTGAGTGAAAAAGAGAAAATATCAATAAAAATTATAAGAGGTTGTGTCCAAGATACGACCGCATTGTTGACGTAGAACTACGCTGTTATTTTATATAAGTCGCTTGTTTATACCTTCGGATATTATTCTATAATGCTGTGAAATTTTAGAAACAACTGCTTAGTAGAATAATCTCTGAAATGATTTTTTCATTGTAGAATCAGTTGACGATAATTGATTGATGATTCATTCTTGCCGCAAAACAATCGTATGTCGCAATTTATTTCATGTCAATGCATTAAAAATTTACCTCGAAGGCTATTCCGGTGGCCTTTTTCGAAATTGACATAGACTCGGCTACAGTCGATTATATACATGTTGCAGCAGCACCATTATTCCATATCTCATAACTACATCAATATATCTTTGGCACCGCATGTAAACAACAACAATGACAACCCTTGCACGTATCAAATATCATGCTACATGTTATTTAGTATTGCCTCAAAGGAATCGCACCTCTAGATATCGTTCGTACAAACTAAGCGTAAACCAAGCGCCTTGACTTTGGTTGCTGCCTGGGCGTTTACATTTTCGACCGACGCGCCGAAATCGCCTACTTCGCTGTTGTTCGGTGCGGTGTCACATTCGCGAAGGCTCGGTTCAGTGCAAGCGCTTTTCACTGCATCAACACCGCGTGCATCATTAGATGACGCTTACCTCGTAATTTGATTGCCCCTGGCAATGCGTTCGCTTTTTGCAGTACTCGAGCCTGCCTTCCTCTTCTTCTTGCTCATCGCACACTACGTGAAGCGTCCAATTTATGACGAGGAAAGAAGAACACACGATACGAATAACGCGAAAAACGAACAGAAAAATCAAACGACGATTTCCAAGTTGGATTACCACTGGTGGGGTCCAATCTTAGATCGAAGCGCAGCGAAAGCAAAGTGAACTGGATTACTCAACAGTCCGATGCCGAATGAAAGTTTGCCTCAGTTTGCCACTGTTTATACTCTAGGCAAGTATTCCCCTTCATTCTTCTTCTTTCCTTTGTTCACGGAGATTCCTTAATCCTACGATTTCCCCTCCGTTGGTCGTCGATAAGTTGCTCGTTATTGATAGCTCTATTCGGGGAAGCACTCAAATGGACAGAACAAATATATGGGCAAATAGAAACACTTAAAGTTTTCATGAATTTTAACCATTCACTAACCAGGGGATTCTAATGTATGGCATATTAAACAAATCTTACGGAATTTCCGATTCGTTTAGTATGTAAATCGTGAAAATCCGTTCGCGGCAAAAATAGTTATTAACGTTAACATTATTTCATTAAAAACGTGACCTGTTTTCTGATTTGACACCCTTTATGAAAGACGTAGTTCTACGTCAAAAAGTAGAAGCTTGGAGAGAAGATAAACAATCGATGTACAACATAGGGCGCTATTCCAGAAAACTAGACGAGTAGACGAGCGCTCGTCTCGTTTGTTTTCATATTCCAGAAGCCGAGCTCGTCTAAAAACAGACGAGTAGCTCGTCTGGTTCGACGACCGTTTGGCCGCGCTCGTCAATGAATCAGTCGAATCGTCTAGTTTGTTTGATGTGTTTGTTCACCTTGTTGATTGAAAGCATCGGTATTCTTCTGCTTCGTCTTTATCTCCAAAAAATGTTTCACGGCTAAACTAGTGTTGCATAAGCAATGTATGTTCTCAACTGCAACCATCAAATTCAATTCAGTAATTGCAAGATTTTACAGATTTTCAAATGGGCCTCTTCCAAACAACACAACCAAATGTAAACATTGAACTCATATCCAGGGATTAGAGATGGGCAAACCGTTCATGAACTGTTCAAAAGAACTAGTTCATCAAAAAGAGTGAACGAACGGTCGTTCTTTTTTACTGGGCAACAGTTCACATGAATTGCTTACCCAGTTCAGAACGAACTGTGTATACAGTTCAGAACGAACTGTGTATGGTGATCGGTGTATAAGAGGAAGGCGAGCGAATGAGTTATGCACGAATACTGCTGCAAGGTAAATAGTCCTCACATTAACGAATGGAAACAAACGAAAGCCCCATGAAATAACAAAAATAAGATGTCTGTATTGTCGTTTTCATAATAAAATGCAATATTTCAGGACACGATGGTTCTTAAATTGGATTGTTCGATTATTTATCAAATAAAGTTTTAATTTCATATTTTTAAGTTGAGGGTAAATATTTCAGTAAGATATGCAATCATAAAAAAACAGTTGAAAGCGAAACGATTCAAACAGTATTTTTCAACAGTAAATAAAAATGCTGATATGAAATGTTTTTATATTATATCATATTGTGCTTGATAATTTCGAGAAAGTCTTTCGCGTTTTGGTACATTTTTGCTATAGCAGTTATTGCAAAACATTGTAGAAAAGCAGCGCAACGCTAGTTTGTGCTGAAAATAACAAATCACGGCTCAAACTAGATCAAAATTTCAAAATCATAGTTTGATTTTCTATTTTGCTAAGATATTTTTAACAAAATTCGGACACAGAGTTATTGCTAACAAACAGCATTTCATGAATGAAAAGAACAGTCCTACATAACATTTCATACTTTTTTATACATGATTTGGCATATCCCTCTAATGTACGAAAGAGTGAGTGAACTGCTCAAAAGAGCTAGTTCACTTAAATGAACGGTTGGTCACTGAACGGTTCATTAAAGTGAACTGTTTTGCCCATCTCTACCAGGGATGCTAGATGACTGTTTTGAATATATTAACACGGCACGAAAAGGGTCTTCACATACTGAACGAAGATGAGTAACTCAAAACAACTACTTTATTGGAAATGCATATATATATATATATATATATATATATATATATATATATATATATATATATATAGATTTAAAATTTTACTTGATACATCGTTGATTAGGTGAACAAACATTGCCCCCAATAAATCCATAATAACAAAACGTCTGAGTGATGAAACCATATGCTCGAGAAAAAATATCAATGAAACCAAAAGATATATGAAACTTATTCCTTTTATGTTATGTTTTCTAAATATTTTGGCACTAAGAAAAGAGTATCGATTGAACAATTTTAAAACTGCCTGTTGTTTTTCTCAAAACAAAAAACAGGAAGTGGGTTATATCTATGGTATAACCGCAAGGGTGACGTAGGACTATCGTTGATTTAGAGATCATTTGTTTGAAGTTGAATCTAAATCCATCCTGAATGAATGAATAAATAAATATTTGGGTGACTTCAAAAACGAGAGTGTTACTTTGAAGACTCAAGGTTTTATGCATCCAATATTGGATACAAAAAACCTTGTTCTGAAGAATAATCTTCAGAAGCTTTCCTGTTAACTGCACTTGATTGACAAATCACAAAACCAAATGTATGTGGTCGCAGTATTATATGGATAGAAAACATTAAAATAAACTCGCTTGAATGTAATTTTCAATTCCAAGGGGAACTGGCAGATTATTTTTCAGCAACGATCATTTCTTTCCAGGTTTCCTCTCGATAACCAGCAAACGAAAAGAGTTGCGCGCGTGTATGTGTGTGTGTGTGGCGGCTGCTTCTATGTCTTCCCGAGGAACCGTATTTCGATGCTGATACTCTCTTGGTCACCTTCTCTTCTCCTTCTGATCGATCGGCTTTTCTGCGCTCCCTCACAGTTAAAACAAACTGATTGCATTTCAGGTCAGGTCAAGCCAGGTAATGAATACCTCGATCCCTCGCCGTTCAGCTCGTTCAGTAACGATGTTGTCTTGTCGATGTCCTCAGGCGTCGTGCACAAATTACGTAACGCAAAAATCCGGATTTTGAACCTCCCCCCCTTTCGTAACACAATTTCCTATCTCTAATAAACAGAAAGTAACGCAACATCTAACCCCTCCCCCCTTATCGCGTTACATAATTTGTGCACGACGCCTCACGAAAAATGAATGGGTTTCACCACCAGAATATCATTTCAGTATGCTTTTCGTGCGTGATTGAATCGAGAGAAGGTGTGGTTTACGATGGCAATTTGGAAGGCAAACTAGAGGAGAATGAACTCTCTGAGTATGAAAATTTCGGCGACTGAGCAATAATCGATTGAAAATTATATAATTTTGGCGATACGAAACATTTTCCGTTTTTCATGTTATGCATCCAATATTGGATACGAAAATTTCCACTGATTGGGAAAAAAATATTCAGAAGCTTTCCTGTTAATTGCGATTGATTGAAAAATAACAAAACCAAATGTATTTGGTTGCATTGTTATATGGATAGAAAACATTAAAATAAACTCTTTCGCATGAATGTATTTTTCAATTTCCAGGGGAACTGGCAGATTATTTTTCAGCAACGATGATAGCAACGAGAATTCCGCGCGTGTATGTGTATGTGTGTGTGTGTGGCGGCTGCTCCGATGTTTCAAGCGGAACCGTGGCATCACTCTCCTCCTGATGGATTCCCTTTTGGCCTTAGGTGCACAAACAGGCTCTTGGTGACACCGTTCATCAGCGTTTTCATGATAAACGAAATAAGCTTCACAACAACAGCGACAACATGCTCCAATCGCTGTTCAATCATAACTGAGTGGGTTTACGAGCGGCGCTCGCTTATATACCGATTGGTGATTTCAATAGCCTGTTTTGAAAGCAATTTTAAGACTATTGAAACAAGTTTTTGGATGAAAAAGTAACAAGTATATGACGCGTAGACATTTTATCTTTCAAATGAAGTGTTTATCATACCATTTCGTTCAGTTGTTTAAGAGCTATTAACGCTCAAAATCTCGGTCTCCAGCGTAACGCTTTCGTTCTCGAAACTTTGGTTTTACACCCCGGTATAGAAATGAAAGACGTAGTCCTACGTCAAAACATGTCTCCTCATCTGACATCACTGATCATACCGAGAAAAACTGACTGAAGTCTCTCCAGTCTACCAAATAAAACATTTCAATGAAACTAGTGTACTGGAATGGGATATTTTGCTCGTTTCGACAGTGACAGAAGCCGAGACGAGACGAGACAAATTGCTCGTCTCGTTTTATGGAATAGGGCCCATAATTAAACACAAGAAACATAAGAAGCTAAAATTTCCAAACAATCGAAAGAGTATCGAATGCAAATTGATATCTTGCAAAAAAACAGGAAGTGGGTTATATCTATGGTATAACCGCAAGGGTGACGTAGGACTATCGTTGATTTTGAGATCATTTGTTTGAAGTTGAATCTAAATCCATTCTGAATGAATGAATAAATGAATATTTGGGAGACTTCGAAAACGAGAGCGTTACGTTGGAGGCACAAGGTTTTATGCATCCAATATAGGATACGAAAAACCTTGTTCTGAAGAATAATCTTCAGAAGCTAACCTGCTAAATGTACTTGATTGACAAATCACAAACCCAAATGTATTATATGGATATTTTATGGATAGAAAACATTAAAATAAACTCTTTCACATGAATGTAATTTTAAATTCCCAGAGGAACTGGCAGATTATTTTCAGTAACGATTAGATATTTCCACATTTTCCTCGATACTGGAAGCCCACCAGTGGTTAATACTAACTCGATAACCACCTGTTAATAGTACTTGAATGAAAAATATTTGGTCACAGTGTTACATGAATAGAAAACATTCAAATAAACTCTTTCACATGAATGTATTTTTAAATTCCCAGAGGAACTGGCTGATTATTTCCCAGCAATGATTAGATCCTTCCGGAACTTTCTCGATGCTGAATGGCATCCAAACGGAAAGAATTCTGCACGTGTATGTGTCGATCCTTCGCCGTCCACCTCCTCCAGCACGTTAAGCAACGATGTTGTCTTGTCGATGTCCTCACGAAAAATGAATGTGTCTCACCACCAGAATATCGCTTAAGTATGCTTTTTGTGTGTGATTGAATCGTGAGAAGGTGTGGTTTACGATGGCAATTTGGAAGGCAAACAAGAGGGGAATGAACTCTCTGAGCTCGGAACTTTCGGCGACAGAGCAAGAATCGATTGCGGGCGCATACAATATTGGATACGGAAATATCCTACTGATGGGGAAGAATAATCTTCAGAAGCTATCCTGTTAATTGCGATTGATTGAAAAACCACAAAACCAAATGTATTTGGTCACAGTGTTACATGGATAGAAAACATTAAAATAAACTCTTTCACATGAATGTAATTTTAAATTCCCAGAGGAACTGGCTGATTATTTTCAGTAACGATTAGATATTTCCACATTTTCCTCGATACTGGAAGCCCACCAGTGGTTAATGCTAACTCGATAACCATCTGTTAATAGCACTTGATTGAAACATATTTGGTCACAGTGTTACATGGATACTATTTACATAAATACATGAATGTATTTTTAAATTCCCAGAGGAACTGGCAGATTATTTTCCGGATCTTTCTCGATGCTGAATTGCATCCAAACGGAAAGAATTCCGCGCGTGTATGTGTGTGTATGTAGCGGCTGCTTCGAGATCTTCCCGGGGAACCGTTTTTGGCATCACTCTCCTCCTGATGGATTCATGTCTAGCCTAAGGTGCACAAACAGGCTCTTGGTGACACCGTTCATCAGCGCTTTCATGATAAACGAAGAGCTTCACCACAACAGCGATAACATGCTCCAATCGCTGTTCAATTAGAACTGAGTGGATTTCCGAGCGGCGCTCGCTTATATACCGATTGGTGATTTCAATTGCCTGTTTTGAAAGCAATTTTAAGACTATTGAAACAAGTTTTTGGATCAAAAAGTAACAAGTATAGAACGCGTAGACATTTTATCTTTCGAATGAAGTGTTTATCATACCATTTCGTTCAGTTGTTTAGGAGCTATTAACGCTCAAAATCTCGGTCTCCGGCGTAACGCTTTCGTTTTCGAAACATTGATTTTACACCCCGGTATAGAAATGAAAGACGTAGTCCTACGTCAAAAAGAATAACAATCCGGAGCACCGCACACCAGAGTCGCGAAATCGGATCTCACCTAGTTGAATGTACCGCTCGAGGCTAATCCTCCGCTGTTCGATCTGTCCCGGCGTCAGTGGAAGCAGCTTCTTGGACGGAAAGCTCGGCAGCACCAGTGTGGGCAGTGACCGTTTCAGCTGCTCGTGAAGGCTGTGCAGCTGTTTGTAGCGCAGGCAGCAGTGGAAGCTACCATTGATGTGTATGTTGAAGCCCTGTGGAAAGTAAGCACAAGCAGAGAGAGAGAAATAAAAACAATGAACTTTGGACACGCTAGAGTACACATTTTGAAGATGCCGGCTAATAAGTAATTAATTATGTAATGATTGATGGGTGGTTATGTGTGGAACCGAGAGAGAGAGAGCGGGGTAGATACAAATGATTTACAAAGCACTGAACATAAATTACAAGAGAACACTTGAACGCAGAGATGAAAGCAACGCACTTGCTTGCACTGTGTGCGTTTCGGATTGGAGTCGACGGTTTCGTTCATATCAACCGCCTTCATCACGACGTGTATCAGATTATACAATAACACTTCTTTTTTTAGTTTGAAGGCGGCAAATTCATACATTTCAATCATCCTACCCCACGTTTCCTTGTCGCAATTGCTGAAGCGAACTGTTTGGATCTTGGAGTGGGCGAAATGAAAGTGATAACGATGTGTATTAAACAATTTGCGATCGGTAGGGGCGACATCGAATTGGTTCATTTGTGTGGAACGGAATTCGAAGTGCCTCTCGGTTCAATGGTTTTGGGCTGCAACAGAATTTATAATTGGCTGTTGGCGATGTGGTTGTCTGAACAAACGGTGGGCGGTTTAATAAACGATGTGCATCCAATGCAAGTGACGCAGTGTTGTTGTTCTTGAACCACAGACCGCTTGCGATGTGCGAATATGGTTTGCACTAGAATGGAAGAAGTTGTTCCAGTAAATTATCCACTAGCAAAAATAGGGTTCGTGTTTCGAAATGATAGATTTGTTCCCATGAGCTAAATAGACTGAGACCAAATGGATGGCACTAGAGTTCAATCACGATGACCTGATAAGGAATAAGAAGCTTGTCTGTTTGCTTTTCATCTTCAAAATTCCTCCATCGAGAGTATATGAGTGATATTCCTTCCAAACACCCAACCATTTTCTGTGGGATGAAACTTTGCACACGCTTTCGGTTTGGGGGACGAATTATTTCACACGGCTGTGAAAAGGTTATTTCCGACAAATGCGTTTTTTAAAGAAAGGTATCAAAAGGCTCAAGAACATTAATAAAAGTACTACACATACAGCCATTCCATGCCAAACCGATATAGTGGTTCTCAGATTTCTGTGGAAAGCAGTAGTTTTGTTCCTTATCGCAAAATACCAGACCCGTATTTCTCTATATTTTACTAGGGTATCCACTTCCATTTTAGGGTGGTCCAAAAAATCGTTTTTCCCCTTTTTTCCGAAATTTCTATTTGACGTAGGACTACGTCTAACCGGAAGATATAGGGGGTGAAATGAAAACATAGACACTGAACAAATAGGAAAAAATGCAAGATTTGGAACGTTTATAACTCGAGCATTTCTCAATAGATCGCAAAGGTTTTTGCATCAATTGATAGGAAATATATCTACGCATCTATCATAACGAATAACATTTCATTTTTCTTGAGATAAATAATTGAATAATTGTGAAATATCAAGCATTGTCCAAATGCACTATGTGCCCATTTTTGATTGGTCCATTTTGTGCTCCTCAAATCGTACCGACTAAAACGGGCAACCAGAGCAACAGTGAAATACAATGAAGCACGATTGGAAAGGAAAAAGAAAAAATATGAACGAAACATTGGTCGCAGTCTCACACATGCGTAATTCTCGAGCCAGCCAGTCAACTTAAAAATCCCCGCTCCGCTGCCGTAACGATCATTCTCAGCGAAACAGTACACCACATCGTTTCGCATCACATCACATAACAAACCACCACAAGCAGCCATGTCTGGACATGACAAAGGAGGAAAAGTGAAGGGAAGGGCAATTCCCCGTAGGTGTATTCGCCAATTGCTCCGCAAGGGTAGCTAGGCCGAGCGCGTTAGTACCAGTGCACCAGTCCACCTAGTAAGCGTTATATAGTTTCGGCCGCCGAAGTGATCGAGTTAGCTGGCAAAGCTGCTCGCGACGATAAGAAAACCCGCATTCAGAACAGACCACATTCGGTTCGGTGGACATCAAAACAACAACAGGCAGTTGTAGCGAGTGGCGAGTGACAAACGCAATCGCAAAACGGCAGCAGGTAGAAGAAGGAAAAATTTTGTTCTTTATACAAACTGTTTCGGTGACAAATCCAGAACAAGGCGGCATCGAGGGCGTTCGAAATGGTTTTTGACGTAGGACTACGTCTTTCATTTCTATACCGGGGTGTAAAACCAAACTTTAGAGAACGAAAGCGTTACGCCGGAGACCGAGATTTTGAGCGTTAATAGCTCTTAAACAACTGAACGAAATGGTATGATAAACACTTCATTTGAAAGATAAAATGTCTACGCGTCATATACTTGTTACTTTTTCATCCAAAAACTTGTTTCAATAGTCTTAAAATTGCTTTCAAAACAGGCTATTGAAATCACCAATCGGTATATAAGCAAGCGCCGCTCGTAAACCCACTCAGTTATGATTGAACAGCGATTGGAGCATGTTGTCGCTGTTGTTGTGAAGCTAATTTCGTTTATCATGAAAGCGCTGATGAACGGTGTCACCAAGAGCCTGTTTGTGCACCTAAGGCCAAAAGGGAATCCATTAGGAGGAGAGTGATGCCACGGTTCCGCTTGAAACATCGGAGCAGCCGCCACACACACACACACATACACGCGCGGAATTCTCGTTGCTGAAAAATAATCTGCCAGTTCCCCTGGGAATTGAAAAATACATTCATGCGAAATAGTTTATTTTAATGTTTTCTATCCATATAACACTGCAACCAAATACATTTGGTTTTGTTATTTTTCAATCAATCGCAATTAACAGGAAAGCTTCTGAATATTTTTTTCCCCATCAGTGGAAATTTTCATATCCAATATTGCATAACATGAAAAACGGAAAATGTTTCACATCGCGAAAATCAAGTCATTTTCGAGCGATTATTTGCTTTCTACTCATATAATGCTGCGACCAAATACATTTCGTTTTGGATTTTTTCAATCAAGTGCGATCAACGTAAGACCACGTCTTTCGGAAATTTATTAGAGGTGCAATGAATCTTTAGGAATTCCCGCTCTACGCGCACTGACAAACAAAGTTTACTCAACAATTTCTCAAACTAGAAATGGGTGTTGTGAGAAAGGATTAGCGAACGCGAAAACGACAAACGGGAGAAAGATACGTTTGGAGGTTGAAGGAAATTGGCAGAAAACTTCATTCTATCATTCAAATAATGTGATTAATACCACATCGTTTTGCCAGAAAGAGATTATTAATGCTCAAAGGAGGAATCGAGTCCTCCGAGGAAATTACCCAGCGCAAATTAGAGTCGACTATCGATTGCAGCATTCGTACACAAATAATTTTATAATGCATTTTCACCAAAGTTATTTCTTCGGATATATTCACTACATCATGTCATGTATTTCATATTCTTCATTAAGAAATCCATATCCATGGCACCTACCGGTAACGAATTATTATCGAAACCACGATTTTCGATAAATGCTCCTTTCAGTTCGGCCTGTAAAAAACTTTTCTGTACTCTAATCCATCAAATTTGGAGCCCTGAAAAGGGCCGTTGATTATATGCTAAGCTAATATAGCACGCTCTCCTCGGATACAATGGGCCAGCTGGATGTCCTTGGGCATGATGTGACGTGTTTTGCATGGATAGCACACAAATTGGTATCTTCGAATAAGCCTCCTTCAGCGTCATAGCCGCGGAACTTTGGAAGCGCAAGTCGGTTTTGAAGTCCTGAGCAATTCCACGAACCAAATGCTGCAAAGGTAGCTTGCGGATCAGCAATTCGGTCGACTTCCGATAGCGATGAATTTCACGCAAAGTTCCCGGTCGATAGCGATGTGGCTTCTCCACCTATCCTGCTACTGGTGCGCTTATCCGAGCTGACTTCGTGTGCCTTACCACCGAATGACTAACGAGATCGAGTCCTCACGGTGCGAGAGTAGAGTAAGAAATGAACGAAAGCAAAGGAAGCGTCATTTTATAAACCATAAAAGTATAGAATCTAAATCCCACCCTTATTATATTCGTGAGTATACAGTAAGCTTATACAATAAAGAGGGTGGGGTTTACATTCGATTCTTTTATGTTTTATAAAATGACACTTCCCTTGCTTTCGTTCATTTCTTACTCTACTCTCGCACCGTGAGGACTCGTTTCATCGGGACTAAGCAGACAGCTCGTTAGTCTTTCGGTGGCAAGGCACCACGAAAGCAGCTCGGATAAGCGCATCAGCCGCAGGAAGCGTGAAGAAGCCACATCGCTATCGACCGGGAACTTCGCATGAAATTCGTCGCTATCAGAAGTCGACCGAATTGCTGATCCGCAAGCTACCTTTGCAGCATTTGGTTCGTGGAATTGCTCAGGACTTCAAAACCGACTTGCGCTTCCAAAGTTCCGCGGTTATGACGCTGCAGGAGGCTTATTTGAAGATACCAATTTGTGTGCTATCCATGCAAAACACGTCACATCATGCCCAAGGACATCCAACTGGCCCATCGTATCCGAGGAGAGCGTGCTATATTAGCTTAGCATATAATCAACGGCCCTTTTCAGGGCTCCAAATTTGATGGATTAGAGTACAGAAAAGTTTTTTACAGGCCGAACTGAAAGGAGCATTTAGCGAAAATCGTGGTGTCGATGATAATTCGATACCGATAGGTGCCATGGATATGGATTTGATAATGAAGAATATGAAATATATGACATGTTGTAGTGAATATATCCCCATATCGAAGAAATCACTTTGATGAAACTGTTTACCGTTTGTCGTTTTTAATTGTTGGGAAAGGGCATTATTTCTGCTGACTAAATTCCAAGAAAAAAATCCATTCCTTCTTTAAGCGTGATTCATTCTGCCTCGGATCAACGGAACAGTGATAATCATTTCATACAAAAGATAAAATGTCCAAGAGTTATATGATTGCTATTTATTGAGTCGAAAAATTGTTTCAATAGCTTAATGATAGCTTCGAAAACAGGTTATTGAAATCATTCGTATCCGTATGTAGCGCGCCCACTTGGAAACCCATTAATCTTATTGGAATGTGAGATGGGGAAGCTCATACTTACGTCTATGCATTATGCTGTACACTACAGACTTTTTTTCTCCGTACTGATTAAGAAGCCGACCGAACTATCGGTCGACAAGTCAGTTTGCAGTCGGCGGGGGCTCTTAATTTCGTTTTTGCAGGCCGAACCGAAAAAATTTCAGTCGAGTTAACTCTTTTTTACAGTAATGCTTTTGAATCCGGACACTTTGCATTACATTCAATATCATACCACAGCCATAACATTTTTTTCATGTTGAATTTATGCGATTAATAGTTGCTAATATAGTTACTGATAGTTTCTTGATAGTTACTAATCAATCGCATTAATTCAACATGCAGAAAATGTTGTGGCTGCGGTATGGTATTAAATGTAACGCAAAGTGTCCGGATTCAAATACATTACTGTATACTTACTTCGATGTTATTCGTTTCTCTCTCAGGGTAAGCAACGAATATAATAAGGGTGGGGTTTAGATTCTATACTTTTATGGTTTATAAAATGACGCTTCCTTTGCTTTCGTTCATTTCTTACTCTACTCTCGCACCGTGACGACTCGTTTGTTTGGGACCAAGCAGATAGCTAGTTAGTCTTTCAGTGGTAAGGCACACGAAAGCAGCTCGGATAAGCTCACCAGCCGCAGGATAGGTGAAGAAGCCACATCGCTATCGACCGGGAACTTTGCGTGAAATTCATCGCTATCGGAAGTCGACCGAATTGCTAATCCGCAAGCTACCTTTGCAGCTTTTGGATCGTGGAATTGCTCAGGAACTCAAAACCGACTTGCGCTTCCAAAGTTCCGCGGTTATGACGCTGCAGGAGGCTTATTCGAAGATACAAATTTGTGTGCTATCCACGTAAAACGTGTCACATCATGCCCAAGGACATTCAGCTGGCCCATCGAATCCAAGGAAAGGGTGCTATATTAGCTTAGCATATAATCAACGGCCCTTTTCAGGGCTCCAAATTTGATGGATTAGAGTTTAGAAAAGTTTTTTACAGGCCAAACTAAAACGAGAATTTTCGTTTGGATGCCATACAGCATCGAGAAAATTCCGGAAAGATCTAATCGTTGCTGAAAAATAATCTGCCAGTTCCCTGGGAATTGAAGAATACATCCATGCGAAAGAGTTTATTTTAATGTTTTCAAATTATATGGCGAACACAGCGACCAAATACATTTGATTTCGTAATTTTTCAATCAAGTGTAATTAGCTGGAAAGCTTCTGAAGATTATTCTTTCCCATCAGTAGGATATTTTCGTATCCAATATTGGATGCATAACATGAAAAACGGAAAATGTTTCGTATCGCGAAAATTATATAATTTTCAATCGATTATTGCTCAGTCGCCGAAATTTTCATACTCAGAGAGTTCATTCTCCTCTAGTTTGCCTTCCAAATTGCCATCGTAAACCACACCTTCTCTCGATTCAATCACGCACGAAAAGCATACTGAAATGATATTGTGGTGGTGAAACCGATTCATTTTTCGTGAGGCGTCGTGCACAAATTACGTAACGCGATAAGGGGGGAGGGGGTAGATGTTGCGTTACTTTCTGCTTATTAGAGATAGGAAATTGCGTTACGAAAGGGGGGGGAGAGGTGGTTCAGAATTCGGATTTTTAGCGTTACGTAATTTGTGCACGATGCCTGAGGACATCGACAAGACAACATCGTTACTGAACGAGCTGAACGGCGAGGGATCGAGGGATTCATTACCTGGCCTGAACTGACCTGAAATGCAATCAGTTTGTTTTAACTGTGAGGGAGCGCAGAAAAGCCGATGCTGATACTCTCGTGACCAAGAGAGTATCAGCATCGAAATACGGTTCCTCGGGAAGACATAGAAGCAGCCGCCACACACACATACACGCGCGCAACTCTTTTCGTTTGCTGGTTATCGAGAGGAAACCTGGAAAGAAATGATCGGTGCTGAAAAATAATCTGCCAGTTCCCCTTGGAATTGAAAATTACATTCAAGCGAGTTTATTTTAATGTTTTCTATCCATATAATATGTGCAGCCGTGGACGAGTGGTTAGCGTCCCACACTATCATGCCGGGTGTTCGGGTTCGATTCCCGTTCTGGTTGGGGGATTTTTCGTCAAAGAAAATTCTTCCGGCTTGCACTGTGGTCACGCGTATTCTAGAGCTTGCCACTTTAGAGTACATTCAAGGCGTTGTTTTGCCGTTGAGACGGCAAAAGTTCCACAGGGAACGTTAACGCCATTCAAGAAGAAGATCCATATAATACTGCGACCACATACATTTGGTTTTGTGATTTGTCAATCAAGTGCAGTTAGCAGGAAAGCTTCTGAAGATTATTCTTCAGAACAAGGTTTTTTGTATCCAATATTGGATGCATAAAACCTTGATGCTCCAACGTAACACTCTCGTTTGATGTCACCCAAATATTTATTTATTCATTCATTCAGGATGGATTTAGATTCAACTTCAAACAAATGATCTCTAAATCAACGATAGTCCTACGTCACCCTTGCGGTTATACCATAGATATAACCCACTTCCTGTTTTTTTCAAAACCACGAGTGCTAAGTTTTCTAAATTGGAACCATTCCATAAAACATGGCGCTTTTCAGGGCCATTAAACCTTCCAGAAAAGAGTTTACGAAATACAGTTCAATGCTTTCTACATCTGTTACATCTGCATTGTATAGAAAAATAACTAAGGAGCAACATGATGAGCTATGTATTTCCTGCTGCCCTGTTCTTATTTTAAAGGACTTTAATCCGAAGGGCATCCGTCCCTGTATCTACTGTTGGTTTTTCAGAACGCTTATAGCTCGTTTGTTTCTCGACAGATCGTAGAGTTCGTCTCCAAAACCTCAGTTCTTTTTCATTTTTATTCACTTTGTTGGCAGAGACTACAAATCTTACAATTCATTCGTCTACGAAACCACAGTTTAAGGTACGGTAATGTACTCAATAGTAAAATATATGATAGTGAATGAGCAGATGACCACCTATGCATTCCCTATCACAGCCATCATTTTGATTGTGCGATATGAACATACACCGAAAGATGCCCGGCGTTGAACATTTAATAAGTACAAAGCCTTTAGAAAAAAAATCAAGAATCAACTATAAGATAGTGAGAAAAAATTGAGAATGTTTGTAAAAAAAAAACGCAAAAACACAACACCAAAGGTTCTTTTCAGAACCCCCAACATGTTCATAAAGAGTAAACAGTAAACTAATCCATTTTTCCATTCACGTAGGAGAAGAAAATAAAACAATATATTTAAAATATATATTTAGCAAAAGCTGTCCCCTTTGTATAGTCCTACGTCACTCCGGTTATGTCCCAGACATTACCCACCCGTCTTTTTTCTTAATTTCATAACTTTTGAATTACTGTACCGATTCTGATGATCAACATATCAAATTAAAGCCAAGCTAGCTAGTCTTCTCTGAAAAAATATTACACTTACGGATAAATCGGATGTTGTTTTTGTAGTGTTTTTGTTCTTCATAGTTTACATGGTCCCGGGACCAAGGGTGCTATATTTTTTCATATTTTTTCTTGAAAAATAAGGTTTTTTATATAACATATCCAAAATTCAGAGTGGCGTTATTTTTTGCTCTTGAGTTAAAGTTTTTCAAAGTAAACCGATGGTACGAAAAATCATTTTTCCCCTTTTTTCCAAAAATGATTTTTTTTTTGAAAATTCATAACTTTTAAACTACTGGGCCGCTTCAGATGATCAATATATCAATTTGAAGTCAATGAGTTGGTCTTCTTTTAACACTTTCGTCGCCCCGTCACCCAGATATGGGTGACACTTTCCTCGTTAAAATTGAATAGGATTTTTATAAGGAATTTAATAGAATAGGTAACTATGGGATGTGTAGAAAAATAATAAAATCATAACCAAATTATTATAATGTTTATACTATACTTTTTATTAATTTATAGTACGGATGGTTTGAACTGCAGTTTTTGTTTTTTTGCGAAACCCATATAATAAGTCCTTGGCATGTGTTATTGTTGTCCATTCGTCTTCAAATTAAGAAAAATATTGTTAAATTATGTAAAAGTTGTCTACAAACTAAGTTTGACCTCCATTTAATAATTTATTCACATGTTGGACCCTGCAAGAAACTCAAAAACGTCACGTTGGGCGACGAACGTGTTAAAAAAGACCACACTTGCGTAAAAATTGGATTCTAGTTGCATAGATGTATTATAGTCGCATTGGAATATTGAACGAAAACTGAAAACATGTTAACTTTGAAAAAACAACTCATAAAAGAAAAAAGACACCTCTCTGATATTTGGATATGTTTTTTTTGCATTTCGCGCATCAATTTGTGAGGAATACCGCTGTCGCAATATTCTGTTTGGTGCATAGAAATTAATTTCGGCGGGAATATTCGGAACATCAACGTCCTTCCGTACTGCCTTTCAAGTGTTTCATGGCAGAGAAGCTGGCAACGATCCTCAAACGACGGCAAGTTAGATGTCGTGCACTCACTCTATTTTTGACAACATGAAAATAGGCGCTCCATCATATGTAACAACTTTGTCGAAGACAGTTTTTGTCTGGAGAAAAACTGTCGTGCTCTGGATGCGAATTTCCACTTAAATGGATACCCTGGACCATTGCACGGTCGCATTGCAAAATGCTTGATACGCTCTAAAAGACTTCTGAAGACAAAATTTGAAATATAAAAGTTAGAGCAAAAAACAAACGGTTTTTTCATGGTGACTCTAATGTAACTTAGAACAAAAACGCTAAATCTGTTGTATTCAAAGATAGGAAAATACTTTGTTCTGCAAAGTTGCTTAAAATAACTGGGGCTACAACAATGTCGAACCCACAGAGAAAAATAGTTGAGAATATGAGAGGCGAGGTAGCTCGGTCGAACCTTACCGAAGGATCGTATCCTACGGTTCAAACTAACCGGGCAATCAGTGGAACACAGGTTTGCTTGAGAGAGGCCGCCACTTCCGACGATGGGTCGGTGGCCGACTCGGATCGCGTCATTTCGCCGGCTAGGAGCCGCATCGATTGCTTATCCTCGTGAAATGGGGACTTCGCCCTCATTACATTGACCTCAAAAAAAATGAGTGGGTTATATCTATGATATAACCGCAAGGTTCACGTGGAACTACCTTAGCTTAGCAATCATTCGTTTGTATTGATTAAATTCTTGATTGAATGAAACAGTTTCCAAATTCAATTGAGTTCAATATATTTGCTCTGTGAGTGAAAAAAATTAACAAATGCCGTGTAAAGTCAATTCATTTATTGTGATTGATTGTTCTTCGTTACAAGTAAATTTAATGACGGACCTTTTACGTTTGGTATGATGACTAGAACAAAATATATGTACGGAAGAATTATCAAACGTTTGATGAACCAGCCTAAGGCTGAAAATCTTTCCAATAAAGACAAAAAAAAAATTATCAAACGATTATTTTATTTTACATTTCCCTCTGAAGTTTACATTCCAAAAGTGTACATACTTCTCGAATCTCGAATTTGCTTGAAACTGGGAAGTTCATTCGCTTCTAGTGGCTGCACGATTTTCCCAGGTTCCTAAGTTTAGAAGATCATGTTAGGACAGACATATTCCACTCTGCACAAAGGCAAGCGAGGACAAAAGTACTCGCAGTTTGCATTTATTTGCAGAGCCGATTTCCCTAGAAACCTCGGTTTTGAAGTCTGTGTTAGGGAAACACATTTCAATCGGAACAAAAATACCCCCGATTTGTATGAATTCGCAATGCCGATTTCCCCACGCTTCATGGATTTGAAGTCTGTGTTAGGGAAACACATTCCAGTCGGAACAAAAATACCCCCGACTTGCATGAATTTGAAATACCGATTTCTCCAGGCACCTTGGTTTAGAAATCTCTATTAGGGAACACATTTTGGTGGGAACAAAAGCTCCCCCTACTTTCGTGTGTTCTTTTTCTTCTTTTTGGCTTTAAGAGGGTTTAAACTTTTCATTTCACTCGCCTCTAGGCTCTTTCGTGTGTTTGCAATGCCGATTTCGCTGCTTGGTTTTAAAGACTGTGTTAGGGAACATTTTTCGATGAGAACAAAAGTCCCCCTACTTTCATGTATTTGCAATGCCGATTTCCCCAAGGCTGCTTGGTTTTGATGGCTGTGTTAGGGAAACCGTAAATCGGGCCAATCAAAACGATGCAGTTAGGGCGTTTAGATAACGCCTAATATTTTACAGTTATTCAATTGTTTATCTAATGAAAAACAACATTTTGTTAGTTGCGATAGATGCGTAGAAATATTCCCTATCAAGTGATGCAAACATCTCTCCTATCCAGTACGAAATGTTCGAGCTATAAGCATTCGAAATCTTTCATTTTTTCCTGCATGTTCTGTGTTTAGGTTTTCATTTTACCCTCCATATATTCCGGTTAGACGTAGTCCCACGTCAAAAAATTCGAAAAACGAAACGAAAAAAAAAAAATTAATAATAGAAATTACCCTTTTTTCCTGTGAGGCATTTATAGCCATGTTATTTCTCCCGCTTAACAATATTTCAAGCCTACTTGTGACATTACACTTTTGTCTGAGCGGATGCTTCTGTTTCAGTTCTTTTCTTGGCGATTTTTTTCGGTCACGCTTTTGAGGAATACAGTAAGGGTTGTTCATGATCCTCAGTTAACAAGGCGGTACAATTATTTTATTTTGACGTAGGACTACGTCTTTCATTTCTGTACCGGGGTGTTAGTTCAAAGTTTCGAAAGCGAGAGAGTGACGCTGGACTGCAAGGTTTTGAACGTTAATACCTCTTTACCGGCTGAATGGAGTGGTATAATAATCACTTCATCCGAA
Source organism: Toxorhynchites rutilus septentrionalis (assembly GCF_029784135.1). Lineage (NCBI taxonomy): Eukaryota > Metazoa > Arthropoda > Insecta > Diptera > Culicidae > Toxorhynchites > Toxorhynchites rutilus. Next base: position 26,903,898 of record NC_073745.1, read on the forward strand.
AGATAAAATGTCAACGAGTTATATGATTGTCACTTATTGGTCCAAAAAATCGTTTCAATAGCTTAAAAATTGCTTTGAAAGCAAGCTATTGAAGTCATAACAATCTAGCTCATTGATGATGATTGGTGATTGCAATGTGTTCCCGAACACGGACGCAAAATCTAGGCACCTGGAGAAACCGTCATAGCGAATACATGCAAACTGTGATTCCTTTGGCTCGCTTGCATTAGTGTTTGGGAAACCATAGCGGACACAGGCAAGGCGTGAGTACTTTTACTCGCTTTCGCATGGAACAGTCGTGAAAAATTGTTTGCGTGTCAATGCGTCCGAGCGAAGAAGTATTCGCACCCATTCACGCATTCGATCTGGTGTTCCCGTGATGCAATCCAATAGCATCAGTTTCTGTTCTGCTTTCGCATGGAATAGACATGAAAAAATTGTTTACGTGTGAATGCGTCCGAGCGAAAGAAATATTCGCACCCATTTACGCATTCGACTTGGTGTTCCAGTGATGTAATCCAATAGCATCAGTTTCTGTTCTGCTTTCGCATGGAACATTCATGAAAAATTGCCACAAGGTTATATAGAATTTATTTCGTTTTCACCGTGAAATGGCGCCCTCAGTTTCTACGCATGAAGTGATCATGAAAAATCTCGTGTTATTCTCACGAATCACATATCAAACATCTTCAGTTGCTTTTACAAGGCCACTCAAATTTCATCGGTTCATTTCGGGACCACCAACAAGTTCGAAAGAGTTGAATTTTATGTTAATAACAATTCCATACTTATACTCATACTCCCACACATTAAAAAGAAAAACTTTCAGCAATCTTTCAAAATATTCATTCATTCATTAATTAAGAATTGATTCAGATGCAATTTCAAATAAATGATTACCGAGCCAACGGTAGTGTTACGTCTACCTTGCGGTTATATCACAGATATAGCCCACTTCTTGTTTTTAAGTTATTTTAAACTAAAAGTTGGTATTTAACACAATCCCTCTTCCGGTTTTTTCCATATTCTGTTTTTCAATTTCCTGTTCTATATACCACCCCCATCAGCTTAATGATCAATCGACACCCAGCAAATGTCTTTCCCATGGTGAGCAGCGATTGCTTTGAAACATTGTGGATTTGGTTGAACGATTTTGGGAGTGGGACAAATTATTCAAACACTCCAACATTACTTTTCAATGCAACTGACCGGTTGGCACTTTTCAGTAAATATAATAAGAATCGAAGCTGACCTAGAATCACAAGAGTTGCAACTTAGTTCTTTGCTTCAAATGCGTAATGTGAAGTACATTCGAAGTACATTTCGATCAAATCCTTATTACTCAAAGCAAATCAATGAATCGAAAACTCAATCTCAATCGAAAACAGTTCAGTTTTCTGCGAGAGTTCGATCCCTAAATTCCTTGCCCAAGAAGACAAGTTGTCTATAAAATTTTGCAATGGTAATTACATATGAACAATTCCACCCCAAATCAGCCGGCTGCTGACCTGAACCTCTCCGATTTTTTTGAAAATGGGAACTTATGATGGAAACTACCTAAAAGCACAATTTTTCATTATCATATGATTAGTTTTAATTATGACTGAATTTTCTATAGCTTTAACACTCCTATACTCGCGCATTGGTCTGTCAGACCGAGAAATCAATAATTCGTTCATTTCTCAGAAGATAACAACGCTTCGACTTTGCGATTCTCTCTAGCTTCGTTATTCGTCGTTCGTCATCGTTTAGCGTATCGCATGTGTTGGTACAAAGGGGACGTGTGTCACTTTTTAATACTTTCGGTCTGACACACCGACGCGAGTAAAAGAGTAACTCTTTTGGACAAGTACCTTTTGACGTAGAATTACGTCTTTCATTAAGGGTGTCAAATCAGAAAACAGGTCACGTTTTTATGAATAAAGTTAACGTTAATAACTATTTTTGTCGCGAACGGATTTTGGCGATTTATATACCAAACGAATCAGAAATGTCCTAAGATTTGTTTGATATGTTATACACTACAATCTCATAGTCTGTATATGGTTTAAATTGTTGAAAATTGGGAACATACCATACTTGTTCTGTCCAATTTGGTGCTTTCCCGAACAGAGCTGTCAATAACGAGCAACGAAGGGGAAATCGTAAGATGTAAAGTGAACAAAGGAAAAAAAAAACGAAGGGGAATATTTGCCTAGAGTATAAACAGTGGATCTCGCTGAGGCAAACTTTCATTCTTCGTGAGAAAATCGACTGAACAACCTTGTTGCTGGGCGAGCTGGACGGCGAGGGATCGAATGCCTTTCTCAAGGCAATGGGGGATGAGGACTCGTATGATAGATAAGTAAAGTTTTCGAAGGGCCTTTTTGAAGATTACACACGAATGAACTGAAGAAATTTAAAGTCTCAAGCACGGAAGGAAGGCAAACCTTCAGTATCGTTCTGTATTCAAAGCAATGACAATCGCTTGTTCTTGTTTTGCGTCTTCGTTGCGTCTTGTCACATGTCTTCGTTTCGGATTGAGCTGCGGACGCGTCCAAATTACTCGCTGAAGCCTCTAGCATTGCAATCATTGCATCAAACTGACGCCATTGCATTAAGGTTCTGTGTGTGGGTAATCATCAAGCTAGGCTATCGTCAGCTCACCAAGAAAATAAATGTTCTGGAATTTTGTCAGTGATTTGGTTTCGCATAACGGTAGGAAAACTCTCTCCACGAAGGATGATAATGTAGACTGGCAATATTAACTTCTGTTGAACAGAGTGCAGAACGGAGATAAGTGTGTGTATATTTAGTTGCTTCAACCCATCGATATATGGATATTTGTGTGCGTACGTGCGTGCTTCATAACCCGTACGTAAAAATAATAAATCTTCGCTACACTGAAACCCCATTTTTATCTGCCTACAATTTTTTGACGTAGAACTACGTCTTTCATTAAGGGTGTCAAATCAGAAAACAGGTCACGTTTTTATGAAATAAAGTTAACGCTAATAACTATTTTTGCCGTGAACGGATTTTGGCGATTTATATACCAAACGAATCAGAAATGTCCTAAGATTTGTTTAATATGCAATATACTAGAATCTCCTGGTTTGTAATTGGATAAAATACATGAAAACTCTAAGCGTTTCCATTTTCCCTTACATTTGTTCTGTTCATTTGTGTGCTTTCCCGAACAGAGCTATCAATAACGAGCAACTTATCGACGAGCAGCGAAGGGGAAATCGTAGGATTCAAAGTCTCCATGAACAAAGGAAAACAAGAACAATGAAGGGGAATACTTGCCTAGAGTATAAACAGTGGATCTCGCTGAGGCAAACTTTCATTCGGCATTGGACTGTTGAGCAATCCAGTTCACTTTGCCTTCACTGCGCTTCGATCTAAGATGCGACCCCACCAGTGGTAATCCAACTTGGATATCGTCGTGTGGTTTTTTCAGTGCGTTTTTGGCGTTATTCGTATCGTGTGCTTTTCTTTCCGCGTCATAAATTGGACGCTTCTCGTAGTGTGTGATGAACAAGAAGAAGAGGAAGGCAGGCTCGAGTACTGCAAAAAGCGAACGCATTGCCAGGGGCAATCAAATTTCGAGGCAAGCGTCATATAATGATGCACACGATGTTGGTGTAGTGAAAAGCGCTCGCACTGAACCGATCCTTCGCGAGTGTGACACCGCATCGAACAACAGCGAAGTAGGCGACTCCGGCGCGTCGGTCGAAAATGTAAACGCCTTTACCCAGGCAGCAACCAAAATCAAGCTCCCCCCGCTGGTGGTGAAGGCGGTCGCTCTTGACAAACTCATCAGCGAATCCGCATCTATGGGTGTTACAGCAGAGTACAAACTGTGTGGCATAATTCAGTCTTTTTCCAAACAGTTAACATTGTTTGTTTTTCGTCATCATAAGGGCTTCGTTGATGCCTTTGACATTGCATGAATGCATTGAACTGACGTTATGGCGAAGATTGAGCTCCAAAAAATCATTTGGGGAATACCAAGCATCGTGAATGTCGTACTGGAATATTATGAGTTATTTGGGTTCGCGTGCCAGTCGCAAAACTGCCTTCAACTAGGATTGCGCTAATCTTGATCATAATAAACCAATGCTACTGTTGATATCAACAAAAAGAGCTTGTTTAGACACCAAGAAAGTAAATGTCGTTCTGGAATGTTGTATGTGATTAGGTTTCGCTTGCCAGTAGAAAAACTTCCTCCACTGAGGGTGGCAGCTGCGCTTAACTCGAGCATGAGAAAGTAATGCAACTTTTTTCGAGACCAGTAATATTAGGCTGTCAAAAAAGTCCTGCGGTATTTCCGCGAGGTGTCGTTGTAAGCGCGTAGTTCTAGTTGTATTCATTGTATCGAGTCATACTATAGCTTGTTGGAAAGGTATTTTTGCGCGCTATAATATAGTCCTTGACAGTGTTTTGTTTGGTTAAGTCGATCGTGAGTTATAGTGTCGCAAATATGGAGCAAAATAAAGAGAAAATCCGACATATTTTACAGTACTACTATGACAAAGGCAAAAATGCATCTCAAGCTGCCAATAAAATTTGTGCAGTTTATGGACCCGATACAGTTTCCATTTCCACCGCACAACGATGGTTTCAACGTTTTCGTTCTGGTGTAGAGGTCGTCGAAGATGCGCCACGCTCCGGAAGGCCTGTCGTCGAAAATTGCGACAAAATCGCTGAATTAGCCGAGAAAGACCGGCATAGCAGCAGCCGTAGCAGCGGCCAATAACTGGGGATAAGTCATCAAACCGTTATTAACCATTTGAAGAAGCTTGGATTCACAAAGAAACTCGATGTATGGGTGCCACACACGTTGACGCAAAAAAACATCTGTTTCTGAAGCGGATGGTGACTGGCGATGAAAAGTGGGTCACTTACGACAACGTGAAGCGCAAACGGTCGTGGTCGAAGCCCGCTGAAGCGGCTCAGACGGTGGCCAAGCCCTCATTAACGGCCAGGAAGGTTCTGCTGTGTGTTTGGTGGGATTGTCAAGGAATAATCTATTATGAGCTGCTTCCCTATGGCCAAACGCTCAATTCGGACCTGTACTGCCAACAACTGGACCGCTTGAAGGTAGCACTCATGAAGAAGAGGCCATCTTTGATAAACAGAGGCCGCATTGTCTTCCATCAAGACAACGCCAGGTCTCACACTTCTTTGGTGACGCGCCAGAAGCTCCGGGAGCTCGGATGGGAGGTTCTTTTGCATCCGCCGTATAGTCCGGACCTTGCACCAAGTGACTACCACCTGTTTTTGTCCATGGCGAACGAGCTAGGTAGTCAGAAGTTAGCCACAAAAGAGGCCTGTGAAAATTGGCTATTCGAGTTTTTTGCCAATAAGGAAGCGAGCTTCTATAACAGGGGTATTATGAAGTTGGCATCTCGTTGGGAACAAGTCATCGAACAAAACGGCGCATATTTGACTTAAAACAGATGATTGTAACTAATTTTATGAACAAATGAAAATTCAAAAAAAATACCGCAGGACTTTTTTGACAGCCTAATAAAAACAGAATCGTTTCTTTTGAGAATAACGCAAAATGATGAGAAGTGTTTACATTCCTTGTAGTTTCAAGCCACCAAGGTATGACTCTGTATGCATGCTATGGCGAACGCTTGTTTGGCGCTTGGTTTACGTTGTACGAACGATGCCTAGAGGTGCAATTCCACTGAGGCAATACTAAATAACATGTAGCACGATATTTGATACTTGCATGTGTTGTCATTGTTGTTGTTTCCACGTGGTGCCAAAGATATATTGATGTAGTTATGAGATGTGGAATAATGGTGCTGGTGCAACATGTATATAATCGACTGTAGTCGAGTCTATGTCAATTGCGAAAAAGGCCACCGGAATAGCGTACGGCGTAAATTTTCGATGCATTGACATGAAATTAATTGCGACATATGATCAGCTAGTGTATTGTTCTGCGAGGGCAAGAATGAATCATCAATCAATTATCGTCAATTCTACAATGAAAAAACATTCCAGAGATTATTCTACTAAGCAGTTGTTTTTAAAATTTTACAGCAGTATTGAATAATATCCGAAGGTATAAACAAGCGACTTATATAAAATAACAGCGTAGTTCTACGTCAACAATGCGGTCGTATCTTGGACACAACCTCCTATATTTTTTTCATATTCTAGAATATTGTTGAATGAAATGTATAAATTAATGTTAGTGGCATGGAATTTTTTTTTGAATATAATGCATAAGATTATTACCGGACTATTCCTAATTGATTTCAGTCCCTTTTGCAACTGGATTGAACGGATCCATATATTAACTATTCGTCGATATATTCGTCGTTAGATTCATACAATGGAACGAAGATGAATTGGGCCGGTGGCTCAAAATTATCTCTAAGGTTAGCCTCAAACCATGGTTCTAAAGTCTGGACTTGAGTCGGGACTTTATTCGCACCTTCTCCCGACTCATATCCAATCACTGTTCGTTAGACGCGCTACTTTTGCGTTTTAATCTTGCCGACAGCAATCGCTGCGTTTGTGGCCATGGATGTCGTGGTATCGAGTGTGAGTGTGAACATTGTTGTAATCTCCTTACATCCCATCCTTTACCTAATGAAAATGTGTCACCCACCCACAATATAAATGTTTGACTTTCGTATAGTTATTCGGTAAATATAATGGTCATACATATACACACTTGTAAAAGAATTTCACTTGTGGAAAAATTATAAACAGTAAACTATAAACTAATCGGTAGCTTATGGTAATTTTTAACTGTTACAGTTTCGGGGATATTTTTCTATAATGGACAATACCAACAAGAAAACAAGAAAAAGAAAAGGATGTTCCTAGAAATCCTTTCATATCATCTTTTTATGCCCCATCTAAAAAAGGCATTAATTATTAGTTTACCAACAAAACAGAGACAAAGAATATTAGAAATATGCAAACTTTATATTCCAGAACCTTTGTCATCTGGTAATTATCTAGTATATCGTTATATATTCTTCTCTTCGATAAAAGACCCGAAAAACACGCAACAACTGCATGAAATGTAAAAAATATGTTTGTTTCAAGCATGCAGTTATGCTATGTTCTGATTCTTAAGGCTGATTTAGACGATGCCAGTCAGCGCTCTAGTTGAAGTATCCAGTGAATAGAGAACAGACACTCTGTTTAAGTTAGAGGCCAATTACTTGTTCGATACTGGTACAAGTAACTTGAACAGAGTGTCTGTTCTCTGTTCACTGGAGACTTCAACTAGAGCGTTGACTGGCATCGTCTAAATCAGCCTTTACTCCAATGAAACCATAATCGATTAATACGTTTTTATGTTATTTTATAGCTCTATATACTTCCATGAATTATATTCAGTTGCTTACTTTTAATAAATATCAGTGAAAAATTATAATTTCGTTATTTGTGTTGGAGTATCAAAAATTACTCTATTTTAAGGAATCTGAATTAGATGACTGTTAAAACATAATAAAGACGAAGAAAACATATTTTTTGGAGTTTTTTTCATTCAATCATACCCTCTTCTTCAAATAAATGCCAATAAAGCCTTAAAATACACAATGTCAACATTACAGAGAAGTTCAATTTTCGGTCTGTGACACCGTGCGCGAGTATACTTGTTATGATTTTGCACGCGAGTACAGGAGGGTTAAAATTGCTTTCAAAACAGGCTATTGAAATAACACAAACCTATGTATAAGCGGATGCTCGCTAGGAAATCCACTCAGTTGTGATTGCGTAGCGATTGATGTACGATCGCTGGAATGTATTTCTCTAACACAAACTTCATAACCATGGAGCCTGGGGAAATTGGCATTGCAAAAAAGATGCAAGCTGATGGTACTTTTGAACTCACTTACATTTTTGCAGACCAGAATGTGTTTCTCCTACACTGACTTCGAAACCAATGAACCTGGGGAAATCGGCATTGCAAAATTGACGCAAGGTGCGGATGCTTTTGAACTCGCATACATTTCTGTAGACCGGAATGAGTTTCCCCAACACAGATTTCAAAACCAATGAGCCTGGGGAAATCGGCATTGCAAAATAGATGCAAGATGTGGGTACTTTTGTACTCCGAAATGTTTGCGGATTTTAAAAGCGGCATGAACACACCACAACGTTATTCATGACGGCATTGTAAAATATTCTTTCGTGTCTTCAGTTCACAACTTCTACGTATACCGATTGGCAAAATGTTGATAACAATTTGCTGCGATAATGTCGATAACGTCAGAATCAAAACTGAGTGCCTGAAGTTCATCAAATCAAGCAAATTCGCGGTTCAAATAGTACGTACACTTGGAAGATGCAATAACTCCAGAGGGAAATGTAAAATACATTGATCGTTTAGCCATTCTTCTGTTCACATATTTTGGAAGTCCACGATAAATTAATGGAATGAACAAGGCATCATGCCATATGTCAGACTTGCAACGAAGAACGTAATCTATCCCAATGCATGAATTGACCTTAATTGGGATTTATTATTATGAATCCGTTTATTTTTACAGGCTCAGTTTACATAGGTTTGAAGGAGCCAAACTCTTAACTATATTTTTACCAGAATATATTGACATGTTTCCTTAATTCTATGGTTAATAAAACAGGAAACCGATTACTCGCGGTCGACTCGAGTTTAGGGGGGTGACACATTTTCATTAGGTAAAGGATGGGATGTAAGGAGATTGCAACAATGTTCACACTCACACTCGATACCACGACATCCATGGCCACAAACGCAGCGATTGCTGTCGGCAAGATTAAAACGCAAAAGTAGCGCGTCTAACGAACAGTGATTGGATATGAGTCGGGAGAAGGTGCGAATAAAGTCCCGACTCAAGTCCAGACTTTAGAACCATGGTTTGAGGCTAACCTTAGAGATAATTTTGAGCCACCGGCCCAATTCATCTTCGTTCCATTTGCATTGCCAGTTAGCGATGGTATTTTTACGGACTAAAGAGTTGACGCTGATGAAAGTCGCCTTCAATCGCACCCACCTTTGCTAATGAGTCAGCCCTCTCATTACCCGGAATTGAGCAATGTGAAGGGACAAAGATAATGACATAACAGCGTCTGATTAAAGCACTACAAATTTCTCATATTCTCTCAAGGAAGTACGGCGAGTGCTTTTCCGGCCTCACTGAACGAATAGCTTCGACAGAGCTAAGACTATCCGTTACAATGTAATAGTGTTCAACAGGTCGTGAGGCGACGCTGTCCAGCGTCCAGTGAATTGCTGCCAATTCAGCAATATACACTAAACAAGGATACTTAAGACTGTGGAAAGTGCTAGAAAATTCGTTGAATGACTCCAAGAGGACCCATCAGTGAAATACATATTCTTACAATTGATACGCCCATATTTTGCTTCGCAGATCGTTAGAATGAACTCCGATCGATGATAATCTGGAATTCCATAGATATCCTCATGGTATGCGTTGAGGGCATATATCCAAACGCAATACGTAAACAAAGATACTGAATTCGCTCGAGTTTATTGAGGTGCGTTTTGGCAGCTGATTGAAAACAGAAACTGCCATACTTCATCAATTCGATACAACATTATAAGATCTTCGGGATTATCTCCCCACTAGGTGCCGGTAATTGTACGGAGAAAGTTTATATTTTGTTGACTTTTTGACGTGAAAATGAAAACCTAAACTGGAAGAACTTCCATTTTTCCTATACAATTGTTCTGCCGAATACTTATGACACGAATATTTAATAATAGATCGGAAAAATGTTTGCATCAATTGATAGGAAATATTTCTACGCGTCTATCATAATTTTTAAAATATTATTTTTCATGAAATGAACAATTGAATAACTGTAAAATTTCAAGCGATATTCAAACTCCTTAACTGCCAAGTTTTGATTGGCCCGATTTACGGTTTCCCCAACACAGACTTCAAAATCGACGTACCTGTGGAAATCCTCTCGGCAAATATACATGCAAGTCGGGGGTATTTTTGTTCCCACCGAGCTGTGTTCCCCTAACACGGACTTCAAAATCAATGTGCCTGGGGGAATCCGCTTTGTCGAAACATGCAAGTCGGGAGTATTTTTTTCCCACTGAGCTGTGTTTCCCTAACACGGACCTCCAAATTAATGTGCCTGGGGGAATCCGCTTTGCAAATACAGTGGAACCCCGATTATCCGCGAGCGGATGATCCACGGTGCGGATTATGCGCGGCAGAAAATTCCATAGTAAATCAATAGACATTCCCGGAATTTGTCAGTGAATGATAGTTTCATGTACTTCTGTTTTGATCATGGCTTTCACGTTATCTGACTACTCGTGTACACGACTTCGTAGATGGATAGATTGATGTTCCAGTATTGACAAAACATAGTTTTCATGCTGAAATATCTTTTTTTTTTGACGTAGGACTACGTCTAACCGGAAGATATAGGGGGTGAAATGAAAATCTAGGCACTGAACAAGTAGGAAAAAATGCAAGATTTGGAACGCTTATAACTCGAGCATTTCTCAATAGATCGCAAAGGTTTTTGCATCAATTGATAGGAAATATATCTATATCTATCATATCGAATAACATTTCATTTTTCTCGAGATAAATAATTGAATAATTGTGAAATATCAAGCATTGTCCAAATGCACTATGTGCCCATTTTTGATTGGTCCATTTTGTGCTCCTCAAATCGTACCGACCAAAACGGGCAACCAGAGCAGCAGTGAAATACAATGAAGCACGATTGGAAAGGAAAAAGAAAAAATATGAACGAAACATTGGTCGCAGTCTCACACATGCGTTATTCTCCAGCCAGCCAGTCAGCTTAAAAATCCCCGCTTCGCTGCCGTAACGATCATTCTTTGTGTGGACACCGACTGGACAACATCGTTGCTGGACGAGCTGGACGGCGAGGGATCGAGTGCCTTTCTCAAGGCAAAAGGGTGGAGGTGGTAGCGCTGGAGTAGAGTAGAGTAGAGTTTTCAAAGGGCCTTTCTCAAGGCTAGAAACGAATGAACTGCAAAAGTTTAAAGTCTCTATAATACAAGACCTTCCTTCCTTCCGTAACGATCATTTTCATCCAAACCGTACACCACGTCGTTTCGCATCACATCAGATCAACAAACCAACACAAGCAGCCATGGTTGGACATGGCAAAGGAGGAAAAGTGAAGGGAAAGGCAAAATCCCGCTCGAACCGTGTTGGTCTCGCGACGATGAGAAAACCCGCATTCAGAACAGACCACAATCGGTTCCGTGGACACCAAGACAACAACAGGCAGTTGCAGCGAGTGGCGAGTGGCCAACGTAATCGCAAAACGGCAGCAGGTAGCAGAAGAAAAAGTTTGTTCTTTATATAAACTGCTTTGGTGGCAAATCCAGAACAAGGCGGCATCGAGGGCGTTCGAAATGGTTTTTTTCAAAACCACGAGTACTAAGTTTTCTAAATTGGAACCATTCCATAAAACACGGCGCTTATCAGGGCCATTAAACCTTTCAAAAAAGAGTTTATGAAATACAGTTCAATTCATTTTAAAATATTATCCAAAATAATAATAAAACATGATTTTTTCATAATTTGTTTGCCAGGATATGATGAGTATGAGAATTTGGCAGTTGTGCTGAGCTTATTGATGGTTGGGGACTTTCTCGATTATTCAATTTTCACCAATTAAATTGCTTTCAGATTGAAAGTACAGTAATTTACATTTAGTTCGACATTTAGCTAATTGGACGGACCTGTAATGCGACATATTTAGTTGGTCATTTTTGTAGACATAGAGTTCGGGGTCCAAATTATGACCCAACATGTCCAAAGCTGGATGGGAAGAAATTTTCCAACTGTGAAAGCTGTACCACTGTCATCGCAAATGTTCAATTACAGGTTAAAATCGCCTCCAATGCGACACTGAGTGGTGCTTCGGCATATCGCATTAAATGTAATTTACAGTACAACATGCTGGATGGGAAGAAATTTTCCAACTGTGAATCCAGCGGCGAGTGGCAAATGCAATCGCTAAACAGGAAGGTTTAGCCGAACAAGATGAGGATATCGAGTGATAACAAAACAATAAACTTTTAGATTAAAGATAATTTTGTGATCCTGAAAAGGACCCTTTTTAGCCTGCATGTGAATCCAACGAGCGAACAAATCGTAATGAATGTAATTTTTTGCCATCACTGCCTTTTAACGCTCATTCGTTCGTCTCGTTGGACTCGCCCCTTTGGCTGAGTCTGCCGATTTGTCTCTATCCTGTGAGCGTGTATCGCTAAAGTACAAAACGCGCGGATCCGCTGAAAAAATATATCATTCTCTTTCAAACCGTAAATCAATGTGGTTGTATGGCATCGTTTCACATCACATCGCATCAACGGATTGGTTCCGGAGCACCAGTATACCTAATAGCGGTTATAGAATTTCGGCCGGCAGAGTGCTCGAGTTGGCTTGCAAAGCTGCTCACGACAATAGGAAAACCCGCCTACAGAACAGAGCACATTTGGTTCGGTGGCAACAACTAGTTTCAGCGAGTGGCAAACGCAATCGCAAAACGGCAGCAGGTAGAAAAAGGAAAAAGTTTGTTTATACAGACTGCTTTGGTGGCAAAACCAGCCATCGTAAAACACGGCGCTTTTCAGGGCCATTAAACCTTTTAAAGAAGAGTTATTAAAAGTTTTTCACAATACCAATGCATTCTAAAGTGACATAATATGATATATAATATGAACTGATTTATTTTGTTTATGCTTGTTTTTGAACTTATTGGTGGTTGGGGTCTTTTAAGTAGATCATTCAGTTTTCACAAACCCATGCATGGTTCCCGAATTGAAAGTGGGAACAAATTACAACACATTGTATGCAGGATGGCATTCACGATAGCAAGCAAGAACTGCTTTCTTTGGTTGATAACTGATGTTGAACATTGACTGAGGTTAGATCTGCATTGTATAGAAACATAACTAAGGAGCAACATGATGAGCTATGTATTTCCTGCTGCTCTGTTCTTATTTTAAAGGACTTTAATCCGAAGGTCATCCGTCCCTGTATTCACTGTTGGTTTTTCAGAACGCTTATAGCTCATCTATTTCTCGACAGATCGTAAAGTAAAGTTTTTATTTACATTGTTTGCGGAGACTACAAATCTTACAATTCATTCGTTTCCGAAACCACAGTTTAAGGTACGGTAATGTGCTCAATAGTGAAATATATGATAGTGAATGAGCTGAGGACCACTATGTATTCCCTATCATAGCCATATTTTTGATTGTACGGTATGTGCATACGCCAAAAGATGCCCGGCGTTGAAAATTTAATAAATACAAAGCCTTCAGAAAAATATCAAGAAGCAACTATAAGATAGTGAGAAAAAATTGAGAATGTTTGTAAAAAAAACGCAAAAACACAACATCAAAGGTTCTTTTCAGAACCTTCAACATGTTCATAAAGAGTAAACAGTAAACTAATCCATTTTTCAGTTAGATAGGTAGGTAGAAGGAGAAGTAGGGAAGAGAAGAAAGGAGAAGGAGAAGAAAATAAAACAATATATTTAAAATATATATTTAGCAAAAGCTGTCCCCTTTGTATAGTCCTACGTCACTCCGGTTATGTCCCCGACATTACCCACTCGTCTTTTTGTGTTTGGAACATATTTTTAGTCCTTTATTGCGTTATCCGCGATTTTCGTTATTCGCGATGAGCTAGCCAGACTATTTTGCGGATAATCGGGGTTCTATGGTACATGCAAGTCGGGGGTACTTTTTGGTGTTGTGTACTTTTGTACTCGCTTGTCGTTGTGTTTCCCTAGAACTTACTTTTAAACTGAGAAGCCTGGGAAAATCATCAATTCTTCCGTTCGCATATTTTGGTAGTCCTAGGCATCATATCAAACGTAAAAGGACGTTCATCAAATTTATTTGTAACGAAGAACACAATCTATTAAAAAAATGTCGAAGCATTATAAAATAATATTCGAAGTAGTAAACAAGTGGATTGCATAATATAATTGCGTAGTTCTACGTCGAAAATATGCGGTCGTGTCCTAGATACAACCCCTTACATTTTTTTAATCCATTTAATCCATTCGAACCGTATCGACGGAGCATTAGCCAGGATCGGCAAATGACTGGTTCATCTTCTTCAAATTCCATTCAATGTATTGATCAACAGCATATCGCATACTCACCGTGAATGATGATCCTGTATTGTCCGAACTAAACTCTTGTGTGTCAGGAATTGAGAAATGCATCGTCCCTCCGTATGGCTCCGTTACACTCCTCCGCAGGACAGTGACACTTTATGCAATAGTGATACAAGCAAGCGTAGACAACTTCTCAAATATTATTCCACACCATCTCCTATGTTGCCTATGTTGCGATGGTGAACGGGAGCTCTTCTCACAGCGGACAATCAAAGTGCGATTGCTGCTGGTTCCGTAGATGATAATTGACCCGAGTTTGTAGAGCTGTGTTACGCTTCCCTGGTGATACACATCGTCTACTACATAAATCCAAGACGTAGTGTGCGCCTCTATTTACGCTAATAATAGTGTGATTGTGTTTGGCTCCTCCACTTTCCGATTCAGTTAAGACTAGCCTTTGTTGCTATTCTTCGTTATCATACATCAATCAATGTTGGGCACTGCTTATCCGCCTGATGTCGTCGTATATCATATGCCACAACAAAGGGAATATAGTGTAATGAAACAGTCGGACTACGGCACCACCACTACCAATACAAAAAGGATTGATGAAATTTAATTACGCGATGGTCGATCTTCGACATTATCAGCAGATTCGGGACGGTTCCAGACACAGATGGTATCTCTCGCAGTGTTCTCTACGTCACGCGTTGTAAAGTAAACGTGAGCAAAAAAATGCTAAAGCAAACACACCGAAATTCGATAATCACTGCACTGCTGTTATCTCTGCATTCACTTATTTTGCATTAACTATCAACACGAGATTATCACTCACAACATGCATTGCACAACAAACACGAATGAACGACGGCGAATGACTGCGGGCAGAATGGTCCACAGAGAGAGCTCCACTGTCTTGGAACTCATGAACTTTGTTTCGTGCAAGATGGTGGAATTGACAGGTGGCTCGTAATTGACACTATCTAGCGAAGACGTCTGAGGTTGGTGGAACGGTAGTGTTTGGATTTGTTATTAAATAGTTCCTAACGTTGTTATGGTTATGTTTCAATTCCTCGAAGAAGGAAAACAAAAACGCAGCTGATTGCAACTCAAGCCGGACAGCAATGATCTCAAAGTTGTAGCATGTAGATAACTTGGTATATGATTTTTGTTTGGCGAAATCAGTTTAAGATTACATGCAATATAATAATTCAACGGAGGATGGAAGAACACCAAATTCGTTATTCGAAAAAACCGTGCCGAGCCGGAAGAGTACTCGCCATTAAGGCTAGGCGCAAATTGAGAAGCGTATTGCGCTCATCAACGAACACGAGACTACCAACACGACTCATACGTGCCACAAACGTAGCGTGGTGGAGCGCATATTCAGTCGCAGTTTGGTGTAAATAACGTGCCACTCGCAAACAATGTCTGATTCACACAGATTTGCGCGATATATTTATTTACTAACACAATCACCCGACCGGTACGACCAGCACGAGAAACTGTGGTTCAGCCACAGCGTCACACGAGTCGTGTCTCACGAGCGCTCCACAATCTCGCGTCATCTGGCCAATTTGCGTCGTTCTATCTGTTTTCATTAGCCACAAAAACAGGCGCTATATCGCGGCAAGTTACTCGCGCTATACGCGTCTCAATTTGAGCCTGGCCTAAGGCGCAGTCATTCCGGGAAAGTTGATCGCCTCCCATGAAATGTGTCACGTTCCATGGGGTGATGCTGAGAATACAATTGCCGAATATAAAGTTCTATGTGATGCAACTGGTACCCTTAGAAAAATCCTCGGTCGAAAACTACTAAATACATTTGGTAATGCAAAATTAGTAGAATGTACAAATTTTTTGTACATATTGTCAACAAACCCGCATCCCTACCAGAGATTAGTATATTTTACTCGATAACATTAGTAAGCTTGGATATTGTCATATCTGAAAATTGGTGAGAAAAGCGCGTATTAACCATTTTCATTGTTCCTATAAGGCAATACGGAGGTATAATAAGGATATAATTCTGATACGTGCATTTTCGGCGAGAAAATGTAGCCGATATTGGGCTTCCGAATCATTGTTCTGCTTGACATATGTGTTTATTAGTACGGTCGAAAATGACTATAGATTGGTAGTATTTACCAAAAAATTCGTTATATTTACTAATATTTCTCTCAGTGTACCTTTGTTTCGGCCAGCGGAAGTAACGTCCCTCCGAATGCTATTCCGGTAGGAGAATGTGAGGACGGAGAGCCACTGTTCGTCGGTCGTGTATCGCACGAGAGAACTCAAACGGTCCGTGAAGTGCAGCCGTCACATGGCACTTGCTACGTTCCATACGGCGGACAGGAACTGGCATTCGACGATGATTGTCATATTATTACAATTAGCTATTAAACACACAGAACGATTCGTCATTCGGTACATGTCACCTCTGCAGCCTTAAAACATTTGAAAAATTACACATCAAAAACAAGAATCTTGTGGGAAGCGAAGATCCTATTTACCGTACGTTTTGGATGATAAGTTATATTCGGGATAACAGAAAGCTGTAATAAAGCTAGCAGTGTGTTTTTCAATAGTACATAGTTGAGATTTATTTTTCCTTATAACACGCCTTGAACTCACTCAGAACTCACATAGCAAGCTCCAAAATACGTTTGTCCGGAGAAATTTCGTTGACGAAAAAGCTTCAAAGTGTTTTAGTGTTGTTTAGATGCGTTCTATATTTGTAAACAAATTCAAACATACGTGAGTAGCGCCTGAACGGCAATTTTGACATTGCGTTTTACCTTCCACTTTACTTTCTTCACTTTTGGTTTCGTGCTCTTGTTTATGTATCTGAGAGGCAAGGCGCAAATTGAGAAGCGTATAGCGCTCGTAAACGAACACGAGACCACCAACACGACTCATACGTGCCACAAACGTAGCGTGGTGGAGCGCATATTCAGTCGCAGTTTGGTGTAAATAACGTGCCACTCGCATACAATGTCTGATTCACACAGTTTTGCGCGATATATTTATTTACTAACACAATCACCCGACCGGTACGACCAGCATGAGAAACTGTGGTTCAGCCACAGCGTCACGCGAGTCGACACTCACGAGCGCTCCACAATCTCGCGTCATCTGGCCAATTTGCGCCGTTCTATCTAGTGATCCCCGATTTTTGAAATTAATCGTTCATCCACTAATCGAATACTTTTAAGCAGTTTCTTATTCGATACGATTAATCGATCCTAATAATCGATTAATCGATTAATCGTCACACTGAGAGAAATAATTAGTTAGACTAATATTTCTCATTCGTTAGATAGCCATCTGGAATCAAAAAAGTGTTCATTACGTCTGAAAATCAATTATTATCTTTTACGCTCCCCTAAACTCGTAAACGAAGCTCATCTCGCATCGACGGCATTGAGCTTCTTTTAGGAGTTTAGGAGAGCGTCAAAGATTATGATTGATTTTAAACTGATAAAACTGCAGCGGCTGTACAGTTTTTTTGCTCTGGGTTTGGATCGATTAATCGACGTAAATTATTCGTTCGCTTCGATTATTGGTTGTGCAGTATTCGTTCGATTAATAATCGATTTCTGTAGGAAGTATTCGATTAATCGATTAATCGAACGATTACCGGGGATCACTAGTTTTATCTGTGTACATTAGCCACAAAAACAGGCGCTATATCGCGGCAAGTTACTCGCGCTATACGCGTCTCAACTTGCGCCTGGCCAGAGAGAGGAGCCAGCTCGCGTTTGTTGTGATCAAGGCGCTTAAATCAATGTATAACAGGTGAAGCAACATAATCACTTTAATAAGAAGGGGATTATGGTTTGTGGAGCGGGGGTTGTTTGTTTTGTTATTGCTAGGATACGCCATTTTTCCATTTTCACATGCGAGAGTAGTGGAAATGAGAATGAAATTCTACAGAATATCCCTTCTTATTCACATAAATTCGCGAAAGCCGAACATAGTAGGCATCGTTCGAAGCGTCGTAGCAGTTTGTAGAGAGCCGCCGGCAGCGTTCTGATGCTGTTTGTAAACAATACCGACAGCAATTCCAATATGGCTGAAAGTGCATTTTATATGATTGTTATACCTGGTGTATATAGAGACGCCTTGGTTGTGATCACCCACGGCTTACAGAGACAAGGCTAGCTACTCCGGATCAGTCATTTTTTAGTGACGTCATCTGAGTCGTTGAAGTACACAATGTGTTCTTATTTTTTATTTTTCGTGCTTTGTAAGTTTGTGCGTTGATAATATAGTTGATTATATTTAACACCATGAATAATTTGATAAAACATTTATCCACAAAGAACATAATTCTCGGTTTTTCGGAAAGCGAAAGAATCTCTTTTTTGGCCCGATAATGTCATTTTCATAATTTATACACCCGCTCACAGCGCATTGAACCATTTTCGATTTTTCATTTCAGGAGCATTTACGCGTAAGTCGGAAAACAAAATACAACTGGCGACTGTTTACACTGACGACTCGGATGCCGTCATCAAAAAAAAAGTTTATTCGCTAAAGAACTAGCCTTGTCTCTGTAAGCAATGGTGATCACCCTTATGTCAGCGCGAACCAGTCACGGTGAACCAAGAGGAAGTATTGTACTCTGTAGAATATTTTAATATGACATTGCTTTTCAAGTCTTTTTATGAAGAAAATTATTTTGACGTCGGACTACGTCTTACATTCCTATACTGAGGGTTAAGTTTAATGTTTCGAAAATGAGAGCGTTACATTGGAGAAACAAGATTTTGGGCGTTAATACCTCTTTGCCGGATGAACGGAATGGTATGATAACCGCTTCATTCGGAAAATAAAATGTCTACGCCTTTTATGCTTGTTACTTTTTGATCCTAAAACTTGTTTCAATAGCTCAAAAATTGCTTTGAATACAAGCTATTGTTTTTCTTCATTGGCGGGAATTTTAGCGATAGTACTAGTTTCTCTGGACCATCGAGTTAACCTTCATCAGGTTTTTGAGTGCCTAAATACTCCATAGAAACCTGTGAGGCATTTTTGGTCATCAATCTCATAAGATGATTTTTTGAATATTGAATATGAAACTGAATATGTTTCGAGATGGCGATAGTACGTAAATGGTTCATGAACTGCAATGGTGTTAGGCGTCGTTGTTTCGTCCTTACTACCCCAAAAAGGCTTTCGAGCCGTCTTGAGATAGAACGGATGTGCATACTGTGGCATCCCGATTAGAGTACTTTCGCAATACTACATAAGTTAGCACTAGTGTGTCAGACGAGACCGATGCTTTAAAATGGCGAACGTCATTTGGAAGCTCTGTGGTAACATTCATTAAATAACTTAGCTCTTAGTGATAGGATATCACACACACTTCACTATATCACTCTTCTATGAGGGTCTTTTGAAACCTCAAAATAGCCGCAGTAGCCATTGCAACGGCTTCCAGTAGCCTTCGAGAACGACCTGCAATTTGAATATTTAATGTTTCCCAATACCTTAACTTTTTTCAATAGAACAAATTGACCTGGGTTGTGATGTTTTATTGACGTAGGACTACGTCTAACCGGAAGATATAGGGGGTGAAATGAAAATCTAGGCACTGAACAAGTAGGAAAAAATGCAAGATTTGGAACGCTTATAACTCGAGCATTTCTCAATAGATCGCAAAGGTTTTTGCATCAATTGATAGGAAATATATCTACGCATCTATCATAACGAATAACATTTCATTTTTCTTGAGATAAATAATTGAATAATTGTGAAATATCAAGCATTGTCCAAATGCACTATGTGCCCATTTTTGATTGGTCCATTTTGTGCTCCTCAAATCGTACCGACCAAAACGGTCAACCAGAGCAGCAGCGAAATAGAATGAAGCACGATTGGAAAGAAAAAAGAAAAAATATGAACGAAACATTGGTCGCAGTCTCACACATGCGTAATTCTCGAGCCAGCCAGTCAGCTTAAAAATCCCCGCTCCGCTGTCGTAGCGATCATTCTTTGTGTGGACACCGACTGGACAACATCGTTGCTGGACGAGCTGGATGGCTAGGGATCGAGTGCCTTTCTCAAGGCAATGGGGGCGGAGGTGTAATGAAGGAGTTAGAGTAGAGTTTTAAGGGCCTTTCTCAAGGCTAGAGACGAATGAACTAAAAAGTTTAAAGTCTCTATAATACAAAACCACCACCACCACCACCGTAACGATCATTCGCATCTGAACCGTACACCACATCGTTTCGCATGACATCACATCAACAAACCAACACAAGCAGCCATGGTTGGATATGGCAAAGGAGGAAAAGTGAAGGGAAAGGCAAAATCCCGCCCGAACCGTGTTAGTCTGGAGTTCCACGCAAGGGTAGCTAGGCCGAGCGCGTTAGTACCAGTGAATCAGTCCACCTAGCCGGCGTTATATAGTTTCGGCCGCCGAAGTGGAAAAGCTGCTCGCGACGATAAGAAAACCCGCATTCAGAACAGACCACATTCGGTTCGGTGGACATCAAGACAACACAACAGCCAGGTGCAGCGAGTGGCGAGTGGCAAAACGCAATCGCAAAACGGCATCAGGTAGCAGAAGAAAAAAGTTTGTTCTTTATACAATCTGCTTTGGTGGCAAAACCAGAACAAGGCGGCATCGAGGGCGTTCGAAATGGTTTTTTTTCAAAACCACGAGTACTAAGTTTTCTAAATTGGAACCATTCCAAAAAACACGGCGCTTATCAGGGCCATTAAACCTTTCAAAAAAGAGTTTACGAAATACAGTTCAATGCTTTCTAAAACAATATCCAAAATAATAATAAAACACAAATTGATTTTTTCATAATTTGTTTGCCAGGATATGACGAGTATGTGAATTTGGCAGTTGTTCTGAGCTTATTGATGGTTGGGGACTTTCCCGATTATTCAATTTTCACCAATTCTTAAATTGCTTCTAGATTGAAAGTACAGTAATTTATATTTAGCTCGACATTGAACTAATTGGATGGATCTGTAATGCGACATTTTTGTAAACATAGAGTTCGGGGTCCAAATTATGACCCCACATTGAAGGTCGACACTGTACCACTGTCATCGGAAATGTTCAATTACAGGTTTCAATTGCCTCAAATACGACACTGAGTGTTTCTCCGGCACGTCGCATTAAATGTAATTTACTGAACAACATGTCACAAGCTGGATGGGAAGAAATTTTCCAACTGTGAAAGCTGTGGCGAGTGGCAAACGCAAAAGCTAAACAGGAAGGTTTAACCGAACAAGATGGGAATATCGAGTGATTAAACAGTAAACTAATCCATTTTTCAGGTAGATAGGTAGGTATTCACGTAGGAGAAGAAAATAAAACAATATATTTAAAATATATATTTAACAAAAGCTGTCCCCTTTGTATAGTCCTACGTCACTCCGGTTATGTCCCCGACATAACCCACCCGTCTTTTTTTTGTGGAAAGTAACATATAACAGTTATGTGTCAGTATGCTGTAGAATCTTCCTCTGGTTCTTTTGAATATCCAATCATTACTCCATGGTTCCGCGTCGAGAATCACTCACGCCAACTGCCTTTACAAAGGTTCAACGATAACTGACTCTCCCAATAACTCTCGTGCCGTGAGTCGCGCTGCTCGGTGCTTGCTCGTTTGTTACTGCTCTTTCTCCCTCTCGATCTATTCTCATATTCTCTCATGATATGATATAAAAGGGGATACTGGGGAGTGATGGCTAGATCGTAACTCTACAATGCATTCTCTCTATCGGTCTATTGATTGATTATCTTTTGGCATGATACCATAAGGGATACCTGGGAATATTCAACTAACTATTGTCTCTACAATCCCTTCTCTTCTCCATTATTTCTTACATTTTTGAACTCATTTGATCGCATATATACCATGCTATTTTGTGCCAACCAACATTCCTCCTCGTTAAATATTGCATCGATTTAACTCGATCGTATTTCTTCCAACTTAACATCATTATCACTCTACCACTCAAAATCGTTGGTTTCTCCTGTCACTGTTATGTCATCTATGTTAATAACAATGCCTTCTACACCAGTCGACACACCGTTCATTTCGACATCAACCTATTCTCCCGAAATGTCACTTTCATTCAAGAGGATGCCACACTCTTTAGCTTATTGAAAATTGTGTGAAACGTAGTGTTCACACAATTCCATTCAATGTATTCCATTGTAATAACTAGTTAATATTTGATATCGTTCTTTCCTTTAGGTATGACTACCATCATGAATATCCTTTTCGGCGGACATCTTCAATAACTACAATTATGAATTTTTGATATCTACTTTCTGTTTCCTCTGCTTAGCGTTTGAAATCCTCTTATAAGTCAATTTAGGCTGTTGGTAATTCACAGGCCTCGATCCGAAGATTATCAATATTAGGTTGTTTCAAAAGTTCTTAACCTCAATGGCCAATCGCCTCCTAAATGCCTGGCACCATACTGAATAGCATTTTCACTACCTCAATGCTTTCCACACATAAGAGATGTCTCATCATGCGCGGAATGCTAAACCTGTCATCCACTGTGTCGTACATATGCTCACATGGAGCAACCCATTATGCGCTATCGCTATCGTTATCGTATCGTCAGCCTGTGCTCCGCTTAGCTTCCACCACGCGGTGGCCGCTACGAATGTATCTTTCATGCGCTGTATCGTGTACCCTACATACGCAGGCTGCAAGACTGTGGAAGCAAGGTGAATTCCACCACTCGGTGGATGCTCCGCATACACCCATCATGCTTTCGTTTGTAGCACCGCCAACCCACAGATGGGTAAAAACTTTTTGAAATGCACTGATACTTCAATGGGTTCTCGATTAGCATAGTCTCAATTGAAATTTCTGTTGTGCCAAGCGGTTCCAATCGAATGAATATCGTCTATACCTGCTCACCAACTATGTCCATTAAAAATTCTACCGAAAAGACGCCAATCATTGCAGGTAACCATCTCACTATTGCTAGCATAATTTTATCAATGCATAATGGAGTAATGATAAAATTTTCGGTATTTATTGATATTCAAGAAGCATGTAATCTCTCAACCATTGTGGCACTGGTGTGGCATTATCAAAATTTATTCACGAATGAAGAAATTAGATTTTTCCCAGTATCGGATGAATTCTCTTCTGTTGAAACTCAACACCATATCTGTCATAATGAGTATAACACAAGAGTCGAGACGCATGAGATTTGTGTGGTATATTGATCGAAAACAGCATGAACGAATTTTGAAAAGCCTGCATTCAGGCACCTCCATTACTGTCAATAATTTCAGGTGATTATCACAAACGTTAAGTTGATCTTCATCGCTTGCAGTGAATTTTTATTGAAAACGTGTCACCCATTGCGCATATAAATGGTGGTGTATGTCATTTCAGGGCAATCGTGAGTAGATTCATAAAACGTAGCAAGAGTTTTTCTATACATTCTATTGTCGAACTCGCCAAAAACAAGAATTTTGTGTGATGGATTGTCATCCTTAAACAATTAATCGATTTTACTCTCAATTGGTGACGTTGAATTTTATGCTTTGATTTTCACTAACACACAATGATCTTCATTTTCGACCTTACGAATACCATGACGAAAAAGAAGGTGCAAATGAAAAATGAACTTCATGGCAAGCTGATGTTGATGTTCATTCCACTGGGGTTCATTGACAGTGTTGTTTCATATTTATCGACTCTCGCTTGAGCAGTAGGTTATCAATACAAGGAAGGCAGCAATTCGCTGAATTTGAATGTCGTGAACGTGAATATTTTCAGCACTGCTCTCAACAGATTCTACGAGCCCTCGTTCATCATTTGTATTTCAATTTGGAATTGAATCAAATAAGTTAAGAAATTAAGTTATTCCACTTCCCATTTTTCTTCCTATGTATAAACGAACGAATGTGGTTTGATTATTTAACCTCTACTAACTCGTCATTCCACATTATCTTGAGAAGTGCCTTATCTCGTTACGTGCGAGACAATCGTAAGAATCCATCCGTTGTTTCCATGCTCCACATCTATCGCGATCTCTATCCCTAGTACTAGCCTCTTGTTTCACATGAACAATCGCATTACCTTCTCTTTATCGATAAAATTGCATCAAGCTGTTTGCGTTTTCATCTTCGGAATAAATTGGTTGTATGACACATCAACAGTTTGTTTCATCGACTGAATATTTCGAGTACAACATAAAAAAATCGTATACATCTCATTCGTCTACATCTACAGCTTCAGGATGAGTTTAATAGTTCTCAATCACTCCTCCCACTCCCGAAATAAATCAGAATCCTTGCGGCCACTCTTAATCCATATTCGCCGTGACGTATGGGAGAAAGTATTCTAGTCTGATTCAAACACACGCAATTAGTTGATCAAATCAAAACATTAGTTGTAAGGCTTGGTATGTCCGTTTCACAAATTCCCCCTTACACAATATATTCATGCTAAACTTCTCAATTGTTATTGGTGTTCTACAATTTTCAGTGGACCTCGCTTTTTAATAGAACCTCACCAAACCTAGTCATCAATATTGGTGCGTTTTATTTTCGTCTATTTTTTTTTCTCTATAGCGCTTTATTTCCAAACCATTAGTGCGTTTTAACTTATAGTTAGTCTCATTTTCCTCCGGCACTACAGTACGCATCCGGCCTCGCCATCAGTGTTAATGCGCTTCGACATATGGTCGTACTCGCTTTTCCTCCCCCGGCGCTACGGCTCTCAACCGGCCTCGCCTTTAATTTTTGTGCACTTGCACTCAAAAACGGACTCGCTCTTTCCTTCGGCGCTACGGTTCTCAACCGGCCTCGCCTCAATGTTACAATATGCGCTTCGACATATAGTCGGACTCGCTCTTTTCCCCGGCGCTGCGGTCTTCAACCGGCCTCGCCATTAGTATTTGTGCGCTTCGACTTTTAGTCGGACTCGCTCTCTTCTTTGGCGCTAGGGTTCTCAACCGGCCTCGCCATTAGTATTTGTGCGCTTCGACTTGCAGTCGGACTCGCTTTTCCTCCCCCGGCGTTACGGTTCTCAACCGGCCTCGCCCTAAGCATTCCTGAATCATTTTTTTACCTTCAAAATAAATGTTTCGCTCCAACTTCGACTTATACTGATATGTATGATACAAACAATTAACCGAGTAATTACCGGACATCACTACATGTCTGCTCAATGAGTAGTGGTTAAAGTTAACGTAATCCACATTTTCTCCCAGAAATTAGCGTTTTCTCATTCCTCCCATTCTCTCACTACACATCTTGTTCGGAACCATCGAGAAATAAGTTTGCATCTTATTGCCATAATTTCTCAATATAATAATTGATATTTTTCTTGTTAATTGTAGCATCTAGCAGCGGAATGTCCTTTCAGAGCTCAGCCTGTTTCGGGGAAGCTAGAAAGCTTCTGGGATCATTTGTACTACATGGCCAAGATTTTGAGGACCTCAAAAGAACTAATTGCTTGAACAAACCGTTCAATGCACGTACGAAAGTTCAGGCAATCAACATTCTGGGTATCGCATTAGGAGTGCCGGTTTCTACTGCGATTCAAGTTGGAGCAGAACCCCGTGACGATGAATGTCTTTTCGCAATTGAGGATAGCAATAAGCTGAGGAAAATAGTTGATAAAATGCGAAGCCTTTGCTTTGAGTTGATACCTCTAGCAGTGATTTATAGGAAAAACGGACAGCAGCAGATCAACCCAACAATCCTCATCAAAATGACTCCGCGATATGGATTTTGCACTTACCTTGATATGTCTGGAAGAATTTATGGAAGCTTCTCGCTGTTTCTGTCAAATAATAAATTGCCAATGTCGCGACTCTGCTACCCAAAAGGTGGTGAAATATCCTTCGATTCGGACGGTTTAATTAAATTGGATTTTTGTGAAGTTGGTGTCCAAAACGAGGCTCTCGAAACCGCGGATGCATTCATGTCAACATTAGGCATCATTGGCACTGTTGGAGCTATGTTTGTCACTGGGGGTATGGTTACACCATTGTTGTGGGCAAGACTAGGTTCCTACGCATACGGTGCATGTAGAGGAATCTCCATCCTGAGTGACGCTAAAGAGCATGGCTTATCTTTGGATCCATTCGAGGTATTCTCATATATTGAAAAAAAGGCTAACTACCGTCTTACATATAATTATTTTCCCACATCAGAGCGACGAAGCACGAAGACATTGGTTGAATTTAACTGCCAATTTGCTTGCGTTTGCCTCAACTGGAGCCACGTTGGCGTCAAAGGTATCCAAAGGCTCTAAATTAATAATAGCGGCTGAAGCAGTGCAGTATGCCACAGCGGGAGTCTCGATTGTATACACCTATAACTATTGGGGGACATTATCACTCAGAGATAAAATTCAACTTTCCTGCGCTGTGTGCTTTGCCTTGCGAGAAGTGATATCATTGGCATTTGCAAAGGATTGGATCCGAAACCGACAGTTGGATGGTGTGTGTTCATTTTTTAGCACCAAGACCAACGGCTCACCAGTGCATATAAGACGAACATTGCAGAAAAACGATGGAGTTTTGGAAAAAGCACTGAACATGATAAAGATGATTCAGCAACATTTCATTACAGTAACGACAGATGAGGAATTCATGACAATTACCTTTTGTGGAACATTTGAGTATAAAACAAAGTATATACTAGGTCTGGTATCCGGTGAATTATCGAAATTTATGTTCATGATTAAGGGTATCGGTAAGAAGTACGCGGAGTTGGAAAATGATTCTTTCACCAACGCAGCAAGTCGTAAAATAACAGTGAGGTTATTATTTTCGCGCCACGTTTATTTTTCTCAGAAAAAAAGTTTATATTTCTTTATGACAAATAGATAAAGTGAAGTTTTGATGCATAGCTTTAAGTATTTATAGCTTTTCCTTTTGTTTTCTTCTATTAGATCTAGAAAATAGTGAAGTGCTGTATAGAATAGTTTTAGAACATAGGTTATGTTTTAGAAAATATCATTAGTCATAGTGTAAGGTGTGTGAATATTTTATGGACATTGAAGAAGATTGTTTTGCTGGATTCGAAGACTGTCTGAATGAGGACGTGTTTCCGAATCAAAGTAGAGATGTCTACCGGATGTCTGGAGTGAGACGACGCTTAGAACTGGACGATGACGATAAGGCAAGCGAAATGAAAGGTAAAAAGAAAAAAGAAATGGCTCATGCAAAAGAAAAAATGGCGGACAAGGGCAATTCAGAGTCAACTATGAATCACGAAAGTATATTACAAATTATAGAAAATTCTGGAAATTCCGAACAAAGCAACAAAATAAAACCGAGTCGTCATAACGAACCTAAAACAAACAAAGAGAAAAGTAGCTCACAACACAACACTGAATGGATTAAAAACACCACAAATACGATTTTTTTCATAGAAAAACAAGATAAAGAGCAAAAACCAATTCATCCGATGGAGTTGGCTAAAACTCTTTACAATGTGGGAATTAAAAAATATCGAGAACTCAAATTTGCCGGATATGGTAGATTTAGAATAACGTTTGACAAACCAAAAGAAGCCGAACTATTAATAAATTCGAAAATTCTCGTAGACGAATTTAAACTACATATTTACGTCCCCAATATGTTTAAAGAAACCATAGGTGTAATCAGAAATATTCCACTATCTCTTACAGAAAAAGATATACTAGAACATATCCTTTCAGGTAGCCTAAAAATAACAAAGGTTGAGCGTATTAGCAGATGGACAAAGGAGAAACTGATTCCGACATATACCGTTAAAATTTATATTGAAGGTCAGGAAATTCCGGAAAGTGTTTCAATCTTTGGAATAAATGCCAGGGTTGAACACTATGTTTACCCGGTAAAAATGTGCACCAAATGCCTAAGATATGGTCATAAGGAAAAGGTATGCAAATCAAACCAAATTCGTTGTTCTAACTGTGGTTTAGAACATGATATGAAAGAATGTTCTTCATCATCACATTGCTTTCATTGTCAGGGTCCACACGCGGCAAACTTTAAGGATTGCCAAGAAAAGATAAGACAAAATAAAATCAACTACATAATGGCAACACAGAAACTGACTTTTCCGGAAGCAGTCAGACAAATTCCAAAAACTTCTCACGTTCAACATAGACTAAACTCTATCATCGATTTCCCGATACTACAACACACTGCAAATCAGGAAACGAACAATTCGTCTCCCAGACAACATTCTCTTAACATGTCCGTGCAACAATCGGAATATGAAAATATCAAACAGCTAGTGAAAGAAGAATTGCAAAAACAATTCAATTTGGATGCTATTTTTAATAAAATACAAAAGATATATCATTCCATAACAAAACATACTGCGCAGCAAAAAACACGTAAAGATTCTATTGATTCTGATATTCTCCTAATAAACATAAGCGATCAGATCAAATCTATTATTGACCCGGAATTAAAAACAATGAGCGAAAAAATTCTCCAAAAGCAAAATGGGAATGCAAAGGAACCTAATCTTCATGCAACATAATATAACTAGTATCAGAGCATCTGATACGCGCAAATCACTTAAACATTTCCTTGTAACTAACAATATAGACATTGCCCTCCTTCAGGAAATTTGGATGAAACAAAATGAAGAATTCAAATTTCCAGGTTATAATTTTATTAAAACTGTGCGGCCATCCGGATACGGGGGCGTCGGTATTTTAATAAATAGTAACATAAGATTCGAAGAACTCCATATTCAACACATAGATCCTCTAGAAGTAATAGCAATGAAAACACTGAATACCACACCGGAACTCTTAGTTATTTCAATTTACATCCCTCCGTCACCAATAAATAATAATGACATCAAAGAACCTCTTTGTAAGCTCTTTGAGTTTATAGAAAGATCAAATTCACCCACTATCATAGCAGGGGATTTTAACGCACACAGTCAAGTCTGGAACGCTCATCATCCTACGTGTCCCAGAGGAAAACTGCTAACAAATCTCTTAGATAATACGCACCTCATAATCTTAAACGACGATACACCAACAATGATAAATCTCCCAAATATCACTCCATCCATCATTGATCTAACGCTAGTAACACCAACTCTAGCGAATAAAATAGATTGGAAAATTCTAGACGAGGAAATTAACAGTAATCATAAAATAATATTATTTGAAATACGGAACTCAATGAAAAAATACAACAAGAGCACAGAATATTTGAACAAGAAAAAAATAATCGAGGATATCAACTATATTGACATTAACAAAATGGTGTCACCACATGATATAGTCCCACTATTTACGGAACAAATACAGAAATCCAAATACACTATCAGGAACGAAAAACATATACCAAAATCTTGGTGGAATGACGTTATCAACGAACAATTAAAATTGAAAAACAGATATCTAATCACATATTTCAGAAATCAAACGTATGAAAACTATTTGAATTTCAAAAAGGCTAAAGCCAAGCTCAAACAATTAATACGAAAATCCTCCAGAAACGACTGGCATGATTTGATTAATTCAATAACGCCAAGTATGAATAATAAACAATTATGGAACACAATCAAAAAAATCAGTGGTGGTCGCACTGGAAAAAATAATGTACATTTACTAAATGACAGCAGCTTAGCGACAGAGTTTATACAAAATAACTTCCCACAAATATCACACGACATACAATTCACTGAAAAACCAATTACTAACCGAATAGAAATCAATTACCAAGAAATAGACAGGCTGTTACGTTCACGGAAAGATAGTTCTACTCCAGGAATAGATAGCATATCGTTTTTTATGTTGAAACGTACAAATCCTAAAATAATAAAAAAAATCATAGAGATTTTAAGTATGGCAATAAATGAAAATATCATTCCAGATGATTGGAGGATCATAAAAATTATCCCTATACTAAAACAATCAGCGAATCCAAATCATTACAGCTCTTACAGACCCATCGGGATGCTATCCGTGGTACTCAAACTGAACAATTTCATAATTAAGAACCGTCTTACCGATCATATAAACGAAAACAACATATTACCATCATATTCATTCGGATTCAAAAAGAAGGTATCGGCCATCAACTGCGTAAACACTCTCCTGTCGCACATTCACCATACCAAAAGAGAGGGAAATATAATCATAGCTACCTTCCTAGACTTATCAAAGGCTTTTGATAATGTAAATGTAGAGAAGTTGCTTTCGATACTTGAACAAGTAAATACTCCGTTTGTCATAATTAACTGGATTTTTAATTATCTCAAAAAACGTGAAATTATACTCAAACTCAATGATGGTACAAATATCACTTCAACCACGAATAAAGGACTCCCGCAAGGATGTCCCCTCTCGCCCGTTTTATTCAACGTCTATACGGTCAATATACATAAATTAACTACAAGAAACAGAATTATCTTTCAATTTGCAGACGATTTCACAGCAGTCGTTATGGCTAAAAATATTGAAGAAGCCACTATTACAATGAACCGCTTTTTAAATGATATTGCGAATATTCCCAATGAATTGAATATGCAAATCAATGTGAGCAAAACAGCATCGGTGATATTCACTAACAAATATCACGCGGCTACAAACCTGCAATTGAATAATCACCTTATTAATGTTAAACCATACCATAAATTCCTGGGTATTTACTTAGATCACAAACTCAAATTTAAAACCCACATAGACATCACAGCTTCCAAAGCCAGAAGAAAAATAAATATATTGAAAATGTTAGTGAAGAGAAAAAATGGAGCTCATCCAACCACCATGCTACGTGTCTCGAAAACCGTAATTCAATCACTGATTGATTACGGATTAACAATAGTCGCATCCACGTCTACAAACAATTTCACGACTCTTGAAACGATACAACACCTGTATATCAGAATGTCAATGAGATACATGAAATCAACTCCCAATCACGTTATTTTAGCAGAAACAGGTGAGCTTCCCTTGAAAGAAAGAGCAGAATTTTTAGCATTGAAAGAATGCACAAAGCTATTTTATGAAAATAACAGTCCAATTGTTAAATATCTCAATCCGTTTATGAACACAGACTTAACCACCAAACATTGCACATTTCTAGAAAAAATAATAGGATTAAATAATCATCATCTTTTACAACTGGCTCGAAAAATACCATACCATCCATCAAACAAATTAGAAATTATTCCACAAATACCGAATATTTCAAAAAACAGAACACCCACAGAAATCCAAAAAAGAACAGTCATAGAGCTTATAAATACGAAATATACAAATAATTACCAAATCTTCACAGACGGATCAAAAATACAAGGGAAAACAGGATACGGAATCTACGACACACAAGAAAAAACATCCTATAGTGGAAGACTAAATTCACAAATCACAATCATGAACGCAGAATTAATAGCCATACTGAAAGCAATCAACCACATCATTGTTAGAAATATAGAAAAGGCAGTGATTTTCACAGACTCTAAAAGCGCCGCACTACTAATTGAAAACACAAAATCAACCGATAACAATATAGTTTGTGAAATTTTTGACAAAATAAACAATTCAAATTTGACAAAACTTACGCTCCAATGGATTCCAGGGCACATTGGAATAAATGGGAATGAGCGTGCAGATCATGCAGCTAAACTGGGAACAACTATGACACGAATAGAAAACATAAAAATTCCAAAAGATGATCTAATTCTTAGTTTCAAATACGAAACAACATGCTTATGGGAAACTAGATATAAAATTATATCGCTTGAAAAGGGGATCAACCACTATAAGATAATGCCGAATATAAAATTAAAGCCATGGTTTATAGATTTCAGATTGAGCACAGAGCAAACAATTATAATTTCAAGATTGAGATCAGGCCATACCGCTACGAAGGATAAATTACACAAGTGGGGTCTACTCCCTGTCGACAGATGCGAATTCTGTAACGTTCCAGAAAATATTTCACACATCTTACACGAATGCACAAATTATAATCATATCAGATTAAAATATCCCTTATTGCAGGGAAACCCTGACATCATAGCTATTCTAGCCAGAAACAAAATAGAAGATCTAAAACAATTAACAGGATTTATAGGAGAAACCAAAATAAGCATTTAGGGAAATAAAATCAGCACTTCGCTGTAGTCACACGATAAAGAACTATGAACCTCGGTCGAAATCAGTAAAAGACATTGAAACGTCACAACACTTGGCTGTTATGGATCGACAGGTCTGCGCCAGAATCGAGAAATAAAAAAAAAAAAAAAAAAAAAGTACGCGGAGTTATTCGCAATTTTGAGAAGAATGTTTGGAGATGCTCCACTGCTGAAAGTTGTTTCGAAGCGAGGAGAAGAAATGGGAGGTAATGAAATCGCTTATGCCGAATCTATCAATCAACTTATTGAAGTGTATAAACTGTGTATCTCAATCTGTGAAGATAAAATTAAGCTGATGGATACCAAGTTGGTCATCGGGGCTGGCCATCATTTTTCTTTGGGATCCGCATTCAAAATATTCATCACAATAGCAAAAACCAAGGCATTATCCCTGCTCAGAGCCCTTCTAGATCTGAATCCTGGCGAAATCGATAAGTTAAATAATTTTCGCAAAAATTGGAAGGACGAATATATCTTTTTCGAATGGATAATTACCGACTGCCAGGCGAGTGGAGACATGCTTGAAAGGCTTCATTTCTTCCTTCAAATCCGTGATATTTGCGAAGGCAAAAAGCTTCCCATCACAAAGCTTGTGATCGGTCAAGCTGCCGTCGAAATAGATGGACTAATGTTTATCGATCAGCAGCTATTTTCTAAAACATCGCATCCCGCACATATTGTAGACCCAGGAATGATTCGTATCCTCAAAACCGTCGAAAAAGCACCCCGAGAGTACTTGAACGATCTTTGGAAGAAAACTTGCCTTCAGGAAGAACCATTCATCGTTTTTCTTGGGAAGATGGATGCTCTCGAAGAGCTGTTTAGACGTTACCCTCGGTCGATATCGAACCTCGTTTCATACACAACAATAATGCAATGTTCAGATTTTCTCCGTTTCTATTATTACACAGTTTTCGCTTTCAACCGACTGAACGATGATGAAAAGTCTTCTGATAGTGGTACCGAATCGCTAGTGTCTCATTTTAACGCACTAAAAGAAAAAGCAGCAGAGCTTTCGCTTGAAGGCTATTGTCCTGTAGATAGTAACCAATCAGTGGATGAGATGGATGAGGAGCAGTTAATTGAAGCTATCAAAACTCAGGCGAAAAAGGGGGCGTTACGATTCGGTCCTATTGAGAACGCTGTGCTCCATTTGGAGAAATATCCGACGCTACGGCTGAAGTCGGAGATTCTGAAATACAACCGATTCATTGCTATGAAGAAGTTCTCACATCAACGTGTTTCCATCATTGATGGCAAAAATTTGATTCTTATGGCTAATGCGCAGATGCAAATCGTAGTTGGGGTGGTTCACGGAAAAGGTTCATATATCGACAATGTTCAATTAAATATAAGCGACCGCCAGTTCGTTATGCCCTAATGTACCTTTCTATGAAGAATATTGGTCTTATATTAAAACATATACACATATATTTTAACATGCCCTATTGCAGTATATAAACCTATTATTGGAACCCACTTGAGAGTATATTATTTCGAATATCCGATAGTAAATAAAAAAACAATAACATAAAATTGTGTTGATATCAATACAATTATTATTTTTACGTTTAATAATAGCGAATTCGTTTTTAAAACTGAGTCAGTGCCACACTGACTCTGTAATAAAAAAACGTTTTCAGTTTCACGAATGCGGTGGTTTGTTGGTGTGCGTTATATAGTCTGATTTGTTTATATTTGCGACGACAAATGTACAGTGTCGACGTCTGGTGGAGATATTAGTGCTTGGGAGGTAAAGTATTCTCTATAAGATCAGAAGGGCCAAGTGCAGTGTAAAAATATAAAAGTTTGAATGAAAATTTTTACTTCATATTGTTTGATTACCTAACACATGTAGTCCTGACACTCACTTAACCATTTGTCGATGCATTTCCTGTTTGTTCCACAAATAATTACTATTATAATATAAAATCATCATTAGACACAGTATAATAACCTTATAATATTTTTTTTTACTTATTCATTTTGATAATTATTATATTCTGTTCATATCGAACAGTTGGCCGATTTTTTTAATATGGCTGAGGGCGGAAAGGACCCCCCGTTGACGCAATTGAATATTTCTGATACCGAACCTCCTCCTGAAGAGCAGGAGGATGAAGCAGAAATTGAGGTAGAAAATTCTGTTTACGAAGTTGATAGTTCCGAAGATGAGGAAATCGACGAGAAACAGGATTTTCGTCCTAAAGAATACCCTGAAGGCTCCAAAGGCCCATTCATTGTGTACTTTAGACGAAAATCCAAACCTCTCAATGTCATTCGTATCTCGAAGGAACTAACTCAACATTTTTCTGACGTTACCGAAATTACACGGATGGGGCCAGACAAACTACGAGTTGTCGTCTCAAGCAGGACCCAAGCAAACAAAATAACGCGCTGCGACCTCTTTGCGATTGAGTATCGTGTATACGTACCCTGTTGCAACGTCGAAATAGACGGCGTAATAACCGAAAAGGGTTTGACCCGAAAAGAGATAATCGATGGTGTCGGTCGCTTCAAGAACTCCACACTAAAAACTGTGAAGATTCTTGCATGCGATCGACTGAAATCTGTGTCACATAAAAATGACAAAAGAATTCTCAATCGGACAAACTCTTTTCGTGTGACTTTTGAGGGTTCCGCCCTTCCAAATTACGTTGCAATAGGGGCACTTCGTTTACTTGTTCGATTGTTTGTACCCCGGGTAATGAAATGCAACAAATGTATGCAACTCGGTCACACGGCCGCCTATTGTTGCAATAAAAAACGTTGCGCAGATTGTGGAGAGAGCCATGATGAGAATCCTTGCGCGAAAGAGCACAAGTGTCTTCATTGCGGCGGGACTCCTCATGATCTTATTCAATGCCCGGTGTACAAACAACGAGGGGAAAAACTCAAGCGTTCCTTAAAGGAACGTTCCAAGCGGACTTTTGCAGAAATGCTTAAGAGTTCCGTGCCAACGACACAGGACAATCCCTACTCCATTCTGCAGAACGACGAGCCTGTTGCTGACGCTCCCAATGCCGGATGTTCCGGTACATCGCAGGGTGCCATTAGGAAAAGAAAAATTACTTCTTTTCCATCACTCCCCAGAAAGAATACCGAAACTTCCCAAGTTGGAATGAAGCCTCGAACTGAACGTGCTGAGAATAGGCCGAAGCAAGTACCTCCCGGTTTACGTGGTCATGCTACCAACCAGGGGTCCTCAGCACTTCCCGGAACAACAACGAACACGTCTGTTCCATTTTCGCGGTCGAAGCAACAGCCACTACCTGGCCTGCTTGCGCTTTCAGACCTTGTGGATAACATTTTAAATGCTTTAAATATAAATGATCCTCTTAAAAGCATAGTATTATGTTTGCTTCCGGTTGTGAGAACATTTTTGAAAGAAAAATGTGACTTTTTAGCAGCGTTCATTTCCCTCGATGCCTAATTCAGCACAAGAGGTCAAGGATTTGACCACTGTCATACAGTGGAATTGCAGAAGCATCATCCCTAAACTAGACCAATTTAAATTTTTAGTTCACAGTTCTAACTGTGATGTATTTTCTCTCTGTGAAACATGGCTTTCTTCAGCCGATGAGCTGAATTTTCACGATTTCAACATTATTCGCCTAGATCGTAACGACTCGTTTGGTGGCGTACTATTGGGGATCAAAAAACGTCACTCCTTCTATAGAGTCACTATCCCATCGATTACAGGCATTGAAGTTGTCGCTTGCCAGATACAAATCAATGGCAAAGAACTCTGCATTGCTTCGATATATATTCCTCCCAGGACTACGGTAGGCCGCCATCAGTTCTTTGATATTATCGAGGCATTGCCGGAGCCGCGGTTAATCTTAGGTGACTTCAACTCCCATGGAACAGCATGGGGGTCACTCTACGATGACAACCGTGCCACGTTGATTTATGATCTGTGCGACAACTTCAACATGACAGTTTTAAATACTGGGGAAGCAACTAGGATAGCCAACCCTCCTGCAAGGGCAAGCATGCTAGACATATCTCTCTGCTCTTCTTCATTATCCCTGGATTGCACATGGAAGGTAATCCAAGATCCCCACGGTAGTGATCACCTACCAATAATTTTATCGATCGCCAATGAATCAAAATCTAGTGAGTCAGTCGATATTGCGTATGACCTCACGAAGAATATTCACTGGAGAAAATTTGCAGAATTAATATCTGAAGCAATCATTTCGATGCATGAACTTCCTCCCCTTGAAGAGTATAATTTTATATCAAGTTTGATTTACGATAGCGCACTTCAAGCTCAAAAGAAACGTGTACCGGCTACCACTTTCCGACGTCGTCCTCCATCACTTTGGTGGGACAAGGAATGTTCAAAGGTCTACCTTGAAAAATCATCCGCTTTCAAAAAATTCAGGAAAACTGGATTAGTGGAATGGTTTCGAAAGTACCAAGCTCTAGAAGCCAAACTAAAAGGTCTGATTAAAGCAAAAAAGCGTGGATATTGGCGGAAATTCGTCAATGGTTTGTCAAGGGAGACCGCTATGAGTACTCTTTGGAATACGGCTAGGAGAATGCGTGGCTGGAACCATACCAATGAAAGCGAGGAATACTCTGACCGTTGGATTTTCAAATTTGCAAGGAAGGTTTGTCCCGATTCTGTTCCTGCACAAAGCGTCGTACGCGATATTCCGCTCCAATGCGATTATGAGAATTTTTCGATGGTGGAATTCTCAATTGCCCTCCTCTCATGTAACAATTCAGCTCCGGGGTCGGACAAGATTAAATTCAACTTGTTGAAGAATCTTCCCGACTTGGCAAAACAGCGTTTGCTGAACTTGTTCAACAAGTTTCTGGAGCTGAATATTGTCCCGCATGACTGGAGACAAGTGAGAGTGATAGCCATACGGAAACCCAACAAGCCGGCTTGCGATCACAACTCGTATAGGCCGATTGCAATGTTATCCTGTATTCGTAAATTGTTAGAGAAAATGATTCTACTTCGTTTGGACAAGTGGGTCGAAACAAACAATTTGCTGTCAAATACGCAGTTTGGCTTCCGCCGAGGTAGAGGGACAAATGATTGTCTCGCGCTGCTATCTTCTGAAATCCAAATCGCATTTGCTCGCAAAGAACAAATGGCTTCCGTTTTTCTCGATATCAAAGGGGCATTTGATTCAGTTTCCATGGAAATTCTCTCAGAGAAGCTTCATAATCGTGGACTTTCACCAATTCTGAATAATTTCCTGTACAATTTACTGTCAGAAAAGCACATGAATTTCTCTCATGGCAACTCAAAATCTTCTCGTTACAGTTTTATGGGCCTACCGCAAGGCTCCTGCCTAAGTCCCCTTTTGTACAGTTTTTACGTCAATGATATGGATGATTGTCTAACTAGAGACTGCACGCTGAGACAACTTGCAGACGATGGAGTTATTTCCATCACGGGTACTAATCCCGTCGCTCTGCAAGATACCATGAACAATCTGTTCACGTGGGCCCTCAAGCTGGGTATCGAATTCTCTACGGAGAAAACTGAAATGGTCGTTTTTTCTAGGAAGCACGAACCCGCCCAATTCCAGCTTTACCTATCCGGCAAAACGATCCAACACTCTATGTTTTTCAAATACCTGGGTGTATATTTTGATTCTAAATGTACCTGGGGGAGACACATTGCGTATTTGAAACAGAAATGCCAGCAAAGAATCAATTTTCTCCAAACAATAACCGGAACATGGTGGGGTGCCCATCCAGGAGACCTCATTCAGTTATACAAAACAACGATATTATCAGTGTTAGAATATGGCAGTTTTTGCTTCC
Organism: Toxorhynchites rutilus septentrionalis; assembly: GCF_029784135.1. Lineage (NCBI taxonomy): Eukaryota > Metazoa > Arthropoda > Insecta > Diptera > Culicidae > Toxorhynchites > Toxorhynchites rutilus. The sequence continues at coordinate 26,941,924 of NC_073745.1, forward strand.
GATCAGCTGCCAGGATTCATATTCTCAAGCTGGAGAGAATACAATATCGTTGCTTGCGTATAGCCATGGGGTGTTTGCATTCGACACATACGATGAGTCTCGAAGTTTTGGCAGGAGTACCCCCGCTTACTCTTCGGTTCACAGAATTATCCTACAGATTTCTCATCCGTTGCAAGATCATGAATCCATTGGTGATTGATAACTTCGAAACTCTACTCCAGCTGACTCCTCAGTCAAGTTTTATGTCTTTATACCATGAGTACCTTACCCACGACGTGCACCCTTCACCAGGCATCTCCAACCAAGTTTGCTTCCCATACTTTTGCAATTCCTCTGTCATTTTTGATCTGTCCATGCGACAAAAAATCCATGAAATACCAGATCACCTACGCTCCAATGTTATTCCGTCGATATTTTCGGAAAAATATGGGAAAGTTAGATCTGATAAAATGTTCTTTACTGACGGTTCATACATAAACGGGTCCACTGGCTTCGGCATCTTCAATGAAAATTCCAGTGCCTCTTTCAAACTCAAAGATCCTTGTTCCGTGTATGTCGCAGAAATGGGTGCGATATACTATGCTCTAGGGATCATTGAAACACTGCCCATCGACCATTATTTTATTTTTTCAGACAGTCTCAGCTCAATAGAGGCAATCCGCTCAATGAAAGTTGATAAACGCTCATCTTATTTCCTAACAAGAATAAGACATCTATTGAGTGTTTTGGTCGAAAAATTATTCAAGATTACCTTAGCATGGGTTCCCTCTCATTGCTCGATTCCGGGGAATGAGAAAGCGGACTCGCTAGCTAAGGTGGGCGCTTCAGAAGGCACACTTTTTGAAAGGCAAATTGCCTATAATGAATTTTTTCACATTCCTCGTCAGGACACACTCGTTAGTTGGCAGCGCATGTGGAGTGAAGATGAGTTCGGTCGTTGGTTACACACGATTATCCCTAAGGTCTCGACGAGTGCATGGTTTAAGGGATTGAATGTAGGTCGTGATTTCATTCGCGTGATATCTCGGCTTATGTTCAATCACTACAACCTAAACGCGCATCTCTATCGCATTGGGCTCGCAGCAAACAATCTTTGTGATTGTGGCGATGGCTACCACGACATCGAGCATGTTGTCTGGTCGTGTATCCGGTTCCATGCTGCTCGCTCTCAGCTCTCTAGAGCACTGAGAGCAAAAGGCAGACAATCGGATATCCCCGTCCGGGATATCTTAGGTAGCCGGGATCCTGATCTTCTGCTTCATCTATACCTGTTCCTCAGAAACGCCGATGTCAACGTTTAATGATGTTTCCTTCGTTGTGTCCCCGTTTCATATCCCTCCTAGCGATCGATAAACTTTTACTTAGTCGCGGCAATACATACACACACTCTTTACAGATGCACGGGCCAAATGTTGTGCAGTCCACTGATCATTCAACAAGAGCCAAAGGTTGTACCGCTCATGACAACTCTACACGAACTGATGATTGCGCCGGCTAGTGACCATTCTATCCTGGATTCCTCGAGTCGAGAAAGACGCACCACGCTAGATATGGGGTACAGACTAGGGGGGCGTTGCTGATTAATGGTCAGCTGCATCCCAATAGGAAGTAGCCCGTGTCGGGCACACGTATAGAGCATCGAAGACTGCAACATACCAATTATGAGAACACTTGTAATACTAACCTCGAGCCAACCGCGAGTAATCGGTTACATATTACTAACATAGTTGTAAGACAAAATTTGTCAAAATATTGGAATTCCGGCCCCGTCAGGCTAACGCCACATGTGCCTTAATAAAAAATATATTTTGGGAAAAAAAATTAGACACAGTTTTCGTTCAATGTTTCTGCGATATCGGAAAAAACCCTCTTATTTCATCACATAAAATAAATATTCGATACGTTAAAGTAAATTTTCATTCCTAATTTTGATTTTGAGAGCATGTTTATTCCTCCTGAATATCCATAATAATTTTCGCCTCCCAATGAAAGCACACGGAGCTTAATGCCGTCTACTCGAATATACTCTTCAAAATCAGAATCCGAATTGGATTACGATTCAAATAATACAAAAGCAAGAGCAGCATGTTTTCCATTTTCATAGTCTTTATTCTTAGATTTTCCAAAACAATACTCGGAACTTGACAGTTCAGTATAGTTGTATTGGTGAACCCGAGTGCCAACCCGTGAAACATCTCAGTGCGAAACTAAAGCCGGGTTCAGACGGTGCGAGTAAGCATACGAGTCGGTCTAGTCAGTTACTGCAGTGCAGCTACTCACACCGTGTGAACACATCATGCCAGTTATTGTCATGTGTGATCCGGCGTGCGAGCTACTTCAAAGTTTTTTGAATTTACTCGCACTTGCATGCTTCACAACGTCAAAAACAGAATTTAGCGTTCGAATCAGTGATGCCAAATGTAATGAAATGTCTCTATTTTTAAGATATTTGAAAATATGTGAAGATATTTATAGACTTGAAAATTATTGGAAAAACAAATAAAACCCTCATAGTTTCTAAACGAAATAATTGTTATTTCGTTTTGCACGCTGGCGGGGCACGCTTTCTTTTTGAGATAGTTTTCTTGAGAATCTCTAATATAGAATCATTATCAGATCACAACTTACAAAAAAAAGTATTGTTCTAAGAAACAGAATACATATTCGATTTAAAAAAGTACATTTTCATTCATTATTAAAATTTTTGAAGCGTATTTATTGCACCTGCAAATCGACTATCATTTTCATTTCACAAAATAAATAAAATTAAAAAAAAAAATCTTTTAGACTACCATTTATAACATCACATCCTTTCGGAATTATCTGAGCTATGGATGTTTTCGAGATTCTAAAAAATATCGACAACAATCCCAACGATATTCCAAAACAAAGGCACATCAATGTCATTTCTAATTTAACTCTTGCAGGTACAGCATCCCTCATGACTGTATCTTGGCGTTGTATTCGTGGAGCAATTAAATCCAACAGTTTTTTCACTTGTTCAGGTGTTATTATCAACACTGCTCTGTAATCACGGGGATCCTCATCGTAGAGTTCCTTCAATATTGTATTTGTTGCTCCTTTTCTTTGCATCTAATTCCTGGCCCGAATCCTTTTCTCTTTCTGCTTTTTCGGATAGTACCTTCAGTTCAAAGAAATTCAGCACAAAGTATGTATTTTTAAACACGATCAGCGTTTGTTTTGCTATAAAATTGTGTGATGATACATTCAACTGAAAACCTAAGATGAAAACTGCCAATAAAGAAGTCGATTTTGGACCAATCATTTGACAAATTCGGACCTGATTGCTGTTTCTGACTATTTGATGGACATTTGAAAAGTCGCCTGGCATCCCTGGTAAACCCGTGCCGTAGTATCTAGTTTCTCGCCAGCAGCTCACACTGTGTGAACGGACAAGGCGAGTCAACCAATTGTCAAGCGAGTCCACCGGGTCAGTAGCTGCTCATTGTCAAGTCAGCTACTAGCAACGTATAAATGGGCCTTAACAGCTTTCGGGGCGAACTAGTGCGACACTGAGTGCGAAACTGAGAGAATAAAAAAACGTTTTGACAGCAGTTAGTGCGGCACTGGGGTTGAAACTGAACAAAAACGAATTCGCTATAAGTCTATAATGTAAGTTTCAGCAACTTTAACATTGGTTAAGAAAATTGTGTGGCAAAGCTCGGAACACTGCCACGGGTGTCTATGCTGTCAAAAATAGTAAACGGAAAAGTATTACATTCAATCAAAATTACTCGGCCAACGAAGAGAAGGGATAAGGCTCCCCAACGTGAATATGTGAAAACAATACGATCAACGAAGGAAAATGTCAAGGAATTATCAACATCGAGATACTGTGCGGAAGAACTTGTTAAAATCAATAGAGCCCCAATTCGCATGTGTTATAAATTTGCTCATGTTATGGGGGCGCTACACGATTCGTCCAACGTTTCGCTCGAATGTTGGACTCAAACATTTGACTAGATGAATCGACAAATGTTGTGACGAATGTGCTGCTACACGGTGAAGTGAATGTTCGATTCAATGCAATCGGTCCAAACAATCGGCGAGTATTTGGATCGAATGTTTATTGTTTTTATTTACCATCAAGAACGTTTGGAAATTGAATGACGATGCGAGTATTGAAATTGCTGCCGTAGCAATTGTACTGATATCGGGCTGTAAATTAAAAATGTTTGAAATCAACATTATTAAACAAATTTTATAGTTCCTTCATCTGCAACTTGTAAACAAACCAATCTGTCAATGATAGATTCGGACGAATTGTGTAGCGGTGTATCGAATGTCATCAAGTGTCGAATGTCAAAAATCCTTTGACTCGTGCCACTCGCGTTGGAAGGTAATCCACAACGAACGGATTACTTCCAACGCGAATATTCGACGCTCGACATTGGAGGTTCGTAGCTCGTCCATCGATTACACGATGCGTCGAACCATCGAGCGTCCAACATTCGAAGTTGTTGGTAGCATCGTATAGCGCCGGCATTACGCTCGCGTGTGATCAGAATTTTATTTCATATGCAAATATATATATATTTATATTTACAATTGTCCTCCGGAACACATCGTTCATATATTTTACTTTAGTATTGTATTGTTATTTTTTTCAAATGTATTCTATGACTCGCGTCAGTGAAGCGTCATACAGTCTGATATGTGAATTGATTTATTTACGTATCAAAATCAAAACAAACGGTGTGCCTTCCTCTTCTCTCACAAACACTATTGCCCCATAAGATCACGTGGTTTTACCTATACAGGTCAGACTCGATTATCCGGGATTCGATTATTCGGAATTTTAGACTCGATTATCCGGAGTATTTGATTTTCGGAAATTTTGAATAATTTGCATAATAATTCCATATTGAATAGCCAATATGGGTATCAAATGGAAGGGCTTGACTAGTTGAACTCAGTTATTTATGAAAAATGCAAATCCAAAATGGCCGCCACCACAAAATGGCGCCATATTTTTGACGTAGGACTACGTCTTTCATTTCTATACCGGACACGGTAACGAAAGCGTTACGCCGGACACCGAGATTTTGGGCGTTAATAGCTCTTAAACAACTGAACGAAATGGTATGATACACACTTCATTCGAAAGATAAAATGTCTACGCGTTATATAATTGTTACTTTTTCATCCAAAAACTTGTTTCAATAGCCTTAAAATTGCTTTCAAAACAGGCTATTGAAATCACCAATCGGTATATAAGCGAGCGCCGCTCGTAAACCCACTCAGTTATAATTGAACAGCGATTGGAGCATGTTGTCGCTGCTGTGGTGAAGCTCTTCGTTTATCATGAAAGCGTGGATGAACGGTGTCACCAAGAGCCTGTTTGTGCACCTTAGGCCAGAAGGGAATCCATCAGGAGGAGAGTGATGCCACAAACGGTTCCCTGGGAAGAGATCGGAGCAGCCGCCACACACACACATACACGCGCGGAACTCTTCGTTTGGGTGCCATTTAGCATCGAGAAAATTCCGGAAAGATTCAATCGTTGCTGAAAAATAATCTGCCAGTTCCCCTGGGAACTGAAAAATACATACATTGCGAAAGAGTTTATTTTAATGTTTTCTAATCATATAACACAGCGACCAAATACATTTGGCTTTGTGATTTTTAAATCAAGTGCAATTAACAGGTGGTTATCAAGTTAGCATTAACCACTGGTGGTGGACTTCGAGAAAAATCGAGAAGCATCCGGAAAGACGTTACTGCAAAGTAATCTGCCAGTTCCCCTTGGAATTGAAAATTACATTCAAGCGTAAGAGTTTATTTTAACGTTTTCTATCCATGTTATACTGCGACCAAATAGAATTGGTTTTGTGATTTTTCAATCAAGTGCTATTAACAGGTGTTTATCGAGTTAGCAGTAACCACTGGTGGGCTTCGAGTATCGAGGAAAATCTGGAAAGAACTAATCGTTGCTTAAAAATACTCTGCCAGTTCCTCTGGGAATTGAAAAATACATTGATGCGAATGTATTTATTCTAATATTTTCTATCCATACAACACTGCAACCAAATACATTTGGTTTTGTAATTTTTCAATCAATCGCAATTAACAGGAAAGCTTCTGAAAATTATTCTTCCCCATCAGTAGAAAATTTTCGTATCCAATATTGTATGCGCGCGCAACGGAAAATGTTTCGCATCGTGAAAATTATATAATTTTCAATCGATTATTGTTCAGTTGCCGAAAGTTTCAAACTCAGAGAGTTCATTCCCCTCTAGTTTGCCTTCCGAATTGCCATCGTAAACCACACCTTCTCTTGATTCAATCACGCACAAAAAGCATACTTGAGCGATATTCTGGTGGTGAAACGCATTCATTTTTCGTGAAGATATCGACAAGACAACATCGTAATTGAACGAGGTGAACGTGCTGGACGAGCTGGACGTCGAGGGATCGAGGGATTCGTTACCTAGCCTGATCTGACCTGAAAGACATGCAGTTTATTTGGAACTGTGAGGGAGGGCAAAAAAGCCGAGCCATCAGAAGGAGAAGAGAAGATGACCAAGCAAAGATATTATCGTTGCTGAAAAATAATTGCCAGTTCCCCTGGGAATTGAAAAATACATTCATGCGAAAGAGTTTTTTTAATGTTTTCTAACATATAACGCAGCGACCAAATACTTTTGGTTTTGTGATTTTTCAATCAAATGCAATCAGCAGGAAAGCTTCTGAACATTATTCTTCCCCATCAGTAGGATATGTTCGTTTCCAATATTGGATGCGCGCGCAACGGAAAATGTTTCACATCGCGAAAAACATAATTCTCAATCGATTATTGCTCAGTCGCCGAAAGTTTTAAACTCAGAGAGTTCATTCGCCTCTAGTTTGCCTTCCAAATTGTCATCGTAAATCACACCTTCTTTCGATTCAGTCACGGACAAAAAGCATACTTAAGCGATATTCTGGTGGTGAAACGCACCATTCTTTGTGTGGACACCGACTGGACAACATCGTTGCTGGACGAGCTGGACGGCGAGGGATCGAGTGCCTTTCTCAAGGCAATGAGGGTGGAGGTGTAATGCAGGAGTTAGAGTAGAGTTCGAAGGGCCTTTCTCAAGACTAGAGACGAATGAACTGAAAAGTTTAAGCACTTAAATCAATATAGAGACACAGAGTCTCTATAATTCAAAACCATTTTATCCATGAATCGCATTCATTTGTCGTGCGCACATCGACAAGACAACATCGTTACTGAACGAGTTGAACGAGCTGGACGAGCTGGATGGTGAGGGATCAAGGGATTCATTACCTGGCCTGACCTAACCTGGAACGCATTCAGTTTGTTTGGGACTGTGACGGAGCGCAGGAAAGCCGATCCATCAGAAGAAGAGAAGACGACCGAGAGAATACCAGCATCGAAAATTGGTTCCGCTTGAGACATCGGAGCAACCGCCACACACACACACACACACACGCGCGCGCAACTGTTTACGTTTGCTGGTTATCGAGAAGAATCCGGAAAGAAGTGATCGTTGCTGCAAAATAATCTGCCAGTTCCCCTTGGAATTGAAAATTACATTCAAGCGAAAGAGTTTATTTTAACGTTTTCTGTCCATATAATACTGCGACCAAATACATTTGGTTTTGTGATTTTTCAATCGAGTGCAATTAACAGGTGGTTATCGAGTTAGCATTACCCACTGGTGGTGGACTTCGGGAAGAATCTGGTAAGATACCGCTGCTGCAAAATAATTTGCCAGTTCCCCTTGGCATTGAAAATAACATGCAAGCGAAAGAGTTTATTTTAATGTTTTCTCACCATATAACACTGCGACCAAATACATTTGGTTCTGTGATTTTTCAATCAAGTGTAGTTAGCAGGGAAGCTTCTGAAGATTACTCTTCCCCATCAGTAGGATATTTTCGTATCCAATATTGGATGCATAAAACCTTGTACCTCCAACGTAACGCTCTCGTTTTCGAAGTCCCCCAAATATTCATTTATTCATTCATTCAGAATGGATTCAGATTCAACAACACTAAATCAACGATAGTCCTACGTCACCATTGCGGTTATACCATAGATATAACCCACTCCCTGTTTTTTCAAAGCCCCATCAATATGGGTATCAAATAAAAGTGCTCGACTGGTAGAACACAGTAGATCATAAAAAAATCCAAATCCAAGATGACCATAGTTCCCAAATACACAATTTCTTTTTAATGGTTCCATTTAGCTTGCCCTGTTTGTATGTTTGTTTGAGTGTTTTTAGGGTTGTCTCACATTAATAGAAAATTGACCCCGTTCCCAATGACTGATTGATCTGAAATTTGGAACATACCTTTAACCCTTTCAATACAGCAGTGTGCTCCGTCGGAGTGCTACGGAAAATTTAAATTGAGAATCTAGGTGAATAGACCAAGCTTATTTCTTACATGTACCCACTATATCGAATATGATTTGAACAAATTTGGACGAAAAAATTTATTATTCAAAAACTATGAGACCTTCAAAATTATAGACAGAGAGAGAAATGTAGGAAATTATGTCTATTCTCATTTTAAAAAGACGGGTTGGTAATGTCGGGGACATAACCGGAGTGACGTAGGACTATACAAAGGGGACAGCTTTTGTTAAATATATATTTTAAATATATTGTTTTATTTTCTTCTCCTACTTCTCCTACTCTCCTACCTGAAAAATGGATTAGTTTACTGTTTACTCTTTATGAACATATTGATGGTTTTGAAAAGAACCTTTGGTGTTGTGTTTTTGTTATCACTCGATATTCCTATCTTGTTCGGTTAAACCTTCCTGTTTAGCTATTGCGTTTGCCACTCGCCACAGCTTTCACAGTTGGAAAATTTCTTCCCATCCAGCTTGTGACATGTTGTTCAGTAAATTACATTTAATGCGACGTGCCGGAGAAACACTTTGCCACTCACTGAAACTAATTGTTGCCTTGATGAGCGCCGAACCGAAGCTGCTCTGTTCTTGATGCGGGTTTTCTGATTGTCGTGAGCAGCTTTGCAAGCCAACTCGAGCACTCCAACGACCGAAACTCTATAATCGCTGTTAGGTATACTGGTGGTCCGGCACCAATCTGTTCGGCCTAGTTACCCTTGCGGAGCAATCAGTGAATGCGATCAACAGGGAACTGGAGACCTGTACGGTTCGAGTGAGACTTTGCCTTTCCCTTAACTTGTCCTCCTTTGTTACGTCCACGATGCCGATGCCGTACAACCACACGGGTTTACGGTTTGAAAGAAAATAAGGTATTTTTTTGGGGTCCGCGTGTTTTATACTCTAGCGGTACACACTCACAGGATAGAACCAAAACGGCAGACTCAGCCAGAGGGGCGAGTCCAACGAGACGAACGAATGAGCGTTAAAAGGGAGCGATGGCAAAAAAATACATTCATTGAAACAAAGATGCAAAACAATGGTTGGTCACTTGAAATGTAACGAATATTGTATCAAACAAAATGTAAAGGTGGAATAAATATATATTTAGTTAAAAAAAAAAAAATACATTCATTACGATTTGTTCGCTCGTTGGATTCACATGCAGGCTAAAAAGGGTCCTTTTCAGGATCACAAAATTATCTTCAATCTAAAGAGTTTATTGTTTTGTTATCACTCGATATCCCCATCTTGTTCGGCTAAACCTTCCTGTTTAGCGATTTGTTGCCACTCGCCACAGCTTTCACAGTTGGAAAATTTCTTCCCATCCAGCTTTGTGACATGTTGTACTATAAATTACATTCAATGCGACGTGCCGACGCGCCACTCAGTGTCGCATTGGAGGCGATTTTAACCTGTAATTGAACATTTGCGATGACAGTGGTACAGTGTCGACTTTCAATGTGGGGTCATAATTTGGATCTCTATGTTTACAAAAATGTCCAACTAAATAAGTCGCATTACATGTCCGTCCAATTAGCTAAATGTCGAACTAATTGTAAATTACTGTACTTTCAATCTGGAAACAATTTAAGAATGGGTGAAAATTGAATAATTAGGAAAGTCCCCAACTATCAATAAGCTCAGAACAACTGCCAAATTCACATACTCATCAGATCCTGGCAAACAAATGATGAAAAAATCAATTTGTGTTTTATTATTATTTTGCATAATGCTTTAGAAAGCATTGAACTGTATTTCCTAAACTCTTTTTTGGAAGGTTTAATGGCCCTGAAAAGCGCCTTGTTTTATGGAATGGTTCCAATTTAAAAAACTTAGTACTCGTGGTTTTGAAAAAAAACCATTTCGAACGCCCTTGATGCCGCCTTGTTCTGGATTTGCCACCAAAGCAGATTGTATAAAGAACAAACTTTTTTCTTCTGCTACCAGCTGCCGTTTTGCGAACCATTTCGAACGCCCTTGATGCCGCCTTGTTCTGGATTTGCCACCAAAGCAGATTGTATAAAGAACAAACTTTTTTCTTCTGCTACCAGCTGCCGTTTTGCGATTGCGTTTGGCACTCGCTACTCGCTGCAACTGCCTGTTGTCTTGATGTCCACCGAACCGAATGTGTTCTGTTCCGAATGCGGGTTTTCTTATCGTCGCGAGCAGCTTTTCCAGCTAACTCGATCACTTCGGCGGTCGAAACTATATAACGACGGCTAGGTGGACTGGTGCACTGGTACTAACGCGCTCGGCCTAGCTACCCTTGCGGGGAACTACAGATCAACACGGTTCGAGCGGGATTTTGCCTTTCCCTTCACTTTTCCTCCTTTACCATGTCCAAACATGGCTGCTTGGGTTGGTTTGTTGATGTGTTGTGATGAGAACCGATGTGGTGTACGGTTTGAATGAGAATGATCGTTACGGCAGCGGAGCGGGGATTTTTAAGCTGACTGGCTGGCTCGAGAATTACGCATGTGTGAGACTGCGACCAATGTTTCGTTCATTTTTTTTTTCTTTTTCCTTTCCAATCGTGCTTCATTCTATTTCGCTGCTGCTCTGGTTGCCCGTTTTGGTCGGTACGATTTGAGGAGCACAAAATGGACCAATCAAAAATGGGCACATAGTGCATTTTGACAATGGTTGATATTTCACAATTATTCAATTATTTATCTCAAGAAAAATGAAATGTTATTCGTTATGATAGATGCGTAGATATATTTCCTATCAATTGATGCAAAAACCTTTGCGATCTATTGGGAAATGCTCGAGTTATAAGCGTTCCAAATCTTGCATTTTTTCCTACTTGTTCAGTGCCTAGATTTCCATTTCACCCCCTACATCTTCCGGTTAGACGTAGTCCTACGTCAAAAAAGTTATTTCGCTTGTTTAGTCACCAAGAAAGTAAATGTCATTCTGGAATTTTGTATGTGATAAGGTTTCGCTTACCAGTAGCAAAACTTCCTCCACTAAGGGTGACAGCTGCGCTTCTCTCGAGCATGAGAAAATAATGCAACTTATTTCAAGGCCAGTTTCTTTTGAGAATAGCGCAAAATGATGAGAAGTGTTTATATTTCTAATAGTTTCAAACCACCAATGTTATGGCTTTGTATGCATGCTATGGTGAACGCTTGTTTGGCGCTTTGTTTACGTTGTACGAACGATGCCTAGAGGTGCGATTCCACTGAGGCAATACTAAATAACATGTAGCATGATATTTGATACTTGCAAGTGTTGTCATTGTTGTTGTTTCCATGCGGTGCCAAAGATATATTGATGTAGTTATGAGATGTGGAATAATTGTGCTGGTGCAACATGTATATAATCGACTGTAGCCGAGTCTATGTCAATTGCGAAAAAGGCCACCGGAATAGCGTTCGAAGTAAATTTTCAATGCATTGACATGAAATAAATTGCGACATACGATCAGCTAGTGCATTGTTTTGCGAAGGCAAGAATGAATCATCAATCAATTATCGTCAACTGATTCTGCAATGAAAAAACCATTTCAGAGATTATTCTTCTAATTTCACAGCATTATAGAATAATATCCGAAGGTATAAACAAACGACTTATATAAAATAACAGCGTGGTTCTACGTCAACAACGCGGTCGTATCTTGGACACAACCTCCTATAATATTTTGTTAATAATTCATCAGTCCAACGAAGTTTTTCAACCCGCGGAAAGATCCGATTAAATGAAATTGCATCCATATCAAAATTTTTGATATGAAAACTTGAAGAATTGCTAAACATATCCTTTTAAGTTCACGGTGAAATAATTTTCAGAATGCCTTGCGACATTCGAGCGTGAATATGAACGGGGAAATATTTTGACGTCTATATTCACCACTGTTTTCACGTTCACGTTCACCGAAGTCGGTGAACTATGGTGAGTTCACCAACAACTCGATTCCACGATGAAAATTCAGAATCGTTGAGAAATATTGAATTAATCCATTTTTATCAACATGAACTGTGTTTAAATATGTTTTTCAACTAGAAAATGTTTCTTCCTAGCGTTTCAAGATGTTTTCCTCACGTTTTATATATGGGATGATGAATTATTAACAAAAAAGTGATTGTTAATGTTCACGTTCACGGGAACTCTAAACCTGCCTTTAGGGAAACACAGTTCGTGGGAACGAAAATACGCCCGACTTGAATGTACATTTGCAGAGTGGATTTCCACAGGTTCGATTTTAAAGTCTGTGTTAGGGAAACCGTAAATCGGGCCAATCAAAACTTGGCAGTTAGGGCGTTTAGATAACGCTTGACATTTTACTGTTATTCAATTGTTCATCCAATGAAAAATAATGTTTTTCGTTTATTCGATTATCGATTAATCGTCGGATCATTTTTAAATATTCGATTCATTCGAATAATTGTCTTTCAGTATTCGATTAATCGAGCGAATATTTTTTTCTTGTAATAATAATGAACAGACATTACATAATAAAAAAGATTATGATATCATAATTTTAAAAGTTACATTAAATATAAAATATATTGTAAAATAAATATGGAAGAGAATCATGGTTTTTGAATGAAATTATATTTCAGTATATTGATAAATTTACCATTTCATGATTTTTTGTATCACGTTGTGTATCGGGTTGTCGATATTAGATGGTCGCTGTTGGATAAAACAATCCATAGTGTTACGGACGGAAAATAGACATCACAATCCGATAGGGAATCCCAAATAAAAAAAGGGAAACAAGAGCAAATTGAAGCGATAAAATTATAAAATTGAGAGATTCATTTATTGCGGATAAGGGTAATAAACTAGGATGCTTCGGCCGCTTGTGGACGAAACAAAGGAAATAGAAAAAGGGAAAAAACGTTTTCCCCAAGAAGATTGTTTACGTCTCCGGATAGGGATAGGGAAAGAAAAACAATAACATAAATTTTAGGCCTGATGAACAGACGACAAATATTTTCTTTTCTCTTTTTAGTTTTTTAGTACCTGTAGTCTAAGAACAGAACTCACGCGAAAGCGTAAAATTTTTCTTTACCATAGAGAAATTTTCACATAACCTAACTCTTGACCTAAAAATGTATTTACCTTGAAAAATGTTCCTTTTTTCATTAATCGCGATTACTGTGACAACTATTCGATATATTCATATTTTTTTTTTTATCTGTATTATAGTGATTTTCAACTCATTTGGCTGGTTCGTCACTTGATTCATATTTTGATTTTTCATTATTCGATACTAAATTACTCGATTATATTTGCAGATATTCGATTATTTGAATTAATCGAACGATCAACCGACGTCTCTAGGCATCGGACTGTTGAGCAATCCAGTACACTTTGCTTTCGCTGCGCTTCGATCTAAGATTGGACCCCACCAGTGGTAATCCAACTTGGATATCGTCGTTTGGTTTTTCTGTTCGTTTTTCACGTTATTCGTATCGTGTGTTTTTCTTTCCGCGTCATAAATTGGACGCTTCGCGTAGTGTATGATGAGCAAGAAGAAGAGGAAGGCAGGCTCGATCTCTGCAAAAAACAAACGCATTGCCAGGGGCAATGAAATTTCGAGGCAAGCGTCATCTAATGATGCACGCGATGTTGGTGCAGTGAAAAGCGCTCGCACTGAACCGAGCCTTCGCGAGTGTGACACCGCATCGAACAACAGCGAAGTAGGCGATTTCGTCGCGTCGGTCGAAAATGTAAACGGCTTCTTTGGTGCCTTTGAGAATGCATCAATGCATTAAACTGACGTTATGGCGAAGCAGGCGTGAAGGTTATGCTCCAAAAAAATATTTGGGGAATACCAAGCATCTTGAATGTCTTACTGCGTGCCAGTCGCAAAACAGCCCTCAACTAGGATTGCATTTGCGCTAATGTTGATCATAATGAAGCATTGCTACTGTTTTTGAGGTTGCTATTAACAAAAAGAGTTTATTTCGTTTGTTTAGTCACCAAAACAGTAAATGTCGATCTGGAATTTTGTATGTGATTAGGTTTCCCTTGCCAGTAACAAAACTTCCTGCACTAAGGGTGAAAGCTGCGCTTCTCTCGAGCATGAGAAAGTAATGCAACTTTTTTCGAGGTCAGTAATATTAACAGAAGCGTTTCTTTTGAGAATAGCGCAGAATGATGAGAAGTATTTATATTCCTAGTAGTTTCAAGCCACCTATGTATGGCTCTGTATGCATGCTATAGCGAACGCTTGTTTGGCGCTTGGTTTACGTTGTACAAACGATGCCTATGGGTGCGATTCCACTGAGGCAATACTAAATAACATGATATTTGATACTTGCAAGTGTTGTCATTGTTGTTGTTTCTATGCGGTGTCAAAGATATATTGATGTAGTTATGAGATACATGTATATAATCGACTGTAGCCGTGTCTATGTCAATTGTGAAAAAGGCCACCGGAATAGCGTTCGAGGTGAACTTTCAATGCATTGACATGAAATAAATTGCGACATACGATCAGCTACTGTATTGTTCTGAGAAGAACAGAATGAAGCATAAATCAATATCGTCAACTGATTCTACAATGAAAATAACCATTTCAGAGATTATTCTACTAAGCAGTTGTTTCTAAAATTTCACAGCATTGTAGAATAATATCCGAAGGTATAAACAAGCGACTTATATAAAATAACAGCGCAGTTCTACGTCAACAATGCGGTTGTATCTTGGACACAACCTCCGATAATTTTTCTTTGACATAGGACTATGTCTTTGATTTCTATATAGGGGGATAACTACGAAAAATGTAACGATTCATTTAGAGTTTTCAAACGCATATTACTCAAGATCGTTATTGCGACGTATGTTGTTATATACCACTAGCTGACCCGGCAAACTTCGTCCCGCCCAAAATTTATTTTTCGTTATCACATCCATGTTTCCTTACTAAGCGCTGTTCATGGGTCCAATCGAAGAATTGTTCATTGATTAAAAAAAATACCTTTAAAATTACATTTACTATAAAATTCCTAGTACTTCTACCAAAACTCGTCATTATAATATCAGATTATCTCAGACACAATTCTCGTTCAAATTCACCCCTAAATCAGACAATTCCTCTCTCGAGTTTTGTTTTGTTGTTTGTATATTTATATAGATAGAAGACGATAGTGGAGTAGGAGTGCGTTTTATCACATTAAAATCCATTTCCATTTTAGAACGAAAATCAATTTCGTTAGCGCAAACATTTGTGTTTCATTTGTATGGCAGCCTCCCCTTGGAGAGGGGGGGAGGAGTATCGAACCATTATAGAAACGTTTATCAATCTCTAAAACCTCCCCTCCTGTTGAGAGGGGGAGGAGTGTCAAACCACCTTAGAAACAGTTATTGCCTCCTAAAATATCCACATGCCAAATTTGGTTCTATTTTCTTGATTAGTTCTTGAGTTATGCAGAAAGTTATGCTCCATTTGTATGGCAGCCCCCCCCCCCTTTTGAGAAAGGGAGAAGTGTCTAACCACCATAGAAACATTTATTGCATCCTGAAACCTCCACATGCCAAATTTAGTTTGATTTGCTTGATTAATGTTCGAGTAATGCATAAATTTGTGTTTCATTTGTATGGCAGCCCTCCATTAGAGATGGGGGAGGAGTGTCAAACCACCATAGAAACATTTATTGCATCCTAATGCCTTAACATGTCTAATTTCTTTTGGTTTGCTTGATTAATTCTCGAGTAATGCAGAAATTTGTGTTTCATTTGTATGAGAGCCCCCCTCAGAGAGGGGGGAGGTGTCGAACTATTATAAGAACCATCTCCGACCCCAAAAACCCTTACATACCAACTTTTGTGTCGATTGGTTCGGTAGTTCTCGAGTCCATAGGAATCAGACAGACAGACAGACAGAAATTCATTTATATATATATATATATATATATATATATATATAAGTTAACGCAAGCAACATCATTTTCCCCACAGCAACAGAACCGATCACTGTGGAACAGTTTATCGGTAGCATCAATTCGCAAACGCAAGCGAAACAACAATTTAGGACACCAACGTAAAACACCGATTCGGACTCTGTACCTGACGCGACAACGGACTGGATAGAATGTGCAGCGTAAGGGCTTTAGGTAAATGGCTAGGCTTCATGATGTAAAATTGACAATAATAAAATCAGTCTAACTTGTACTCCCGGCGAAACCGGTCTTTCCTTTTTAAAAACTCTTCGATATCCTCATGTAACTTAATTGGCGCAGTCGGTAGGATCGCTCGTTCAAGTGTTCACGCGTAGATCCAATTCGCGAAAGTGATTTCCCGCGCGAACGAATATCGAGTGGCTGACGATTGGAGAACTACAACGGACGCACGAGTGATACCTTTTTATCAAGTAAGTAATTAGATCTTAGTCAAATTAACAATCATTTAATCGGAGTGGTACAAAGCTTACCCGAAACAAAAAAAGCTGTATCCACATCCATAAAATATAACAAAAACTACTAATTCAGAGAGACGAGCCCGGGTAACACCGTAAGCGACTCTTTTTATATCACAAAAGTGAACTACTAATCTAAAACAAAAACAAACGTTAAATCAGAAAAAAAAACTAGCTAATCTAACAAGAGTGATTTAAGTTTTACCTTGGAGTGCTTTGTGAATAATCGCGAAAACAATGAACCCAAACAGTTTTAACATATCCCCTGAATTACCGAGGAGCAATACCTCAGCACAGGAGGAAAATTTAAATGAACACGAAGAAGCCGCCAGAATTGCTCAAACAGCGGTAATGTTCGACAAGGCGGAGAAAATCCTAAAGGCGATGCAAACGCCCCAGGCAATCCGCGAATTGCCGCAATTCGACGGTAACCCCGTCAAATTACACTGCTTCATTAGAGCAGTGGAAAATCTGTTGCCCTTTTTAGAAACTCTTAAAGGGACACCCTTCGAGCAAGTATGGCTTCAATCCATACGCTCGAAAGTAACCGGAGATGCGGACCGAGTTTTAGAAACATACGGGACACCGCTAATCTGGGAAGAAATTAAAGCTAACCTGATAGCTTACTATAACGACAAGCGTGATTCTGTCACGCTTACCCGCGAATTGTTCCAACTGCAACAAGCTGGAACAATAGAAGATTTTTATAGTTCGGTTCATCAATTGCTTTCGCTTTTGATAAACCATACAAATATTTCAACATTCGATCTCAACTTGAGAACGGACAGAATCTCGACACACCAGGAGAATGCTCTTCAAGTGTTTTTAGCAGGACTAAAAGAGCCCATCGGCGGGAACGTAAGAGCCCGCCAACCAAAAAAATTAAAAGAAGCTTTCGATGCTTCTATTGAAGAGAGAAACTATCAAAATAAATGCGGTCTTAATAAGATGGAAACTACAAATCGATTCCAAAAACCGATTGTTGTAGCACCACCTCCCCCACCAAGGCAAAAGAACTGGAATAATTTTAATCATTACCAAAGAGCCCAGTATCAGCCTCAAACGAATCATTTTAATCCACAGCAAAATTTTTCGAGATTACAAATGAATCCTTTTAATCAACGGCAAAATTTTCAAAGACCTCAAATGAATCAATTCCACACACCTTACCAACAACATCAGAACCAAAGCTTTCTAAATCAACCGCAAGTTCCTCCGCGAAACGTATTCGCCCCAAGACCAGTTCAGATGCCGAAGCCTACTCCCATGGATGTAGACCCTTCAATAAGATCTAATAAAATAAACTATATGAATAGACCTCGGAGAGCAATCAATTACCACGAAGGCACAAATATGTCTGATCCTTACGGCCCGTACGAAGGACCAAATTGTGAATACGAAACCTATGATGAAGAAAATTATGAGCAGGATAATTATCACAATGAATCGATGGCTAGTACATCTTTTCAACCTGTGGTAAACAATCAGGAAGAGAGTGTCGAAGAAAATACCACTTCCACTGATGAACTGAATTTTCAGATAATTACGGCCCAAGAAACTCCTCCGTAAACAATTTTATACCGTACATACAAATCAATACCACTAAAGGACCACTGAAGTTTTTGATCGATACGGGAGCGAACAAAAACTACATTAGTCCGAAACATGTCAATTTGGACAAATGCAAGTTCACCAAACCTGTAAAGGTAACGAACGTTAATGGTTCGCAAAATATAGATCAATTCGTAAATTTCAACCCCTTTTCCACAATACCAGGATCAAAAAAACAAATATTTTACATATTCGACTTCCACAAATTTTTCGATGGTCTCATAGGATACGAGACCTTACGTGAACTAAAAGTCAACATATTAACAGATCAAAATGAGTTGAAATTCCCCACTGGCGTACTGAAAATGTTTCGAAAATATCCAAATTCGGCAATAATCCAGTTAAATTCCAATGAGACAAAAATTGTGAATTTACCAACTATCATCAATAATGGAGAATTTTATTTGGAAGATGACATTTTTCTCTCTAAGGACATTATCATACACTCTGGTATCTACAATTCAAAAGATAGCCATGCTTTTTTCACTGTATCAAACATATCAAAAAACCCTTCAAAAGTATTAATAAAACGTCCTCTAGATGTTGAACTTAACAATTTTTCCTTAGAGGAACCGAACCAAGATTATGTAACTCAATTTGGCAGGACACCCATTTTCGATCAATTGAGAGTTGATCATCTGAACAAAGAAGAAAAATCTAACCTAATGAAAGTGATTGCAGATTATGAGAGTATATTTTATGTAGAAGGCGAACAACTGACCTTCACCAACGCGATTAGACATAAAATTTCCACGAATTTTCCGACGAAAAATTACGAAATTGATATTTAGAGTTCCATACCTAATTAAAATGTTTAAAGATTACATTGATCCCAAAAGATCAAACTGCATCCTTTGCCCGGAAAAGTTGATACAGACGATTCAAATCGTCTATAGAAACTACTTCAGTAGAGGCAAACCTTTCAAAATTTATTTTTCTCAAAAAATTCTCATAGATCTGAAAACGGCCGAGGAACAAAATATTGTTATAGAACAAACCCACGAAAATGGACATAGAGGGGTATGGGAAAATAATAGACAAATAGCAAACAGGTACTATTTCCCAGCAATGAAAAGAAAAATACGACAGTTTGTAAGGCTCTGTCGCATTTGTAATAAAAATAAATACGAGAGGCATCCATACAAAATCATGCTCGGACCCAAAAAAAGCCTTTAGATTTAATACATCTAGATATATTCTTAAAACAACCTAATATATTCCTTTCCTTTTTAGATAAATTCTCGAGATACGCTACATTGATTCCCATCAAATCTAGGAACATTCAAGATGTACGTAAAGGATTAACTAAATACTTTACCACAATAAAAAGAGAGAACATCCACCGGTTCTTCGAGAGGAAGAAACCGTATATAATAGAAGACAAGGAATAAGGAACAAAGGAAAAGAAATGTATTTCCCAGTCAAAGTTGTCCAAGATAAAGGTAGAACGTTTCTGGACCACTCTGGCAGAGAAATACACAAAGAAAATATTCGGCGAAAATGAAACCATACAAATTATTTTTCTAAATTATAGATGTTGCGGAGCCAACTTCTAAAACTAATTACGCTGACGTTCATCGCGACCTCATCATCGAGAACGATACAAATACATGACCTGACCAGAAACCCAGGACTAGTGACGTTACAGACCGGAAACGTACTAATTAAGACTGGACGTCACAGGATATATCACACAATAGACTTGGAAGACTATAGACCATCACTAAACAACATCGCTATCACTATCGACGGACTTAAAATATTCACAGACTTCAGCGACGTTTATATCACATTACAGTCCAAATTTAAGAAAGCCCAAAACACGTATATGAAATTGTTACCAAATAGAAGAAACAAGAGAGGAGCATTCAATTTTCTAGGCTCAGCCATAAATGCGATTACAGGCAATTTAGATGAAGAAGATCGAATCCAAATAGATAACGATATAAATGACTTAAAACAAGGCAACCAAGAACTTATAAAGCAAAATAATATTCAAGTAACTATCAACAAACATCTAGGAAAACGTATAAACAAATCAATAGATTCCGTTAATGAACAACAAAGAATAATCAAGCAACAAATTATATCAGCCAGACAATCTCTAATCACCAACAAACTTGTCAATCAAAATTTCACAGCAATCCGACAGGCATTTAAAATTTCTAATCATGTCGACCTAATACAAGAACACCTAGACTCAATTTTCGAAGTTATACAACTTGCAAAAATAAATATCATTTCTAAGAATTTTCTAGAAGCAGAAGAACTAAAGTTTTTCTCAAATAAGTTAGAAGAACAAAATATTACCATTCTACATCCAGACCAAGCATACGATTACCTAGACATCAGAGCCCTCTTCAAGGAATCCATCCTCTACTTCATCATCGGCGTCCCGCAGATTTTACCACATCCATTCACCAGTCTTCTCCTAGAACCACTTCCAATCAACGGTCAAATCATCAAACTCCCTTGGCATAAAGCAGCAATCTACGGAAACTCCACCTATTTCATCAAAGGCAGTTGCCAAAGTATCGGCGAAAACTCCATTTGCGAAGAAGATAAATTAGACGATACCTCAGACGACAGATGCTTCTCCAAAATCATAAGAGGCTCCCCAGGAAAATGCACCTTTACGAACTATCGGAATACAACCAACATAAAACGATTGACAGACAACCATGTCATCGTCATAATCACAACAGTCACACTATCAAGCGACTGTCTACATAACAACAGAGTTTTAACAGGAACGATGCTGTTGTTTTTCGAGAACTGTACAATCTCACTGAACAACAAAACTTTCAGCTCCATTACATTTCCATCGAGAATTATCCCAACAATAGTGCCTCTGGATGGCGTGAAAATTGAACAAAACGAATTCGAGTAGAACCTGGACTTTCATACATTAAAGAAATTACATTTCCAATACCGAGAACAACTGGAGATAATTAAAACCCAATATTTCATCCAAACATCAACAAGTTTGGGCCTCTCATCTATATGTTTCATTATAGGCTTGATCGTCATAGTTTACCATTGGTACCAGAAGAAAAGGACACCCAATGAAGAAAAGCCAAACATCAGTTCAGCAGACAACCATCATCCCAACACAATTGTATCGGGACGATCCAAACTTGATGAGGGAGTAGTTAACGCAAGCAACATCATTTTCCCCACAGCAACAGAACCGATCACTGTGGAACAGTTTATCGGTAGCATCAATTCGCAAACGCAAGCGAAACAACAATTTAGGACACCAACGTAAAACACCGATTCGGACTCTGTACCTGACGCGACAACGGACTGGATAGAATGTGCAGCGTAAGGGCTTTAGGTAAATGGCTAGGCTTCATGATGTAAAATTGACAATAATAAAATCAGTCTAACTTGTACTCCCGGCGAATTATATATATATATATATATATATATATATATATATATATATATATATATATATATATATATATATATATATATATATATATATATATATATATATATATATATATATATATATATATATATATATATATATATATAGATTAGACAGGAAATTTATGACAAAATTTTTATCTCGAGATAACCATGGATCTCGACGTTTCATGCAATTTTAAGACATTCGGCATGATTTTTTTTAAATCCTGATTCCATTCCCCCAAGATTTTTTGGTTTTCGAAAAACTCAAATTTTTACGTCTGCGACACTAGAATGAAGTACGATCGAGTTAATTTTTTGAATAGGGTATTCACTGACGCAGATCAACATTTCGCAAGGAGTCCCGTATGAAAAATGAAGATGGCCATTTTCATTGGCACCCTACACCATACGTTTTAGCTTGTATTTCGAAAAAAATGAATAAATTCCAGAGAGTCGATTTTCGACAAAAAAAATTCGAGACGAGATTTGAAGACATTTGGCATCAAACATTTTTTTTTAATCCCGATTTCATGTAAAGTAGTTTTCCATTTTTCACAATGCGATCGATTTTAGTTTTTCAATTTGTACCCTCAATACGTTATCGAAATAAGTTATCCTATGTCAACAAATGGGGCATACCACAAAAATTCATACTATGAACGCAGTGATTCATATCCAACAGGGGCAGAAGTTTTCAGGGAAATATTCGAACACGACAATTCTCAACTCTGAAACTATCTTCTTTTTTTTTACTTCTAGCGATTAAAACTATAGTACAATATCAAAACCAAACTTCTCATAATACATTATTGTTGCTACCTATGTATTGTAACATGGCTCGGAATCATCATCGCCGCCGTTGTGGTCTCGTGCAGAATTTGGTCCAAACCAGTGTTGTCAGTGTGACACAGCCGAGGCTCGCGGCTGTTCCACACGCGTACGCCAGTACGCTTCGGTAGTAGTCCGGACAATCGCTTCGATCTTGGCATTTCCTGGAAGCGCGAACGATCATCATTCTCGGTAACGTTGGATGCAAATGAATGTTACTTACGCGGATTCGATTATGACGACCACCACGCCAGTGATCAGTTTGTCGGTGAAAGTAACGGCGGAGTAGATGAAGCCACCCTGCTCGGCGTGCTTACCGATCATATCGGCCGTGATGCACAAACTGCTGATCATAGTGATTGAGCTGCCAGCTCCGAAGAACGATGCTATCGCCAACAGTTCGGCGGTGCTGAAGGTGGCTGAACCTGGGCTGAAGGCAATCCACGTGCACACACTCAAACTGATCGCCGAACCGATGAAGTATATGCAACTGTTGCCCATGAACCTGTTGACGTACTTCAACACCAACGAGGCAATGAACGAGGCTAGGAACGACACCAGAGGCACTGTCGCCAGATGTTCAACGCTGGCGTTGTTCTGAACGGGGTCTGGTTGGTACGATCGTTCATCCAACCACAACGGCATGTAAACCAGCGATGTCGTCATAAACAGACGCGAGAACACATAGCTGTGTGAAATTTGAAGGAATCATAAAACTTTGCATAAACAGATTTGGACAAATTTCAATCAAACACACTCACAGCAACGCGTTTTGGTAAAGCAGCGGAGATTTGAAGAAATTTTTTTTTGGCTTCCTTACTACAACATCTCCATTCGCTGTTGTCGTTGAATGATTCGGAAGGACGGATTCGGTTCCGGGAACAACGCTGTCGCGAGTGAAATTCTCCGAACGCAGCAAACTTTGCCTCTCCGGATCGACCCCATTTCTTTTGTCGGCCTTGATGACGTTATGCTGTAGGGCGGCATGTCTCCGATGTTCGTAACCGCTGAATGCGAGGGAAAAATTGAATAGGACGGACATGGAAACACCGACCAGTGTCAGTATTAACGAGACATCCTACTCAATTTAACGCACCACATACGATGAGCGTAAAATAAACGTGGAATTAACATTGTGAGCGGTTAAGTGGGGCATAAAGACATGGGTCTGGTGAGAGAGGCCATAGAAATGTACTCACTCGAAATCGATAGGCATCGCCGGCACCTATCTGGCTGTCTGCACTCGTACGACTTCGAAGCACCGCCCATGTGACTATGTAGACGATCACGTTCGAAATGATGGACACGGAATACCGCACCGCTGTTAAATCCGAGCGGTCCTTCTGAGTCCGAGAGAGCTCCGGGATCATTGCCAAGTGGGTTATCTGTACGATTGGCCAACCGAACTGGAACAGCAATATCACAATAGTAAAGTATACGATCTCCCACCAGTGCGGAGCCACATCACACCACGGACAAAGTGAGAAAATCATTGGGAATGTTAGAAATACGATGAGCGTTCCTGGAATGAGGAAGCCGCGAACAGTTTCGATTGTAGTCGATCCCAAACGAAATCAATACCATGACTTACCGGCCATATGCCATTGTCTCTTAGTTCCATATCGGTCGGTTAAGAAGCCAACGATAGGCGTCGCAATAGCATCCCCAACCTGTCCGAGCATGACTAGTGCGCCTGCTTCGGGGGCCGGCATTCCGAGGGCTCCCTGCATGAACAGCAACGTGTAGCTGAACCATACCCCCGCACACAGGTCATTGTAGACGTGGCCCAGGCCGAAACCGATTTTCTCCACGATCTTGAGCGTTGAACGTTTCTCCATTTGGTGGTCCACCGTAGGGCTTTGACTTCCTTCGGCTGGTGGTGGCTTGTAGGAAGTTATCTCATCAGTAGCACCGTAGTTGTGTTTGGCGCCAATACCATTTCGCTCTACTTTGTTGGTGCCACTTGAGCTGTCGTCAGTCATCTCGTAGTAGAATTGGGAGCACAGCACTGGGAGGAGGCAAGAAGAATAACAGGACATGTTAGATGTATTTAAGTCAGTTTATCAACAGAATGGTGTCAGAGAGACTGTTACTAGGCGATAATCTGGACATCATTTAAAACTAAAGATATTTTTAATGTGGTTGTTCGTATCTTATATATAGGATTGGGGAAAAAGAAATGTCGTATTTTTGATCGAAATTCGACGCTTTATTTAACACACTTAAAATTATCCAATTTAAGTCAAATATGCGCCGTTTTGTTCGCAAACTTGTTGCCATTTAGAAGGCAACACAATAAACATTCGATCCAAATACTCGCCGATTGTTTGGACCGATTGCATTGAATCGAACATTCACTTCACCGTGTAGCAGCACATTCGTCACAACATTTGTCGATTCATCGAGTCAAATGTTTGAGTCCAACATTCGAGTGAAACGTTGGACGAATCGTGTAGCGCCCGCATTATGTGCGATTCACATAGAACGTTATGGAAAAGAACGTCCACGTTCCGTCAACGTCTCGACCAATTCACACATGCAGTCTATGCTTGCAGCAAGACGGGTCTATGGTTCTAGGTGAGGCCGTTTCGTCACTAAGTTGGTTAGGGGAGCAGTATATGAAAACAGTACGAAAGAAAGCAGAAGGGGAATTATTTGCTTATAGCGTGAAAGAGACAGACTGATCACGAGCGAGCTTCGGCACTAGCGGATTGTGTTTTGTTTACAAACAAAGCACAGTAGACTTCCAAGATGGCTGAAGAGTGGTTTTAGCAAGTTGGCCCACCTTAGGATATACTTCTAGGCGCCTTGGCTTGCAGCAGCACCGTCACGTCAAGGGTCAAACGAATGATTTATTTAATGTTATTCATGGTGTCGCCACCTACAACAGTTTTAAATTGCAATGCCCTCTTTCGAATCAACATACCTAGAACCAGTACTAAATTTATAAAAAATCAACGAAAATCATTGAATTCTATTATTTAAATGGTTCAACCCCGTAGTCCCGAGCATTATTCAACAATAATAATATATAGGCTATTTTTCTCAGCTAGTAGCGAATGATTTTGACTTCGAAATTTGGAAACTAAGGGATATGTTGGCATAAAGAATACAATCAAAATCAAAACAAAAGCCGAGACACAAAGCCCAGACAAAACCCCAACGAACCGTCCGTCTCCGTCAAATATTGTTTTCTACAAATCCTGCCGGTCGTATTCGATGAACGGTCGCTGACGGGTTGTTATGCCGCCGGTGTATGTGAATGGTTTCATGAGAATTGCATGGTAGAATAACTGACGTAACGTGACGTGACGGGACGTGAACGTGACGTGGATGTTGTATGTGAATCGCACTTTAGACGGATGAACAGATGAAACCAACGAGTATATATCGAGGTGGAGTGGTAGGCGATGTGTATTAGTATTGGTAAACAAAGGGCCTGATCACTTCACTTCACGGTGAAAACGAACTGAATTGTATACAGCCTTATTACGGCTGCCACCGTGTGTGTAGAATCCGGAAGAGTTCATCCGTCGTGAAAACTTTGATGAACTTGGTGTTATTATGAATACCACGATACTGTCACGTCACGGGGAAAAACAAGTATATTTGTCCCTTGTGTTTTGACGTAGGACTACGTCTTTCATTTCTATACCGGGGTGTAAAATCAAAGTTTCGAAAACGAAAGCGTTACGCCGGAGACCGAGATTTTGAGCGTTAATAGCTCCTAAACAACTGAACGAAATGGAATGATAAACACTTCATTCGAAAGATAAAATGTCTACGCGTTATATACTTGTTACTTTTTGATCCAAAAACTTGTTTCAATAGTCTTAAAATTGCTTTCAAAACAGGCTATTGAAATCACCAATCGGTATATAAGCGAGCGGCGCTCGGAAATCCACTCAGTTCTAATTGAACAGCGATTGGAGCATGTTGTCGCTGTTGCGGTGAAGCTCTTTATTTATCATGAAAGCGCGGATGAACGGTGTCACCAAGAGCCTCTTTGTGCACCCTAGGCCAGAAGGGAATCTATCAGGAGGAGAGTGATGCCACAAACGGTTCCCTGGGAAGACATCGCTACACACACATACACGCGTTGCTATTAACAGGTGGTTATCGAGTTGGCATTAACCACTGGTGGGCTTCCAGTATCGAGGAAAATGTGGAAATATCTAATCGTTACTGAAAATAATCTGCCAGTTCCTTTGGGAATTTTCAAAATATATTCATGTGAAAGAGTTTAATTGAATGTTTTCTATCCATGTAACACTGTGACCAAATACATTTGGTTTTGTGGTTTTTCAATCAATCGCAATTAACAGGATAGCTTCTGAAGATTATTCTTCCCCCTCAGTAGGATATTTCCGTATCCAATATTGTATGCACCCGCAATCGATTATTGCTCAGTCGCGGAAAGTTCCGAGCTCAGAGAGTTCATTCCCCTCTAGTTTGCCTTTCAAATTGCCATCGTAAACCACACCTTCTCTCGATTCAATCACACACAAAAAGCATACTTAAGCGATATTCTGGTGGTGAGACACATTCATTTTTTCGTGAGGACATCGACAAGACAACATCGTTGCCTAACGTGCTGGAGGAGGTGGACGGCGAAGGATCGACACATACACGCGCAGAACTCTTTCCGTTAGGATGCCATTCAGCATCGAGAAAGTTCCGGATAGATCTAATCGTTGCTGAAAAATAATCTGCCAGTTCCCTGGGAATTGAAAAATACATCCATGCGAAAGAGTTTATTTTAATGTTTTCTAACCATATAACACAGCGACCAAATACATTTGATTTCGTAATTTTTCAATCAAGTGTAATTAGCTGGAAAGCTTCTGAAGATTATTCTTTCCCATCAGTAGAATATTTTCGTATCCAATATTGGATGCATAACATGAAAAACGGAAAATGTTTCGTATCGCGAAAATTATATAATTTTCAATCGATTATTGCTCAGTCGCCGAAATTTTCATATTCAGAGAGTTCATTCTCCTCTAGTTTGCCTTCCAAATTGCCAACGTAAACCACATCTTCTCTCGATTCAATCACGCACAAAAAGCATACTTAAATGATATTCTGGTGGTGAAACCCATTCATTTTTCGTGAGGCGTCGTGCACAAATTACGTAACGTGATAAGGGGGGAGGGGGTAGATTTTGCGTTACTTTCTGTTTATTAAAGATAAGAAATTGCGTTACGAAAGAGGGGGGAGGGGTTCAAATTCCGGATTTTTAGCGTTATGTAATTTGTGCACGACGCCTGAGGACATCGACAAGACAACATCGTTACTGAACGAGCTGAACGGCGAAAGATCGAGGGATTCATTACCTGGCCTGACCTGACCTGAAATGCAATCAGTTTGTTTTAACTGTGAGGGAGCGCAGAAAAGCCGATGCTGATACTCTCGTGACCAAGAGAGTATCAGCATCGAAATACGGTTCCTCGGGAAGACATAGAAGCAGCCGCCACACACACACATACACGCGCGCAACTCTTTTCGTTTGCTGGTTATCGAGAAGAAACCTGGAAAGAAATGATCGTTGCTGAAAAATAATCTGCCAGTTCCCATTAGAATTGAAAATTACATTCAAGCGAGTTTATTGAAATGTTTTCTATCCATATAATACTGAGACCACGTTGATACATTTGGTTTTGTGATTTGTCAATCAAGTGCAGTTAGCAGGAAAGCTTCTGAAGATTATTCTTCAGAACAAGGTTTTTCGTATCCAATATTGGATGCATAAAACCTTGAGTCTCCAACGTAACGCTCTCGTTTTTGAAGTCACCCAAATATTTATTTATTCATTCATTCAGGATGGATTTAGATTCAACTTCAAACAAATGATCTCTAAATCAACGATAGTCCTACGTCACCCTTGCGGTTATACCATAGATATAACCCACTTCCTGTTTTAGATGGTGAAAGCTAGTCACGCGGAATGGAGTAAGTTTAATTTCGGATTTATTTTGCTTTTTTGCTAACATTTTGAATCGTGTCTTGCTTTTTAAGAAAGAAAAGATAAACAAACAGCAATTTACCCGCTTGGTAGCATTTTTAGAACGAAATCCTGACGTAGAGGACGTAAATTTGTTTATTTGGATTCGATAAATGCGCTATGGGATGTAATTGAGGACTATAAATGTAGCTCACGTACACCGATTGAAACATGGCGAAAGGTCTAATTTCGATTGTCCTAAATGAATAGAAATTTTTTTGTTTCTATTTTAAGGATTAGACTAACAGAGAGTTGCAACCCCATAAAATGGCAATGGAGGCCACTGGCCCAAAACGATCGTTTTGATTGATTATGTATAATATTGATTACAATATAAAATAATAACAGTAATGTTTTTCCAACATTGCAGAGCTGGTTTTTTGTAATTCCAACATTCGCAATTGGTGGACAAGATCCGAATCAGGACGATAGCTACATCGAATGAGGCCTTTGATCTTTTGTTTTTACGTAAAATATATTTTCAACGATATTGTTTTGAAGACATACTTTAAATGAAAGAATATTTAAGTTTCAAAGAAGAAAAAAAAGAATCTATCATTGCAAAGCTTCTGAATAAATAATTTTTAAATTATTCTCTAGTTCTTTTTCCATAATTTCGATATCCGTCTAAAGAAAATCTGAATCATTTTCTGCTTTTGGCAAATTCCTTGAAACTCATCAGATGTTTCATATGTAAATTATGCCTCTGACGCTACTGACCAGTTTCTGTTTAAATAATTATATCAAACCTCATGTTCCGTATATCAAATTACACGAGAATGGGAAGGATAAGAGGATTAAACTTCAGAATCCCATATTGAAGTAGCTCAGATTATACTGATCATGAGATGGATAAATTGGGGTTTATTCTGAGATATAGAAGATATTATTATTCATCGAAATTGTAGAAACGGTTCTTACAAATGATTCTAACGTTGAACTATACTAAATTCTTCTCACTCTTCAAACGAGTAAGACAGAGCTGAGTACAAGAGCGTGCGAGGTATCGATTATTAAACTCATGATAGTCATGCATTATCTCTAGAGTAATTTATAGAAAGAGGAAATAAAACTACATTCCCATATGTTCAACAACTATATTATTCAAGAGCAACCAAGTATTCCTCCTAATCTTTGAACCAGCGTTTGATTCAGCAAACTAACGCACCAATCAAATGATTCATGGAATGAGTCCGAATAGTTGGCATTGAAATACCGAATCATCGAGGTATAATTACAAACTTGTCATTCTAATACAACCGACATAACGTTCAAACGCCCGAAACTATGCAGCTGTCTAGACATGTCTCCTATAAACGGGAATGAACTCTTTCACTTCACGGAGTTTTTTGTTACACGTGACAATGATGATAGACACTAAAAGATTAAGTGAAGTGTAAGTGACGTGAAAGCGTTTGTGACAGTGATGTTCGTGATCCGGCCCAAAATATGATGTCGTTATTGTTTGCGTTCTATGTATGAATTTGATATGGATAAATGGAATTCTTATATATATATATATATATATATATATATATATATATATATATATATATATATATATATATATATAAAACGGAGCAATGTTCAAGGTACTCACGGTTTCATGATGATCTGAGTCAGGTTTCTTATGAAATCTTGTAACTGTTTTTTTTAAGTTTTATAGTTGTAGTATTGTCGTGCTCCCGTGGCCGAGTGGTCAGCGTCAAACCTAACATGCCGGGGGTTCGGGTTCGATTCCCGTTCTGTTCGGGAAAATTTTTCTTTAAAGAAATTTCCTCTGACTTGCACTGTGGTCACGCGTATTCTAGAGCTTGCCACTCAGAATGCATTCAAGGCGTGTTATTTGGCATAGAAATCTCAACTAAGTACTAATGAAAATGACGCAAGTAATACTACGTTGAGACGGCGGAGTTCCTCTAGGAACGTTAGTGCCATATAAGAAGAAGAAGAAGAAGTTGTAGTATTGTGTATTTGTTTCTATTATTTATGTGGTGAGAAGGGTTGCTAGGAAAATGATGTACCTAAAGTCAAAACAGTTGAGCCGGGTTAAGCCCAAGGCCAACTTGTACTAAAAGTTTTGAGTCGAGTATAGCTCTAGGCCAAAACAGTTGAGTCGGTTTAAGCCCAAGGCCAACTTGTACAGAAAGGTTATACATTGAGTTTCGGTTACAGTTGAGTCGGGAAAAGCCCAAGGCCAACTTGTACTAAAAATAAATAAATAAGATAAAACAAAATTCAACGTCGAGTGTAACTCAAGGAACAGTTGAGTCGGGTCAAGCCCAAGGCCAACTTGTTCAGTAAAAAACAGCTGAGTCGGGTAATGCCCAAGACCAATGTATAAATAAAATTTATTTGTGTGGTCCAATGTTTAAAGCAAGCAAATACAAGTGAATGTATAGAGGAAATAAACAAACATTTAAAAATATAATTTAAATAATCAAACATTAACAGACAAATAGTCAATTCGTACATCGCGTAGTGTTGCGGAAGAAACAAAAGTGGTACAGGTTAAGCAGGGAAAAGCGACATCAAAATGGCTATCGGGCTCGTGGCTGCTCAAGCCATTTGCAGAGAATTCGCCCCTCAACATACGCAGAGCGGAGTCAGGGTAGCGGAAGGAAGAATTCATTCAAGTGCTGATCGAACGTTCTGTATGGGAGATCGCGATGAAACTTTATGTTAAGCGATGCAGTTAAGGATGATCTTGAACGGATTATGACAAATGGTTGACATCTTGATTATATACGGATGGAAGTTAACGAAAGAAATACAGCAATTTGGCGGACAAGGGTAATGTAAAAAGAAAAAAAAACTATGATTTTTGTGTTAAAATGAAAATATGTGGCCGATGTGGTTTTTTTTTCTTTTTTTCTCTAAATTTATCCTCATTTTCATTCACATAGCGTGAGAAGAAGGTCACGCGTATTCTAGAACTTGTCACTAAGAATGCATTCAAGGCATATTATTTGGCAGAGATATCTCAACTAAGTACTAATGAGAATGACGCGAGTAATATCTATGTTAAGACGGCGAAGTTTCTCTAGGAATGTTAATGTCATTTAAAGAAATAAAGAACGGAGGAAGTTCCTGAATCAACACAAAAATCTGGCAGCCATTTTGACACAAAACACGAATCTCTCACAAAGGATTCTAAGAAACGCTGTTTGTCTGAAGGTGCATTACCAGATAACTGAGAATCTATCGCTAAGCACTTTAACACGTGGCAGATCAGAAGGCCACAGAGATTCCTTAATGTGATCAATGAAGCTGATGAATAAAAAAAGATCATTCATTGTACGGTGCTTTCTGGTATCATTATTTTTAGTGTGAGGGGAGGATGTGGTATCCTAGATTTAGTATGTAGTTGGAATGACAGTTAGAGTGTGTTGAATACTTCATTGAGATAGAAATATATATTGGTTTATGAGCATTTAATAGTGTTGTGTGTCTTGTATGAGGATCTTTCTTCCTAGAAAATACGGTTTCTTTTGGGTAAAACTAGAAAAATCTCGTATTTTTTGCTTCATGTCCTTCATGACATGTCATGCCCAGATTAATTGAGGTGCACAGGGACACGGAATTTAACACCAATCCTGTTCTTTTTCTGCACTAATGTATGCAGTGATCTATGTATCAAAATTCTAGAATATTTTTTCATTGGGTCCCAGTGACTTTCAACACATTTCGGCTGGTTCGTCACTTTTACTTCCATTTTTGGAATAATGTCGGGAGTGAGAATTGAACTCGTGATATCTGCGTGAGAGGTATGGATGTTACCACTACGCTAGATCGCCTCCACATATTTCAATTCTAAAAAAGGGCACATTCAATAACAAAGCAACACTGCTCCAGTGTTACAGTGGTATTGAGATTATAAAATATTGGTATTGAAAAGCTATTTCTCTCCAATTTTGATATTATTCTTTAGTATTTTGCTTTTATATCAGACTTGTCCAAATTAAATTTGAGTATCAAGGTCAAAATGAGGTATCCTTAAGTATTTCCTCCTGCTCGAGAATATACTTTTGGAAAAATATCCATAGTATACATACTTGCTAAATAAACACTATAGTGCTTATGTATTTTATGCAAAGCCTGCATTTTTTTTCGAAATATGCATCAAATAGGAGAGTTGAGATCATGCGTAATATTAATGCTATTTAGAACTAAAAATCATTTGAGAGACCATTAAAATCCCATTGATGTAAACGGGGACAAGATTACTTGGGTTTTATGTTCATATCAATCAAAGTCAATGGAACTCATTGACACTAAGGTTTTCTGAAATTTAAAATGATTTGGAGGGCCTATAACATTTGATGATTATATAAACTCAAAGCCAGCATATCACACGGGCTCTATGAACCTATTTGGGTAAGATGTTCAATGCTAATTGAAATGGTAGTTCAATTTGTCTCAACTAGGAGGGCCTAGAAATTCTGAAGTGTAAGCAAGAAAAAAATAACACTGAGTCGAGTGTGATATAAAAGAAGGATCAATCCAAGGTAAACGCAAATTGGATCGAACGAACGATAAATGTAAAAAAAAACTGAGTTGGGCAAGGCATAGGAAGGGTGAGTGAGGGATATTGTTTATACATTTTGAATTTATTTTACATAAAATGGGTAAAACTGAAGCACACATATAAAAAACTGGATAATATTTGAAAAAACTGGAAGATTTTGGGGTTTAACTATTTGACTGGATCGAGTGAAAAAACTGGAAGAATCCAGTTTAAACTGGAACATTGGCAACGCTGATCACAACACTGTTAAAACGACACTTGTAGCACAGATTGTCGTCTTTAAATAGCCGTATAGTATGACCCGATACGATAAGTACAACACAAGACATGTTTAAGTGTTGCCATATGTTGACAATATACGACATTTCTTTTTCCCCAACCCAATATAAAACAAACTTGCGTACGTATGAACGCACATAACTCGAGCATGAATCGATTAAACTGTTTGAGCTTCTTTATAATGTGGGGTGTTATTTTAGAATGTTAAGAAATTTTAGAAATAACTGGTTAGTAGAATGATTTGGTCGCCCTCAAAATGTTTTTTTTGTAGAATCAGTTGACGATTACTCTTTGATGATTTATTCTTGTCCTCGCAAAAACAATACACAAGCTGATCAAATGTCGAAATTTCTTTCTTCATGTCAATGAACTTTTATGTCGAATGCAATTCCGGTGGCCTTTTTCGCATTTGATAGCTCCAGGCGATTATATACCTGTTGCACCAGAACCATTATTCCACATCTCATAACTCATTAAGTCGCCTCATAACAAATTAAGTCGTGTCTAGATCTCATTGTTCCTAGAAACGGATAGAAGCAAAGATAAAGTATCACTTTTGTACGAACAACAGAACAAGTATCACGGTATATTTTCATTCTGCCCTAAATACGATACGGCCATTGGTTACAACAGACATATTATGATGACGCAAAACAAACGATGTTCGCTGCTCCGAGTATAGAAACGGATTGAAAATTTGCCTCAGTTTAGATCCACTATTTATACCCTAGCGCAAATTTTCGCTTCTCGTTATCCCCCATCCTTGTCGTGACTGCATAAGATGTCCCACCAAACAAGCGTTCAACATAGCTTGCACACTGAGCCATACGCTGGTGTTGCGACAAATAATAAAACATCGTAAGAAAGACCGTTTTTGAGAAAACGTTTCACGAATTCTCTGTCAAACCATCAACAAAGTTGCATCAGTTGTTGCATCTCGATGCGCACGGGAGCAGATACAAATAGCAAAATAGCGTAGCGGAGATGTGCTGCTATTTATATTTAAGGACTATGGAGAATATATGAAACACCACGTAAACATCATTCGTAACGAAATAACAACCACGGTACGCATATACATAAACTGACCAGACGTCCCGCATAAGATTTCGTCCCGCGAAACGTCCCGCATTTGGCAAAAGAAACGAAAATGTCCCGCGATATCAATATGTTTCAATATCACATTTTGATCATGTTGATTTTCTTAAATGGATGAATGCATCCAAAGATTAATACCTTGAGCTGATTTCATCGCACCGACATTGGGCTTTATGTTTATAGAGTGTCAACTGGAAGCGACAGCAACAAAATTGGAAAATGATTTTTATGAAAGTCCACTATTGATCCGCAGGAAACAACGTGAGTCAGATGAAAAGTTCATCCTTGGTCCCCTAGCTCGGTCAGGGCTTAAGGTTTTCAATTAAGCCGGAAGAACTAGTGTACACTCGACAGGAAGAGGCAGAGTTGTTTAATGAAGTATCGTAAATGAAACGCTGGGCGGTCTTACGGAAGTTGGCCGGAACCTGAACCATGGCCGATGAAAAGATGTATATCGGCGTGTTATTTTACCTTTTCGTGACTTTGGGGGTCGTCTGTAACTCTATTTTGGCCATTCACCCAAAAGTTTTCTATCGGGCGCAGCTGGAGAATGTTGGTGGTCTTCGCGACAATGTTTATCTCCAGCCGATCCATCCTCCAGTGATCTTTTGGCATAATGGGCTGATCCCAGGTTCGGCATAAAGACCACATTACCTTCCCAACTCCGGCAAGCACTTCGTACTATATATCTCCCCGTTCACCATATGACTCGAAAGAAGAGCGGTTTGGACATTCCCTTCACGTCTGTCAGAGAAGGACCTTCTTCGAGAACTTGATGTGAATGATATATTCGACGTCATCGCTTATCTGGGGAACGTAAGGTACCCGGTCCCCTGCCATTCGTTGAATTCTAGCATCAAGTACGTCTCGTCTTTCAGTATGAGTACGAAAGAAGTTTTTCACTTCTTTCGCCGGAACGAAGTTTTTCACCAACACCTCAAGCTACTCCTTCTGGGTGATTGCCTGACACGGCCGGTCTCGTCTGACGCTTCCGCATAAAAATGTCCATTTTGGCCCGATTTTTCTCCACCTTTTGGCCGGTTGCTTCGATCTCCCGCCTTAAAGAGCGGCAAAGTGATGATATTGTAAATACCAGATTGGCTATATCTGGCGGACACAAAGTGCCTCAGGATGTCCAACTCTATCACTGTGGCTTGCAGTATGGAAAAATCATCCAGTTGCTTGACAGTGCTGCTTCTGCGAATCAACATCCTTGAATCATTTTTGTTGTAGACTTAATAAACGTGAGATTTAAAGAAAATTTGTTCCTATAAATTATCTTTCATCGCCATCCGAAATTAGTCCTTTTTTTTGAATGCATGCGTTAACACTAAAATAGATGAAAAATGAATTGGAATTTTCGAGCATTCCATTCTGTAATTTGAAGAAAATTGTAGAATTTGAATCGTGCTTGCCAGGCGTAAATGCTCTGATTGAGCGAGTGATTTTCGGGCGTGAACAAAATCTAAACCATCGAAAAATCCCAACTGAGTGCCGATACTCAGAAAGAAATAATACTGATCAGTTTAGACTTGCTAAACTACGGTTTATGTTCACATAACGTATATACATAACGTTTTGTTTTTTTTTGTCGTCCCGCGTTAGACCTCTGAACATCTGGTCACTTGACATATACAGCCATTCCATGTCAAACCAATATAGTGGTTCTCAGATTTTCGTGAAAAATAGTACATTTGTTCTTTATCGCAAAATATTAGACCCGTTTTTTATTTTTTTCACTAGGGTGCCTATTTCCATTTTAAAGTGGTCCGAAAAATCGAAAAAAATTTTCGCCTTTTTCCCAAAAATGACTTTTTTCAATAATTCATAACTTTTGAACTACTGGACCGATTCAGATGATCGATAAATTAAAGCCAATTACTTAGTCTATTCTAGAAAAACATCATGCTTGCCAAAAATTAGGATTTTGT
The DNA here is from genome assembly GCF_029784135.1 of Toxorhynchites rutilus septentrionalis. Classification (NCBI taxonomy): domain Eukaryota; kingdom Metazoa; phylum Arthropoda; class Insecta; order Diptera; family Culicidae; genus Toxorhynchites; species Toxorhynchites rutilus. The sequence continues at coordinate 26,978,383 of NC_073745.1, forward strand.
TTTCGTAATTACTGATTGTATTTGTTTTTTCTTGTTTCCACGCCTTTGGACTAGAGGACGCTATATTTTTTATATTTTTTCTTGAAAGCTGAAAATTTCTTACATAACATACTCAAAAATCAGAGATGTCATGTTTTTCTTTTTTAAGTTATGAATTTTCAAAATTAATCGATGGTTAAAAAAACATTTTTTCCTTCTTTTTCAACAAAAACACTTTTTTGAAAAAATAACTTTTGAACAACTGGACCGATTCAGATGATCGATATATCAAATTGAAGCAAATGATCTAGTCTATCTTGTTATTAGTTATTTTGTTATTTTGTTATTTGAAAAAATAACTTTTGAACAACTGGACCGATTCAGATGATCGATATATCAAATTGAAGCAAATGATCTAGTCTATCTTGAAAACAGACTGACTTACAGAACTGATCCTGCCTATGGATCACCGACCCGAGTTATTCGCTTTTCGAGTGACGTCATTTTTTTCCAATTTTCGATAAATTGGCAGCGATAAAAATACAGTGCAAACAACACACTCTTAACTACTTCTACCAAAATTTTCGAGAGATAATATCCCATGTGTAACTTTCTATAACGTTTTTCCTGTGATGCAATTTGATGTGGGACACCCATAGAAGCAAGGCTAGAGTTGGCACGCCGGAACATGTCTCATGATTGGAAACGTCTTTTTGGTTGCTTTTAAATTTTTATGCGTTCAAACCACTTAACATAAGTTCTACTGAATTTCTCACAAGTGATTTTCTAAGACGAGAAAAAGTTCAACTTGTACGGATCGGATGGATATAACGGTTATATCTGTTGTATTCTTCAATCCAAGATAAAAACGGCTTCTACATTAGTTTAGGAGTTCTTTATTCTATGACTTCCAGATACAGAATAAATTGAAAATGATGATGATGATGTTGAATTAAAGAGGCTTTGATCTTTTCAGTTCATTCGCCTCTAAAAATGAATTCAAAAGCACTGCTGTCATCCTTTTATAGTCGTGGTTGGTTGGGCTGTCAGGTCCTAGGATAAGATCAGACAACTGACTTCTTACTATTCTTCGTCGTTCAAAAATGAAGCCATGACATGAAGATGCCAGAGTTGCCAAATATTATAAAATTTCGGATTTTTTAGATTTCCGTTTTTATGAATCGTAACATTTGATTGGTGCGAGTTTAATGATTTTGCATATTAAAATTGATTTTGCATTATTAAAATAAGTCTTTTAAATACCCATATCTATAATATCATAATGATATCCATAACAACTCGTTCAAGATTGTCTGGAGAGTCTTTTCTCGTTGATTTGTGTAAAACAACGGCGTTTAACCCCATTGCAATTCAGGAACAACTTGAAAATTGTGACTCTTTCGCAATACATGACCGTAGTACCGAGCGCTTCGTATACAGCCGACACACAAGAACATCTTGTTGGATTGATGGACTTGCTATTAAAGCGGCAAGAGGAATGTTCAGCCCAGAAATTGATGGACAGTGAAGTGAATTCAACTATGAGTACAGTCCATGTAGCGAAGACTTTCCTCGACAGAACAGAACAAAATTCGTTGTTCTATATAGCCGGTTACATCATCAAAATAAGTCAGCGGGAAGGAACATGTCATTACACTGCTTACAAGGGATTGGTAGTCAGCAAAACAAAACCTGGATTGTACCAACCATCTCTTTTTTCATATTTACGAGCTAGAGCTAACAAATCTCTCATCTGCATAGTGAATGATGAGACTTTTCATTTCTTCTTGGCAATGAAAATTATATTCCGAAATATGAAATCGCATTAGGGACCTAACGAAGCTAAATTGACAAATGAGTGTTTTGCCGTTCACTTTAATCCATTGTGAAAAAACACATACATAATCTTGCATAGAATTCCTTCACATTTCCTTTAAACAAAATATCGTAATATTAATTAAATTCACTATTTCTAAATTCAATTCAAATCCATTTATGTTTATGGTAACACTGGAAAAATCGACTTTGTCATTTGTCATTTTTCAGTCGTGGAATGATATTGAACTAGCAACTGGTAATCAAACGTTCTGGCGGTGTAGCAGTAACTCGTAAATGAATTTTCATCATTAGATCAGGAAAAACTGCTGGTGGTGGTATCATTTTGGAAAGACGTTTATCCAAAAAAAAACACTTTAAACATGCAGTCTTGTAATAAAACTAAATTTATTCTTTAGACGAAACGCATATTTTAGCAGTACATTTGATATACCACGGAAGAAGAAGCCTGAAATTGTACATCTTCCATGAATCTTCAAATATATGGGTGGTCTTGTCATTATGGAAAGCACTGTATTGTCAGACACAATTTTCATTCAGGATTTTGTCACCACTCGCAAAACAACATGTTACTTCATAACAATGAGTAGGGTAGAAGTACCAATCATCGCAATAGTACCTATTATGGTAATACGAGTGAGTTTTTGATTAGTTTAGAAAACATATCTTATTTTTAAAGGCTCTAATATGAATTTTAAACATCAGAAATCTGTTCTTTGTCGAATTTGGTATTTCATTCCATGCGAAACATTGTTCTTTTGTTGAAAAGTCTCGTTTGAAAATAGTTTGAAAATTATTGATGCTTGCTTCTTAGCATTTTGCTAAAGGATATGCGGTCAAAATAATGAGATTTTTATGCTGTGAAGTGGCTGTTTTGATGCAAACATAGTGTAGACGCATACATTACACACCTTCTTGATGTTGAGATCCGGCCAATTTATACGATTTTATCGAAATTAATCTGCATTTTTGTATTACTATGATTGGCACAATTTTACATCTACGTGCCAATTATTGCAATATAGAAAGCTCCCTTGTTCCTATTATGGTTGTACGCAGCGTTGCCAATGTTCCAGTTTGAAATTGGATTCTTCCAGTTTTTTTTTCTCGATCCAGTCATCCAGTTGAACCCTAAAACCATCCAGTTTTTTGGAATATCGTCCAGTTTTATCCAGTTTTGTGTGGTTACTCATTTTATGTAAAATAAATTTACGATGATAAATATTATCTCTCCCCCTACCTTCCTATTTTTGACATTTATCGTTCGATCGATTTCGTTCAATTCGTCGGTGTTTTGTTGAAAATGCCAAAACAAAGAGATTTTCCGAATGCTGGAAACTCAAAAAACTACTTCAAAAACAGGGTATTACTCAATTATAGTCTTATTAAACAGCCTACCAAAAAATTAACGTGCAACACTGTGTTTCAATTTATAAAAATATCAGATTTCTAGGTCCTCCAAACCATTCTGAAATTCAGACTATTTGATCTGCTATTTCATCCACGACAGGTACAATGCTCATAGCAAGAAAACTTACCCAAAATAGTTCATAGAGCCCGCGTGCTATGCTGGCTTTGAGTTTATATAAACATCAGATGTTACAGATCTTTCAAATTATTCTAAAGTTAAGAAGGTCATAGAGTAAATGGTCTCCATTCACTTTAATTGATATGAGTATAAAATCCAATCGTTTACATTAAATGGATATTAGTTTCTCATGGTCACTCAAAGAAGTTTTAGTTCTAAATATCATTAATTTATTGCATAATTAAATATTTTTTTCAAAAATACTTTCTCGAGCAAGAGGAAATATCTAAGGAAACCTCATCTTGATCTTGATACCGAAAATTGGTTTGGACACGCCTAATATAAGATGTAAATTAGCAATGAATAATACCAACAAAAATTGAGAGAAATAGCTTCTCAATTCCGAAATTTAATCATTTTTGGTATTTTGGTAATGGCAATACTTGAGCAGTGTTGTTTTGGTATTGTAGTATTGAAACTATAATGTGGAAAGTTGTTCATGGCATTTTCTCATGATTATATCTCATGCTAATCCGTACCGAGACTCCGAGACTCTTCAAGTTTTGCCCAAAGAAAACCATTCCTCAAATATTGTTTCACAGTAATTACAGTTACAGTTTTATGAGCTACATATAAATACTACGTGAAGATTGAAAATTCTATTTCTCAAGCATTGGAATAGGTAAAAAAAATCATTTTAGATAAATCACAGCCGATCATCTCAAGGGGGTAGTACACTATGGAAACTTGAATAAAATAAAAAAAATATTTCTGGCTTAAAATGTTCTCTTAGATGTCTACTTTACTGTAGTTAAGTTACAAGCCAATTGGTGGACCTAAGTCTTTGCGTAAGGAGCGCGGATCCAAAATTTAAAGCCTGTTTTTCTCGAAACTATGTTTTGCAAACTCCATCCGATTTTAATGAAATAGATTTTCCAAGATTCTCTACTAAATTTCCTGTCATCGTACGTAGGATTTTTTGATATTTCGGAAAAAATATAATTTTGGTGAATGCTTTTGTCTCGATTTTTGAGGCAAAAACGCAATTTTTTTAACAAAAAATGTTGCCATTTCGTCAAAAATCAATATTTTGAAAAAATCCTACGTGCGATGACAGAAAATATATTCAAGATTGCGTAAAAAAAATCATTGGTTGAAATGTGTCCACTAGAAAAACTTGTAGAACTCCCACTATTTTACAAGGTTATGGCCGCAAGGGTTCAAAAAAACGGTTGCGGCTATTCAGGGGACAGTCCAATTGACACCATTTTATTTTTTGTTCGTTAAGTAATATATACCTATTAAAACTGTGAAAACTGTGATATCAAAAAAGCGCGAAAATCACATACTTTTTATGATGTTCATAGTGTACTACCCCTCTTAAAATAAAAAGGCTTTACAGGATCCAGTTTTCTTCCAGTTTTTTTCAAGAGCAATCTTCCAGTATTATTGGCAACTCTTGTTGTACGTTGTCATGTTGTGGTTGTTATCAAGGCGGTATAATAAGGTGGAACGTTATGTCAGAACTGCTGTTCAGCCATTACTTGAGTTCGATTTGACAGCGGCCAAACGGACGGCTAGGTTTTTCCGAGAAAGAGGATAACGAATGGCATGCAATGAGAAGCGCATACCGCTATGTGTTTGCTGTGCATAAACGTTGGTTTTGTTTACGCTGTTGACATCATTGTTGTGTTTCGGTGACTGCTGCAAGTTATTGTCTGCATTGCTGTTTTATGTGACTTGAGGGTTGTTGCCGTTGCTGCTGGGACTGGCAATTCAGCGATTGTGGGAGCTTTGCTAGTGGGTATATAAAAGAGCCACTACCGGCGGGCTTGTGCCGTACTGCTCTAAGTTCCATTCGTTTTGGTGGCATTAGTCGTTGACGACCCATTACGATTGTAGATATGTAGCATAAAAATTAGACCTGCTTTGTCTATAAACAAAAATAGTCGCTGTCATTTTTCATCGCCTCTCGCATCTTCCATGCCTTATCCCCATACTGTCGAAAACGAACCACCTGTCAATTCCAGCTCCTTGGTAGGAACCATAAAAGCATAACAACCATAGCGGTCCACATCAACATATACCTACGCTGGGCCGGTTTCGAACGAACTAGCTGTTGTGTCTCACAACCCGCACGATCAGGTGAGTCTCCAGCTAAAGCAACAGTCGCCGGGAAACGATATGCATGGATATCCACAGCGTATCGCTATCACTCAATCGTAATGGGTCGTCAACGACTAATGCCACCAAAACGAATGGAACTTAGAGCAGTACGGCACAAGCCCGCCGGTAGTGGCCCTTTCATATACCCACTAGCAAAGCTCCCACAATCGCTGACATGCCAATCCCAGCAGCAACAGCAACAACCCTCACGTTCCGTAAAACAGCAATGCAGGCAACAACTTGCAGCAGTCACCGAAACACAACAATGATGTCAACAGCGTAAACAAAACCAACGTTTATGCACAGCAAACACATAGCGGTATGCACTCATCATTGCATGCCATTTGTTATCCTCTTTCTCGGAAACTCTAGCCGTTCGTTTGGTCGCTGTCAATTCGATCTCAAGTAATGGCTCTCAGGTAATGGCTGAACAGCGGTTCTGACATAACGTTCCACCTTATTATACCGCCTTGGTTCCTACTCACGTTTTCACGCTGTGCAATTGCATATCAGTATGCGTGTCTGACCGAAGCACATTTGTTTGATCCACTCTGTTGAAAATTAATTCTTAGGTGAATGTGTTGATATCCTTTGTTCAGTTCCTGAAGAGAAGCGAAACTGCATCACAACCCTCACACCTTTGTGATTCTCCTGCCAGCTAGCAGAGCGCAGGAGCAGGCAGTTATTTTACAACCGGGAAGCACATAACAACAGTCTAATCTAGAGATGAAACGGATATTCGGTATCCTGCCTATCCGGTCAATATCTGGTAAAGGGAATGTCACATCAAATTGCATCACGGAAAACACGCTGTAGAAATTCGCCCAGTAGACCGATCCTTTTGAAAATTTTAGACAGAAAAATAAAAACTATTAAACAACTTTTGGCATTTTCTTTTTATTCATACTTCGAGCCCAAGCCCGTATGCTCGCACCTTCCTCTTTACCCCGTCCATAAGGTTCTGTACAACGCCAGCTTTGTAGTTTTTTTGACCAGAAATCCATTTTCTCTCGAAGTCCGCCTCCGATTTGACAACTTGGGTTCTTCCGGAGGGCTTGCTTCATAATCGCCCAATATTTCTCTATTGGGCGAAGCTCCGGCGCGTTGGGCGGTTTCATTTCCTTTGGCACGAAGGTGACCCCGTTGGCTTCGTACCACTCCAACACGTCCTTTGAACAGTGGCACGAAGCGAGATCCGGCCAGAAGATGGTCGGGCCCTCGTGCTGCTTCAATAGTGGTAGTAAGCGCTTCTGTAGGCACTCCTTAAGGTAAACCTGCCCGTTTACCGTGCCGGTCATCACGAAGGGGGCGCTCCGCTTTCCGCAAGAGCAGATCGCTTGCCACACCATGTACTTTTTGGCAAACTTGGATAGTTTCTGCTTGCGAATCTCCTCCGGAACGCTGAATTTGTCCTCTGCGGAGAAGAACAACAGGCCCGGCAGCTGACGAAAGTCCGCTTTGACGTAGGTTCCGTCGTCCATTACCAGGCAATGCGGCTTCGTCAGCATTTCGGTGTACAGCTTCCGGGCTCGCGTCTTCCCCACCATGTTTTGCCTTTCGTCGCGGTTAGGAGCCTTCTGAACCTTGTATGTACGCAGGCCCTCCCGCTGCTTGACAAATTCAGCTTATTGGCGACATCCCGGACCGAACTTCTCGGATCACGTCTAAACTGCTTAGCTACGCGCTTGTGATCTTTTTCACTGACGGAGCATCCATTTTTGCCGTTCTTCACCTTCCGGTCGATGGTTAGGTTCTCGAAGTATCGTTTTAGTACTCTGCTGACCGTGGATTGGTCGATTCCCAGCATCTTACCGATGTCCCGATGTGACAACTCCGGATTCTCGAAATGAGTGCACAGGATTAATTCACGACGCTCTTTTTCGTTCGACGACATTTTTTCCAAATTTACGAAAAATTTACAGTGAAGCATGGTCAACGTAATCTATACACTCTTATCTGATTATAAGCGAAAGCTGAAGATATAATTCCTAAAAATTAAATTTCTACAGCGTTTTTTCCGTGATGCAATTTGATGTGACACACCCAATAATTTGATGTGATGTGAAGAAAAACAATAATTTCTCATTAACAGCAGATAAAATGATAACCGCAACTCAGATTATCATCCCGGAAGTTCTAATTTTTTAAATTGTGAATACAAATAATTGGATGATGTTTTTGCATATTGAAGACCATGATCATTGTAAGGGAAAGTCAGTTAAGAAAATCGTTTAAAGCAAAAGCAAAAATTAGGCAAAAATTGTCGAATAATGAATAATAAATAATGAGTCTTGTACAGGATTTATTGGGATTTTCGAAACTGCCTTCTGATTTGGGAATAATCACAATAATCACATTGAAAAAGAATTCACTAGAAAAAGGGAAATTCTTCATTCTATCAAAACTTTTTCCTTTAGTAAAATGACCAACAGGAGCGTTTTTGGAATCAAATAAATGCTGATTGATTAGGTTAATTGCATCTACTATTGACTGTGGTTTTTTAGCAGCGTTCATTTCCCTCGATGCCTGATTCAGTGCAAGAGGTCAAGGATTTGACCACTGTAATACAGTGGAATTGCAGAAGCATTATTCCTAAACTAGATCAGTTTAAATTTTTAGTTCACAGCTCTAACTGTGATGTATTTTCTCTCTGTGAAACATGGCTTTCTTCAGCCGATGAGCTGAATTTCCACGATTTCAACATTATTCGCCTCGATCGAAATGACTCGTTTGGTGGCGTACTATTGGGGATTAAAAAATGTCACTCCTTCTATAGAGTCACTCTCCCATCGATGACAGGCATTGAAGTTGTTGCTTGCCAGACACAAATCAATGGAAAAGACCTCTGCATTGCTTCGATATATATCCCTCCCAGAACTACGGTAGGCCGCCATCAGTTCTTTGATACTATCGAGGCAATGCCGGAGCCGCGGTTAATCTTAGGTGATTTTAACTCCCATTGAACAGCATGGGGATCACTTTACGATGACAACCGTGCCACTTTGATTTATGATCTGTGCGACAACTTCAAATTGACAGTTTTGAATACTGGGGAAGCAACCAGAATAGCCAACCCTCCTGCACGGGCAAGCATGCTAGACATATCTCTATGCTCTTCTTCGTTATCCCTGGATTGCATGTGGAAGGTAATCCAAGATCCCCATGGTAGTGATCACCTACCAATAGTTTTATCGATCGCTAATGAATCAAGCTCTCGTGAGTCAGTCAATATTTCGTATGACCTCACGAAGAATATTGACTGGAGAACATTTGCGGAAATAATATCTGAAGCAATTGTTTCAATGCATGAACTTCCTCCACTCGAAGAGTATAACTTTATATCGAGTTTGATTTACGAAAGCGCACTTCAAGCTCAAAAGAAAGGTGTACCGGCTACCACTTTCCGACGTCGTCCTCCATCACTTTGGTGGGACAAGGAATGTTCAAAGGTCTACCTTGAAAAATCATCCGCTTTAAAAAAATTCAGGAAAACTGGATTAGTGGAATGGTTTCTAAAGTACCAAGCTCTAGAAGCCAAACTAAAAGGTTTGATTAAAGCAAAAAAGCGTGGATATTGGCGGAAGTTCGTCAATGGTTTGTCAAGGGAGACCGCTATGAGCACTCTTTGGAATACGGCTAGGAAAATGCGTGGCTGGAACCATACAAACGAAAGTGAGGAATACTCTGACCGTTGGATTTTTAACTTTGCAAGGAAGGTTTGCCCCGACACCGTTCCTGCACAAAACGTCGTACGCGACATTCCACTTCAAAACGATTATGAGAATTTTTCGATGGTGGAATTCTCAATTGCCCTTCTCTCATGTAACAATTCAGCTCCGGGGTCGGACAAAATTAAATTCAACTTGTTGAAGAATCTTCCCGACTTGGCAAAACAGCGTTTGCTGAACTTGTTCAACAAGTTTCTGGAGCTGAATATTGTCCCGCATGACTGGAGACAAGTGAGAGTGATAGCCATACGGAAACCCAACAAGCCGGCTTGCGATCACAACTCGTATAGGCCGATTGCAATGTTATCCTGTATTCGTAAATTGTTAGAGAAAATGATTCTACTTCGTTTGGACAAGTGGGTCGAAACGAACAATTTGCTGTCAAATACGCAGTTTGGCTTCCGCCGAGGTAGAGGGACAAATGATTGTCTCGCGCTGCTATCTTCTGAAATCCAAATCGCATTTGTTCGCAAAGAACAAATGGCTTCCGTTTTTCTCGATATCAAAAGGGGCATTTGATTCAGTTTCCATGGAAATTCTCTCAGAGAAGCTTCATAATCGTGGACTTTCACCAATTCTTAACAATTTCCTGTACAATTTACTGTCAGAAAAGCACATGATTTTCTCTCATGGCAGCTCGAAATCTTCTCGTTACAGTTTTATGGGCCTACCACAAGGCTCCTGCCTAAGCCCCCTCTTGTACAGTTTTTACGTCAATGATATAGATGATTGTCTAACTAGAGACTGCACGCTGAGACAACTTGCAGACGATGGAGTTATTTCCATCACGGGTACTAATCCCGTCGTTCTGCAAAAGTCGTTGCAAGATACCCTGAACAATCTGTTCACGTGGGTCCTCAAGCTGGGTATCGAATTCTCTACGGAGAAAACTGAAATGGTCGTTTTTTCTAGGAACCACGAACCCGCCCAATTCCAGCTTCACCTATCCGGCAAAACGATCCAACACTATATGTTTTTCAAATACCTGGGTGTATATTTTGATTCTAAGTGTACCTGGGGGAGACACATTGCGTATTTGAAACAGAAATGCCAGCAAAGAATCAATTTTCTCCAAACAATTACCGGAACATGGTGGGGTGCCCATCCAGGAGACCTCATTCAGTTGTACAAAACAACGATATTATCAGTGTTAGAATATGGCAGTTTTTGCTTCCGATCAGCTGCCAGGATTCATATTCTCAAGCTGGAGAGAATACAATATCGTTGCTTGCGTATAGCCATGGGGTGTTTGCATTCGACACATACGATGAGTCTCGAAGTTTTGGCAGGAGTACCCCCGCTTACTCTTCGGATCACAGAATTATCCTACAGATTTCTCATCCGTTGCAAGATCATGAATCCATTGGTGATTGATAACTTCGAAAATCTACTCCAACTGACTCCTCAGTCAAGTTTTATGTCTTTATACCATGAGTACCTTACCCACGACGTGCACCCTTCACCAGGCATCTCCAACCAAGTTTGCTTCCCATACTTTTGCAATTCCTCTGTCATTTTTGATCTGTCCATGCGACAAAAAATCCATGGAATACCAGATCACCTGCGCTCCAATGTTATTCCGTCGATATTTTCGGAAAAATATGGGAAAGTTGGATCTGATAAAATGTTCTTTACTGACGGTTCATACATAAACGGGTCCACTGGCTTCGGCATCTTCAATGAAAATTCCAGTGCCTCTTTCAAACTCAAAGATCCTTGTTCCGTGTATGTCGCTGAACTGGGTGCGATATATTACGCATTAGGGATCATTGAAACATTGCCCATCGACCACTATTTTATTTTTTCAGACAGTCTCAGCTCAATAGAGGCAATCCGCTCAATGAAAGTTGATAAACGCTCATCTTATTTCCTAACAAGAATAAGACAACTATTGAGTGTTTTGGTCGAAAAATTATTCAAAATTACCTTAGCATGGGTTCCCTCTCATTGCTCGATTCCGGGGAATGAGAAAGCGGACTCGCTAGCTAAGGTGGGCGCTTTAGAAGGCACACTTTTTGAAAGGCAAATTGCTTATAATGAATTTTTCCACATTCCTCGTCAGTATACGCTCGTAAGTTGGCAGCGCATGTGGAGTGGAGATGAGTTCGGTCGTTGGTTCCACACGATTATCCCTAAGGTCTCGACGAGTGCATGGTTCAAGGGATTGAATGTAGGTCGTGATTTCATTCGCGTGATATCTCGGCTTATGTCCAATCACTACAACCTAAACGCGCATCTCTATCGCATTGGGCTCGCAGCAAACAATCTTTGGGATTGTGGCGATGGCTACCACGACATCGAGCATGTTGTCTGGTCGTGTATCCGGTTCCATACTGCTCGCTCTCAGCTCTCTAGAGCACTGAGAGTACAAGGCAGACAATCGGATATCCCCGTCCGGGATATCTTATCTTAACAAAGTTATAGCGTTTTTAAAATCACTCAACCCTCCTGTACTCGTGTGCAAAATCAAAACACGTATACTCACGCACGGTGTCACAGACCAAAAATTGAACTTCTCTATAATGCTGCCATTGTGTATTTTTCAGGCTTTATTGGCATTTATTTGAAGAAGGGGGTATGATTGAATGAAAAAATTCCAAAACATATGTTTTCTTCGTCTTTCGTCTTTTAATACAGAAATAGGGGAATGGGGGGTATGCCCGACACCCTAAGGAAAAGTATTGTTTTGTGAGATCTGCGGGCACATATTGATATGTTTCCTCCACAGAATCATTGTCTAGTTTATTTGCCATTAGATATAAGGAATATCAGTACATTTAAACGGTAATTTTCTCAAGTAATAGTAAATTAAAAAACTGCCATAAAAATGAAGCTCATCAACCAGTGCGGGTGAAACCGGCACCCCATGGGTGTAACACCGGTACCCTATGGGGTAAGATCGTCATCTCAATTTCTCAATATATATACTTGGCAACAGATGAACCAGTTTGAATGTGACAGTCGGCAAATAGAAGGTATTCTAATTCTAAATGTCGTTGTCGAGTATGGTTCGAATCGTTCAACAAATTCCGGAGATATGATCGGAACAAGTTCCGATGAACATGGAATATGGAGAAGAAATCACCAAACCACACCACAATTCAATTACAAGTTTAATGGAATCTAGGACCACATTGGTCAGCCGGTGGTCAGTTTTTCTTCTTACTTGAATCAATATCCGTCATGCGACGCTTTTAATCACACTAGGATTCGACTTAAAATCACAGAGAAGAATGAGTTCATGACTGTAGGTAAATTTTTTCAGGTTTTTGTGATTATGATCAATAAAACTAATTAAATTATGTTTAGTTGTAATTATTTTATTATTTTCGTCATATAGCCGTTATTTTTCGTTCAATGATGAAGTTCATTTAATTTTATCGAACAGCTTAAATCCAACAATAAATTTGCATCAGTAGTTCAATTCATAAAAAACAACTTAAGAACAAAAGATGCGCATCATATCGAAATCCGTGTAGCATGTCTCATGAATCCATTTCCATTTCTTTCAGCAAGCTCGAAAGCTAGCTTCCGTACGTCAATATTCGTGATGCCATAAAATCGGTTTTCTAGGTCAAGTAGGTGCTGCATGATCTCCGCTCCCTGCTCCACCGTAAATACGGTCTATTTAGTCCTAGTTTCGAGCTTATCACCTTCTGAAAAACGTGATCATGTAATGTAGAAATGGGTATTCCAAAAGTCGTGGAAGCACGTTTGATAGAAACTCCACTAGCAATAGCCTCTTTTGCAAGGATGAGGTTCTCCTGGGACCAACTCCCTCGATTCGTTTTCCTTTGGTAGCTGCGAGGCATCTGAAATTAATGGAAAATATGTTTTAGAAACCTTCAACTAAACGCAAACCATGCCGGGATCCCCCACTCAAAGGGTGACGGACTTACCCCGACAGCACACATTTTTCAAGAAGACTATTTCTATTAATTTATTACTTTAACTTACCTCAACTCGAATCCCAGTGATTGCTAACAATCCAGGGGACAAACTGTAGAGCAACGGAAAAGAATTTGAAACCGCGTTCAACAATAAAAGCTTAAACTTCACTGACGGAAAATTACATCCGGCTACATATCATCGGCACTCGCGTTTGTTCTGATTTATATTTTGACAATTGACGGAGCACGGTGGGTTTGATGTGATTGAAAACGTCTAAAATAATAAATACTAACATGTCGAGTATTCAAAAACGTAGTTAATCAGAGTTTTCTAGTAAAACTCAGGGGGTGCCGGTCTTATCCACAGTGGCGGGCTTACCCTCCCTTCCCCTACATAAAATTTTTACATTTATGTTACGGTGGCCGAACTGAACTCTTGAGAAGACAAAAAGCGATTAAATTTAAAAGTGCCCTAAAGCTCTTGTAAAGCACAATGCCTGTTTTATTCCATTGTACGCAATCACTATACAAATTGCGTCAAACTTAGAGTTGAGCTATTACCTTTCGCAACTATAGTACATTTCAGTTGGATCTGCTAAAACTGCTCACATCTCTTATCGAACACTATAGAAACGTCAACAATATCAATACACGCATTTCACTGCGTATTTAACAAGAGTCATCTTCCGTGCATCGCCAGTAGAGACGAATGCATCGCCATTCAACAAGCATCAAACAGGCGACTAACAGATGCACTTAGTTGCAGCGATAAGAATGAAATATAGAAACTCACTTCATGTGAAATATTCGCTAGTGTTCACAGCTCGAGGGGAAACATAAAACACAAAACGAGCAGAATAAGCGAACTTTTTTGTTTCGGACACAGAAAGATTCTGAACATTTTTTCTTCAGAGAAGAGGCAATACTAATACGCTAGCGACAGTTTACTTACTTCGCAAATATTCTCTTTCCGCTATCCGCCTCGTTGTTTCTATTCTAGCGGCTGCATAAGTTGCCCGTTATTGACAGCTCTGTTCGGGAAAGTACACAAACGAACAGAACAAATGTATGGGAAAGAGGGAATGTTTCAAATTTTCATGAATTCAAACCATATACAGACTAGGGGCTGTCCACATACCACGTGGACAGAAAAAGCACGATTTTAGACTCCCCCCTCCCCCTCCGTGGACAAGCGTGGACATTTTCATACTCCTCCCCCTGTTGTCCACGTGGACATTTTTCATTATTTTATTAGATTAATTTAGAAAATAGTTATTGCGCATAAATTAAAATTTAATTCCATTTAATTTTATTTTGTTTCATATTTTACTAGCTACACCACATTTTGTTGTGGTATTGAGGTTTTATGGCAGAGAAATGAGAAATGAGTATGCATATTTTTCATATGAATTTCATCTAAAAATACTTGTAATATTTTGTTTTTTTAGTATCTGCGAATATATAAAGGCTATTTGGTTTGCAAACAATCTGAACCACACAATTCCAAAGTTTGATCTTGAGCACCGCCAATCGAATAAAAATAAATGGATTTGAAATAGTTATCAGATGCAATTTTAGTTCACGATTTTTCAAACACTTGCAAAGAAATGTGTTGCTATCACATTGAATACATATTCAATAATCAAAAGTTAATTTACGTTCGCAGCTAAATTTCGGAAGTGTGCTTATTCCATCGGGTAATTTTGAAGCTTCCAGAACAATTTTATATGGAAGTATTACTTTTTACCAATTAAAAGAATTTCATGAAAAGAATCGATTAAATTGGAAGCATACACTGATATCTATAGATCTTCATTTTACAAGGGATTTAGAAGCAAAGGGTCGAAATTTTAAGCGAATTCGAAACGCGTATACTGCCCTTCTATGCATCGTTGTCCCATGTTCCGAAATCAGCAACCGAGAAAAATGCAATCGAAGTTTCCTAGCATATTTGTCTACCAGAAGCTTTAAGTATTTTAGTTTAACAATACACCGGGCTTTTTATTAGCAGCAAACTGTTGTCTAATGAAATGTGAAAAGTTTCCCTCACTTAAATCAATCAAACTTTATTACGGATTTAAAAATTCATGGTGGTACAGTTATGTCTAGAATATCAACATGGGACAATTGAACTTGATGTTGTTTTTTGAAATATTGGGAAAAAACAATAATTTTTTTTGTGTTTTTTCCGAAAGATTATGCATAAAAACATCGTTTTATGAAGAAGGTAGCGATCTGCAACACCCTTGCAGAATATAAATCTTATTGTTATTAGGCACTCGCTAACAAGGTATACACGTGTTCTGTTAAACTTTTTTTCGTTTGTTTGAGAATTCCAAACCAGAAATGAGTGCATTAGTCCTGCTGGAAGCGTGGCATAAAATTCTTGTACTTGTACCGTTTAACTTATTATGGATCTACAAAAAATAGATGATGGGACAGTTATGAATAGATTATAAACATGGGACAATTGAGCGTGATGTTGTTTTTTTAAAAGCTGGGAACAAATAATAACTCGTCTTGTGTTTTACCGGAAGATTAGGCATAAATACATCGTTTTATGAAGAAAAGTCAAAATTGTCCAAAAGTAACATGGGACAATTATGCGTGGAACGGCAATATAGCTTTGATATAAATGATGACATGATGATAAAAAATACAAAAAAATCTAGCATAGGGATATCGTACGTAAAATACATTGCAATAGAAAATAAAGCGGTTTGGTTTACTTTCAAAGTTTCAATAGATTTTAAAAATATATTCCCAGTAACAATCCAATCAACCTGATTATTTCGCTTCCTTTTGATTTATAGAAAGTTTCAGTAGAACTATTTACTACAGAAATATTTTCCATCGAGTGAAAAATTATCCTTTAATTTTAAATTTCATGGAATAATGAGCGCACAGCAAAACGATGGTCAAAAATGTCCACTACAAACTCGAAAACATTCTATAGAAGATCCAGTTTTTGCATTGACGAATGCATTATTATATAACAGAGTTACAGCGTTTCAAAATTCACTCAAAATTTTCGTTGTCGCATTTTGCTTCTCTATTTTTTGTCGAGTGTAGTTCTCTGCTTACTCCGGAATACGATCGGTTACAGGAAATGTCGGTTCATTCACACATTCGATTCCCTCTTAGTCGTCAGCGCAATACGAAAAGTTTTCCGCAATCATTCGGGGAATATTTAGCGGGCGCTAATAGCGTATTAAAAATATTTTCGATATTGTACATAAAAACACAAAATTTTAAATTTTTTTTTTTACCTCTAAAAGTTACTAGGTTCCATTTATTTAAATATTTTACGACTGCATTCTACGCAAATTTTTCTTATCTTTCAAATGAGCAAGATAATTATTTTAGTGAACTTTCTAAATTAGAGTCAGTTCGGGACATAAAATTAGGCTCGAGACAAGTTCAACAATTATGTTTTAGGTTTGAATTGACCATACGCGTAGACGAATTTTTTCATCAAATATGATCCTCTATCACCTCCTGAAATATTCCGAATCAACTACCTAATTCCTTGTATATTTATATCAAAATACTGAATGCTATCAGAATACTATCACTCAACTGTTTTAAGTTTGACGACTAGTGGAAAATGATTTTACACGCAATTCTGTAAATCTATACAGACTAACTGTTCTCGAGGTATAACAAAATGTATAAAACATTGAATTCGATGAAAAATCATTTACGCATATCATGAAATCTCAACCATTATGGAATCGTTTAATTTTTATAGTTTTTGGCTATAATGGTTCATAACTCCATAACTATGAAAATACAGTCAAAGCTCTCTATAACGACAATCTCTATAGCGACAAATCTCTCTATAACGACATGTTTGAAGGTCCCTTCAAAATCGCATAGAAATTCTTTTCTTTATTGCGACATTTCTCTATAACGACGGTCCCTTGCGAAATCGCTTTAGAGAGCTTTCATTGTACGATCATAGGAAATAGCTTGGTCATTCACTCATATTTTATAATAATAATTTTTTTCATCCCATTATCATATTTTTATAGTACAGATTTCACTGAGGAAGATAATTGATATAAGAAAAAAATATTTGAACGTTTGACTGAGCAGCACTCTTACGCGGCTCAATCCGTTTTTTGATAAATACGGAGAGTTTGACATTTTTGAAAATGTATATTATTAAATTTAATTTTAAATGCGTAGGTGATTGTATTGAAAAAAAAAACTATTCCTGTCCACGTGGACTCAGCTTATACTCCCTCCCCCCTAAAGTTGGACAAGCGTGGACATTTTGTTACTCCCTACCCCCCCCTAAAGTTGTCCACGTGGTATGTGGACGGCCCCCTATGGGATTGTGATGTATAGCATATCAAACAAATTTTAGAAAATTTCCGATTCGATTGGTATGCAAATCGTTAAAATCTGTTAGCAGCAAAAATAGTTATTAACATTAAGTTTATTTCATAAAAACGTGGCCTGTTTCCTGATTTGGCACCCTTAATGTAAGACGTAGTCCTACGTCAAAAGGCACTTGTCCAAAAAAGTTACTCCTACATTCGCGTCTGTGTGTTAAAAAAGTGACACACGTCCTATTTGTACCAACACATGCGATACGCTAAACGATGACGAACGACGAATAACGAAGCTAGAGAGAATCACAAAGTCGTAGTGTTGATAATTTCTGAGAAATGAATGAATTATTGATTTCTCGGTCTGTCAGACCAATGCGCGAGTATAGGAGTGTTAAAAACTGCTACTTCATACATAGTATTGCATACTAGGAATAAGATTTGAAGGCATAGTTTTATTCAAAAAATATTTTTTGAGTATTATTTGAATCCTATTAACACTTTTTCCGTGTGACATCGACTATTAAAGGGTGTGTCACATCAAATTGCATCACGGAAAAAACGCTGTAGAAATTCGCCCAGTAGACCGATCCTTTTGAAAATTTTAGACAGTAAAATAAAAACTATTGAACAACTGGCATTTTCTTTTTATTCATACTTCGAGCCCAAGCCCGTATGCTCGCACCTTCCTCTTTACCCCGTCCATAAGGTTCTGTACAACGTCAGGTTGTAGTTTTTTTTGAACAGAAATCCATTTTCTCTTGAAGTTCGCCTCCGATTTGACAACTTTTGGGTTCTTCCGGAGGGCCTGCTTCATAATCGCCCAATATTTCTCTATTGGGCGAAGCTCCGGCGCGTTGGGCGAGTTCATTTCCTTTGGCACTGAGGTGACCCCGTTGGCTTCGTACCACTCCAGCACGTCCTTTGAATAGTGGCACGAAGCGAAATCCGGCCAGAAGATGGTCGGGCCCTCGTGCTGCTTCAATAGTGGTAGTAAGCGCTTCTGTAGGCACTCCTTAAGGTAAACCTGCCCGTTTACCGTGCCGGTCATCACGAAGGGGGCGCTCCGCTTTCCGCAAGAGCAGATAGCTTGCCACACCATGTACTTTTTGGCAAACTTGGATAGTTTCTGCTTGCGAATCTCCTCCGGAACGCTGAATTTGTCCTCTGCGGAGAAGAACAACAGGCCCGGCAGCTGACGAAAGTCCGCTTTGACGTAGGTTTCGTCGTCCATTACCAAGCAATGCGGCTTCGTCAGCATTTCGGTGTACAGCTTCCGGGCTCGCGTCTTCCCCACCACGTTTTACCTTTCGTCGCGGTTAGGAGCCTTCTGAACCTTGTATGTACGCAGGCCCTCCTGCTGCTTGGTCCGCTGGACGAATGAACTTGACAAATTCAGCTTTTTGGCGACATCCCGGACCGAACTTCTCGGATCAGGTCTAAACTGCTTAACTACGCGCTTGTGATCTTTCTCACTGACGGAGCATCCATTTTTGCCGTTCTTCACCTTCCGGTCGATGGTTAGGTTCTCGAAGTATAGTTTTAGTACTCTGCTGACCGTGGATTGGACGATTCCCAGCATCTTACCGATGTCCCGATGTGACAACTCCGGATTCTCGAAATGAGTGCACAGGATTAATTCATGACGCTCTTTTTCGTTCGACGACATTTTTCCAAATTTACGAAAAATTGACAGTGAAGCATGGCCAACGTGAAATACAAACTCTTATCTGATTATAAGCGAAAGCAGAAGATATAATTCCTAAAAATTAAATTTCTACAGCGTTTTTTCCGTGATGCAATTTGATGTGACACACCCTTTAATCACTTATTACAAAACTCCAGGAACACTATTACCATGATGGGTACATGAAAGTGACATTTCAAACATGTTTTTTATACAATTTAGTCAATTCTGAAATGTAATGTTCCATTGAACAATTTCGCAATGAAAAACTCTCGTCAGTGAATGATGATGGAACAGACGACGAAACTGTAGGACTATAAAAAAGGAAATTGTACAGCATTTGTCAAGGTTTTTACAACAAGTTAAACTACATTTTCCTTATATCGAAGAACAAGATCTGGACCTGGTTTGAAATCCCTTCCGATTGGCAGTGACGAATGGTTCGGATCGATTTCAGAACAAACTCATCGATTTTCAAATGATCGCCTTTGTCCTGATATGCGGAATAGGCCTTACGAGTGTTGTTGTCTTTTGCGTAATAGGAGTACCGGTAAGTTTCTTGTTTTTTTTTTCAAAAATTAAAGCTTTATTCTGCAAAAATGGTTACAAATTTGATATTCAAAGTATTGCCCATCGCCAGTCACAGCTTTTTCCCATCTTTCCGGCAATTCACGGATCCCTTTGCGGAAATAATCGACCGCTTTGTCGGGTAACCACGACTCGATCCAATTTTTGACTTCATCAAAATTGGAAAAGTGCTGGTCAATGGCGGGTGGGATATAACCTCCCATTCCAGCATTTCCAAGTATGTTTTGACTGGTTTTACGACATGCGGCCGAGCATTGTCGTGCTGCAAAATAATTTTATCGTGTCTTTGCTCGTATTGTGGCCGTTTTTCTTTCAGTGCACGGCTCAAAGGCATCAATTGTCGTCGGTAGAGGTCACCCGTAATGGTTTCATTTGGTTTTAGCAGCTCATAGTACACCACACCCAGCTGGTCCCACCAAATAAACAGCATCACCTTCTGGTTGTGGTTGTTCCGCAGCTTTTTTCTTCATATTGATGTAATGAAGTAACACTCCCCGTAACATTCGACATACTCGAAATAGCAGAAAACTATGTTGTTTACGCTTCAACTTTTTGACATATACTGAAAAAGACGCGCAATAATAATAGCTTTCCAACGAATGTCTGGAAATTTGATTCACTGGAATAATAATCAAGTTACGCCATCCGTTGTAAAACCGAAGAAACTTACCGGTACACCTAATAGTATTTATGAGAATTTGAATTGCCTACAATGCGCTGATAAAATCAAATTTGTTGCGAATATAACTTGAAAACCGTTTGTATTCTTTTATTGACGTAGGACTACGTCTAACCGAAAGACAAGTAGGAAAAAATGCAAGACTTGGAACGCTTATAACTCGAGCATTTCTCAATAGATCGCAAAGGTTTTTGCATCAATTGATAGGAAATATATCTACGCATCTATCATAACGAATAACATTTCATTTTTCTTGAGATAAATAATTGAATAATTGTGAAATATTAAGCATTGTCAAAATGCACTATGTGCCCATTTTTGATTGGTCCATTTTGTGCTCCTCAAATCGTACCGACCAAAACGGGCAACCAGAGCAGCAGCGAAATAGAATGAAGCACGATTGGAAAGGAAAAAGTAAAAAATGAACGAAACATTGGTCGCAGTCTCACACATGCGTAATTCTCGAGCCAGCCAGTCAGCTTAAAAATTCCCGCTCCGCTTCCGTAACGATCATTCTCATTCAAACCGTACACCACATCGGTTCGCATCACAACACATCAACAAACCAACACAAGCAGCCATGTCTGGACATGGTAAAGGAGGAAAAGTGAAGGGAAAGGCAAAATCCCGCTCGAGCCGTGTTGATCTGAAGTTCCCCGCAAGGGTAGCTAGACCGAGCGCGTTAGTACCAGTGCACCAGTCCACCTAGCCGGCGTTATATAGTTTCGGCCGCCGAAGTGATCGAGTTAGCTGGCAAAGCTGCTCGCGACGATAAGAAAATCCGCATTCGGAACAGAACACATTCGGTTCGGTGGACATCAAGACAACAGGCAGTTGCAGTGAGTGGCGAGTGACAAACGCAATCGCAAAACGGCATCAGGTAGCAGAAGAAAAAAGTTTGTTCTTTATACAAACTGCTTTGGTGGCAAATCCAGAACAAGGCGGCATCGAGGGCGTTCGAAAACCAGGCGTTTTCGAAACCACGAGTACTAAGTTTTCTAAATTGGAACCATTCCATAAAACAAGGCGCATTTCAGGGCCATTAATCCTTCCAAAAAAAGTTTAGGAAATACAGTTCAATGCTTTCTAAAACATTATCCAAAATAATAATAAAACAAAAATTGATTTTTTCATAATTTGTTTGCCAGGATCTTTTTTTTTATCTGTATTATAGTGATTTTCAACTCATTCGGCTGGTTCGTCACTTTTACTTCCATTTTCGGAAGAATGTCGGGAGTGAGAATTGAACTCGTGACCTTCAGCGTGAGAGGCATGGGTGTTACCACTACGCCAGATCGCCTCCACATTTGCCAGGATCTGATGAGTATGTGAATTTGGCAGTTGTTCTGAGCTTATTGATAGTTAGGGACTTTCCTGATTATTCAATTTTCACCAATTCTTAAATTGTTTCCAGATTGAAAGTACAGTAATTTACAATTAGTTCGACATTTAGCTAATTGGACGGACATGTAATGCGACTAATTTAGTTGGACATTTTTGTGAACATAGAGATCCAAATTATGACCCCACATTGAAAGTCGACACTGTGCCACTGTCATCGCAAATGTTCAATTACAGGTTAAAATCGCCTCCAATGCGACACTGAGTGGTGCTCCGGCACGTCGCATTGAATGTAATTTACTGTACAACATGTCACAAAGCTGGATGGGAAGAAATTTTCCAATTGTGAAAGCTGTGGCGAGTGGCAACAAATCGCTAAACAGGAAGGTTTAGCCGAACAAGATGGGGATATCGAGTGATAACAGAACAATAAACTCTTTAGATTGAAAATAATTTTGTGATCCTGAAAAGAACCCTTTTTAGCCTGCATGTGAATCCAACGAGCGAACAAATCGTAATGAATGTATTTTTTTGCCATCGCTCCCTTTTAACGCTCATTCGTTCGTCTCGTTGGACTCGCCCCTTTGGCTGAGTCTGCCGATTTGTCTCTATCCTGTGAGTGTGTACCGCTAGAGTATAAAACACGCGGACCCCAAAAAAATATCATATTTTCTTTCAAACCGTAAATCCGTGTGGTTGTACGGCATCGGCATCGTGGACGTAACAAAGGAGGACAAGTTAAGGGAAAGGCAAAGTCCCACTCGAACCGTGCAGGTGTGCAGTTCTCCATAGGTGTATCCGCCAATTGCTCAGCAAGGGTAGCTAGGCCGAACGCGTTAGTACCAGTGCACCAGTCCACCTAGCCGGCGTTATATAGTTTCGGCCGCCGAAGTGATCGAGTTGGCTGGTAAAGCTGCTCGCGACGATAAGAAAAACCGCACTCAGAACAGAACACATCAAGACAACAACAGGCAGTTGCAGCGAGTGGCGAGTGGCAAACGCAATCGCAAAACGGCATCAGGTAGCAGAAGAAAAAAGTTTGTTCTTTATACAACCTGCTTTGGTGGCAAATCCAGAACGGGCGGCATCGAGAGCGTTCGAAATGGTTTTTTTCAAAACCACGAGTACTAAGTTTTCTAAATTGGAATCATTCCATAAAACAAGGCGCTTTTCAGGGCCATTAAACCTTCCAAAAAAGAGTTTAGGAAATACAGTTCAATGCTTTCTAAAACAATATCCAAAATAATAATGAAACACAAATTGATTTTTTCATAATTTGTTTGCCAGGATATGATGAGTATGTGAATGTGGCAGTTGTTCTGAGCTTATTGATTTTCATCAATTCTTAAATTGCTTCTAGATTGAAAGTACAGTAATTTACACTTATCTCGACATTTAGCTAATTGGACGGACCTGTAATGCGACATATTTAGTTGGACATTTTTGTAAACATAGAGTTCGGGGTCCAAATTATGACCCCACATTGAAAGTCGACACTGTACCACTGTCATCGCAAATGTTCAATTACAGGTTAAAATTACCTCCAATCCGATACTGAGTGGTGGTAATGCGACGTGCCATTGAATGTAATTTACTGTAAAATATGTCACAAGCTGGATGGGAAGAAATTTTCCAACTGTGAAAGCTGTGGCGAGTGGCAAACGCAATAGCTAAACAGGAAGGTTTAACCGAACAAGATGGAAATATCGAGTGATAACAAAAACACAACACCAAAGGTTCTTTTCAGAACCATCAACATATTCATAAAGAGTAAACAGTAAACTAATCCATTTTTCAGGTAGATAGGTAGGTATTCACGTAGGAGAAGAAAATAAAACAATATATTTAAAATATATATTTAACAAAAGCTGTCTCCTTTGTATAGTCCTACGTCACTCCGGTTATGTCCCCGACATTACCCACCCGTCTTTTTTATTTTACTGATATGCTACAGACTTTCTTCCAAAATACTGATAGGGGGAAATCACTGGGATTAGTTTTCGTAAAGGGGGGAATGGAGCATAAAAGGTTGAAAACCACTGGTTTAAAAGGATGTATTTCTTCAATTTTTCTGACAGCCTAACGCTGTGTGCCATTCGATATCCGGAAGCACTTTTTGAGATGCGATACATGCAATGACGTTCGAAAAGACCCAAAGATTAACATTTAATTCAACAGAAAGCAATCAATCAAAAACAATGTATTGCATTTCGGTGAAAATATATAAGCGACACTGAACACAGCGATTGTTTCGTGAAAGCAACATATAATATTATCCTGAATAATTGCAGAATGAAACACAGACTGAAATCATAACACAGCTGGAAGTTCATTCCCTCTCGTGGCTCGCCTCTTTATTTCCCTTTCACTTATTGGGGGCGGTAGTAGTAATCAAACACACGCGTATCAGTGAGGCCCAACCATATGATTGCGACTGTGGACCATCATTGTATACATCCGAGTGCTCGTGGTTCAATCCATTCAATGGCGTTAAGTATTAACAAAGCTCTTCACTTCGATCACTGTTTTGCGTCTCGGAGAAGGCGTTATTCTCCGTCATTAGCATCGATTAAGCTGACACGTAAACCAAATCACTGTTTAATACTTGCTCAGCAGATCTGCCATTCTATGAACACATATCTTCTTGCGTCAATCGCAAATTCTCAAATGATGAGAGATGTTAATTAACGTTGCTTCATTCACCTGTTTTAACACACTAGCTTAAGCGTTGTTCTCAAGAAGAAAAAAAAACACTCTGTATAAACAAAACCCAAAATCGCGCTTTTTCATTACTCTCTGGCGTAGAACCTACCTTGGCGTGATTAGTGGCTGTTCGCGTGTATACTACGAAACGTCACTGTGGATTCGTCTTATCATCACGCTTTATATCTCACGAATTCACCCAACCAAATTCATTCGCAGCTCGATACAAGAAAAAAATACTCCCTCTTTGTGTTGGTTACGAGAATTCCGCAGCGATGAATCCTCCGATGATTCCTCACTACCACGCTTCAAGCCAACCGAACGGGCAACGACGAATGCATCATAACCGACCGAGTGCCGACGCTAGACTGAAAGTGGTCTGCCACCGGATAGCCATCCACTGCCTCAAAGCTCGACAACTTGTATAACTTCCCTCTCTCGTGCAATGACCCTCGGTTCCCCGGGTACCACCTAATCAACCGTTGAACGCTGCTGCGCTGATACCTACCTGTCTCGGTTCCGTCTGCTCAAGCCGTTACGCTTTCGAACGTGTGCTTATTTCATACTGAGCGCACTTTTTCACGCTAATCGGAACATTGCCTCTTCTGGGGGGTTGATTATGGTGGACTTAGTCAGCAGATACTGATCAGGACGAGTTATTTCGAATCTTTGCACTGCTGGCAATGTGTTCCACTTCATCCCTTTCTTTCCCATCTCTCCATCCCATCTTTCTGCTGACGCTCCCATTTGTAGAACCGAAACCGAACGAAACCGAATTGGATCGTTCTGCAACGTTTGTGGTAATCTAGTGTAAATACTTTTTGGAGCGACCGCCGACATTGCTGTTTACGATTTGCTCCCGCACAACAGGATATTGACGCATTGATCTGATCGGACTGTTCTTGTCATCAGCGGAATTATACTCAATTTCAGTAGATCCCTTCATAACTGAACTACTGAAAATGGTTCGCAGCATCACCTGTGATGAACCGGTCTTATCTGCACTTAGCATCGGACAATTTGTAAACAATTCACTAGTTTCATAACATGAAGGTGTTGGGAATAATCTAATTGGAATATTCACAGTTGAATGATTCTATATTTTAATCATATTTCAAACTATTTATGCTTCGATTGTTTGTGAACGTTCGGTTCAATCATCTGGGAGTTTCCTAGCGTTGACCGCTCGGGTCAAGCGATTGATCGAGGTGAATGGGAGCCGTGAATGCGACCAATATCGTTTACAAACACAATTTGCTTAAGGGGGTAGTACACTATGGAAACTTGAAAAAAATTTAAAATTATAGGAGGTTGTGTTTAAGACACGACCGCATTGTTGACGTAGAACTACGCTGTAGTTTAATTTAAATCGCTTGTTTATAACTGCGGATATTATTTTATAATGGTACGAAAATTTTGAAATGACCATTCTACCAGTTTGGTAGCCCTGAAATGTTTTTTTTTATTGTAGAATTTTTTGGAGAAAGAAGAGAAAAAGGTGGAGAAAGTTTTGTTACTGGCAAGCGAAACCAAATCATATACAAAATTGCAGAACGACATTTACTTTCTTGGTGACTAAATAAGCGAAATAAACTCTATCTGGACGCGAACCCAAATAAATTAATGACTTATTATAACTTATTGAATAACTTGGTATTCCACAAATAACTTTTTGGTGCACAACCTTAACACCTGCTTCACAAACTTCACAAACACCTGAAAACAAACAATGTTAACTGCTTGGAAAAAGGCTGAATATTTGCCTCAGCAGAGATTCATTACTAATATCCTAGCGTAAATAGTTCTCTCCCGCTATCTCCCCTCCTAATCTCTGCTTTGCGCTCTTCTCAACAAAAGCCTTTTCTGTTAATATTGCCAGTCTAGATTAGCTTAGCTGGCATCCTTTGCGGAGAGAGTTTTCCTACCGTCATGCGAAACCAAATTACTGACAAAATTCCAGAACATTCATTTTCTTGGTGAGCTGACGATAGCCTAGCTTGATGATTCCCCACATAATTGTGTAGCTCAAAACATCAATGCAATGGCGTCAGCTTGATGCAATGATTGCAATGCTAGAGACATCAGCGAGTGAGTAATTCAGTCGCGTCCACAGCTCAGTCCGAAACGAAGAACGATACTGAAAGTTTGCCTTCCTTCCTTGCTTGAGACTTTAAACTTCTTCAGTTCATTCGTCTCTAAACTTCAAAAAGGCCATTGGAAAACTTTATCCATCATATTACTCCTCCACCTCCATTGCCTTTAGAAAGGCATTCGATCCCTCGCCGTCCAACTCGCCCAGCAACGGTGTTGTCCAGTCGGTGTCCTCACGAAGAATAAAATTTGCCTCAGCAAGATCCACTGTTTATACCCTAGGCAAATATTCCCCTTGGTTCTTCTTCTTTTCCTTTGTTCATGGAGACTTTACATCTTACGATTTTCCCTTCGTTGCTCGTTATTGACAGCCCTGTTCGGGAAAGCATACAAATGGACAGTGGACCTGAGTCTTTGCGTAAGGAGCGTGGATCCAAAATTTAAAACGCGTTTTTCTCGAAACTAAGATTTGCAAACTGGTGGGAGTTCTACCTCTGGAATGGTCCACCCGATTTTGATGAGATAGGTTTTCCCAGATTCTCCACTAAATTTCCTGTCATTTTGATATTTTGAAAAATAAAATTTTGATGAATGTTTTTGTATCGATTTTTGAGGGAAAAACGCAATTTTTTTACAAAAAAAGTTGCCATTTCGTCAAAAATCAATATTTTGAAAAAATCCTACGTACGATAACAGGAAATATATCCAAGATCACGTTAAAAAATCATTGATTGAAATCGGTCCACTGGA
The DNA here is from genome assembly GCF_029784135.1 of Toxorhynchites rutilus septentrionalis. NCBI lineage: Eukaryota > Metazoa > Arthropoda > Insecta > Diptera > Culicidae > Toxorhynchites > Toxorhynchites rutilus. The sequence goes on from NC_073745.1 coordinate 27,005,686, forward strand.
AAAAATTGTAGAACAGCCACAAGTTTACAAGGTTTTGGCTGCAGAAGTTCAACAAACCGGTTGCGGCTATTCAGGGGACAATCAAATTGACACCAATTATTTTTTTGTTTGTTAAGTAATATATACCTGATAAAACTGTGATATCAGATTAATCATAGTAATTTATTTTCTCGTTGAAAAAATAAGTAAAAAAAAACTTTTTAAGTTAAACGGTTTAATTGTGATTAAACATAACAATGTACTAAAAGCTAGAAAATAATTAGGCAAGTAGCAGTTAGCAGTTATCACACCTCTCCTTCATTAGTCTAGGGCATTGATAAGACTAAAATAAAATCGTGGGACATATGATGAAGTCGCTAATTGTGGATAATGAAAATCCAACGTGCCCCACGATTTTATTTTAGTCTTATCAATGCCCTAGACTAATGAAGGAGAGGTGTGATAACTGCTAACTACTTGCCTAATTGGTGTGATAACTGCTAACTACTTGCCTTATTATTTTCTAGCTTTTAGTACATTGTTATGTTTAATCACAATTAAACCGTTTAACTTAAAAAGTTTTTTTTTACTTATTTTATTTTCTAGTTTTTAGTACACTATCTGTTTCATAATATTTCTCTACAATAAAATCATTGTACAGTATTCTATCAGTCAAATAATTTCATTTCACACCGATATTGAGTGGGTTGCAGAAAATACATAGTGTGTTCTCCAAGTCAAATTCGTTCGTTTGATACGCATATCTCAATCGTCCTTTTATTTTGAGATGATATGGAATCAGCTATTTTGTAGCGGTGGCCAAATTGGATTTTTCAAGATAAGCAGTTTTAAAATGACAGCAGAGATAAAGGTGTTTTATAAATTCGGTCAGTTCAAATTTCTATTAATCTATAAATCTATAAAATATAAATCCATCTTGGAGTTTAGTTTTTCATGATCTGCTGTGATCTACTATTTAAGCTCTATCATTTTATACCCCTATTAATCGGGATTTGAGAAAATATGTAGCCCACCATTTGGTAGTGGCAGCCATCTTGGATTTGCGTTTTGATGAATAACTACTAGTTCTACTAGTCAAGCCCTTTCATTTGTACCCATATTAATGGGGTTTTTCATAAATAACCATATTCTATTAGTCAAGCCCTTTCATTTGATACCCATACTAATAGGGTTTTGAGAAAATATGCAGTCCGCCATTTTGTAGTTGAAGCCATCTTGGATTTGCATTTTTCATAAATTATTGTGTTCCACTAGTGAAGCCCTCTCATTTGATACCCATAATAATATGGTTTTGAGAAAATATGTAGTCTGCCATTTTGTAGTGGCAGCCATCTTGGATTTACATTTTTCCTAAATAGCCGTATTCTACTAGTTAAGCCCTTTCATTTGATATCCATATTAACGGAGTTTTGACATAATATGTACTCCGCCATTTTGTAGTGGCAGCCATCTTGGATTTACATTTCTCATAAATAACCGTGTTCTACTAGTCAAACCCTTTCATTTGATACCCATATTAACGAGGTTTTGACATAATATGTAGTCCGCCATTTGGTAGTAGCAGTCATCTTGGATTTGCATTTTTCATAAATACCAGCCATCTTGGATTAGCATTTTTCATAAATAATTCTGTTTTACTGGTCAAGCACTTTCATTTGATACCCATATTGATGGGGTTTTGAAAAACCCATATCGATAAGGTTTTGAGAAAATATGTGATCCGCCATTATAAATGTCCAGGTCGGACTCGATTATCCGGAGTATTGATTTTTTTTTCTCTCCGGATAATCGAATCCCCCGGATAATCGAATTATAGAAAAAAAACAATTTTCTCTCGGTAAACGTAATATAATTATGATTTGCACTTATTTATTGAACGGTTTTATCTAACTTGACCCGTTTGTATACTATGACTTTTGTAACTTTGTCTGTAGCGCTGTACCACATTAATATAAATTTAACCCCCTTCCTGTTTACCGATTGATCTGAAATTTGGAATACTGCGTATTCCATGATATTAAAATCCAAGATGGCGGCCGCTACAAAATGAGTATCGATTGAAAGGGCTTGAACAGTATGAACACATTGAATTTTCAAACATACAAACATACAAACATACAAACATACAAACATACAAACATACAAACATACAAACATACAAACATACAAACATACAAACATACAAACATACAAACATACAAACATACAAACATACAAACATACAAACATACAAACATACAAACATACAAACATACAAACATACAAACATACAAACATACAAACATACAAACATACAAACATACAAACATACAAACATACAAACATACAAACATACAAACATACAAACATACAAACATACAAACATACAAACATACAAACATACAAACATACAAACATACAAACATACAAACATACAAACATACAAACATACAAACATACAAACATACAAACATACAAACATACAAACAGATAACAGGGCAAGCTAAATAAAACCGTTTAAAAAATCGCGAAAATTACAAGCTTTTTATGATGTTCAAAGTGTACTACCCCCTTAAAACAATGATATTCACATTTATTTTCCACATTAATTTCAAATTACACAACAGCAGCAATTTCCAGTCGTAAGTTTCTTCATTCGTCCAAAAATATCATCCGAACGAGGATGTAGCGTTTTCCCTGGACCTGGCCTCCGCCCATTACGCAAAGAAGTCGCTGGAGGAGATGACCCGCTTGAAGATAGATTCTGGGCAAACCTGAAGCGGAAGGTCTACTCCAAAAACTTCGTGGTGATAACGGATGAGGAACTAATAAATAAAGCTAAGGAAGAACTGAAAAAACATGTCAACAAGTATGCTTGTAATGGCGAAAGTTCTGGCCAATTGCCGGAAGGTCGCCCGGCAGGGCGTCGAACAGTTGTTGTAAGATGTTGAATGTTTTATGGGAAATCTGTCCCATCGAATAATATTTTGTAGTTACTTATCGCCATCCGAAAATTGCCCTTTTTTAATGCAAGCGTTACATGGAACTAGAAAAATGCTGTTTTATATCTTTTGAACGACTGACAATATAAAAACGGCACGGTTTCGTATGTTAGAAGTCACTCCATCTAACGAAAATTATGCATGTATTTGCACGATCAATTTTTCTTATATACTCGTATCTAATGTAACCGCGGCCTTAGACTAAATCGGTAGCCTACAGCAATATAAGTTGTGGCAAAAATGCAGTCAATAAGAGTTAGTATACCAAACACTTCTCATAATGCACTAACGTTCCTGAAGGAGCTTCTTCTTCTCGACAATGTGTTAATTACGTCGTTTTTAACTAATGCCACGCTGAGATTTCTATGCCAAATATCACGTATTGATTATATTCTGAGTGACTAGCTCGATAATACACGTGTACCAATGCAAGTCGGACAATCGAGAATCGATCCAGGAATTCCTATGGAGCAATTCCTGACCAAATCAGCCGGTCGCTAAGCCGACCTTTTCCGATTTTTTTGAAACTTTGTGCTTACGATGAAAACTACCTAAAATCACTCCTTTCATTGTCATGTGACCAATTTAAATTACGACTGAGTTTTTCAAAGGACGCACATACGCTGCGCAGCACTTGAGTTTAATTTTCATCAGCGCGCGTTCATAACAAACACGTATTCTTTCTTGGTACGAAGTGTACCAAATTCATAAACATGGGAGCGTCGAATAAACACAGCGCAGAATTCAGATACTTCTCACTTATGTGATGCATGCCTCATTTTATACACACACACATCAAATTCTAGCGCCCGATTTGTCTTCACTCGTTCTAAGCAAAGTATAAAAACAACAGCGCGCCTTCATACCAACCGTATACGCTTATGTGAAGAAAAATAACTCAATAGAGAAAGTAAACCAGACTCAAGCGCGGTGTGGAACAGGTATAGAAAAACGGTGCAAATCACGGCACGAAACACGGCGTAAGACTGGGTGCGTCAATGGTGCTGACAACAAAACATTTGATCTGTGTTTCAGGGCGTGCTCATTCTCCAGAGCGCATATGTATAAAAGGAATGAGAGCTCAACTGAGTACAACAAATTTGTTACACATTGGAACCGTATTGAATTCTGAAGACTGGAGTTGAATGCATAGGAATGTGGGACAAAAATCATAACTGCAGAATCTAGCGGAAAATTTGCTCGGTGTGATAGTGATATTGATTGTATCGACTTCTCGATTCATTTTATATAATAAGGCCCAATTTCTGTAAGAAAATCTTTGTTTGTCAAAAGTGAAAAGGGCTGGTCTTTTCGGATACACATTGCTGACATTAATTACACATTTATTGCATCAATGGCAAGAGTGTCTCATATTGAACGGATTATCAAAATAAAATTATGTATTGATTAGACTCCATGATTTACTCGGGTTTCTTTCAAAACGAAAAAAATGATGGCATTTTCATCTATTTTAATTCATAAACAAAACTGCAGCTTGCTCCAAACATATATTAAAAGTTTTGTTCCAATATCCTCGTCACTATAAATGAATACGCCTTTCAAAGTTTCGCTTCACGGTTAGTCGAAAAATACTGAAATAATTCTTCGTCATCCTTCTGATGCTTATAAGCAGACGGTTTTCGCTTAAGGGATATTGATGGATCGGAGTTTAAGAGCAATGATATCAGCAGATCTTCGTTTGAGTTGATACGGGATGATTTCCTCGTGTGATGAAACGGATTTTCCTGATGAGTTTTTTACGGGTAGCTTCCAGGGCCTCTTCAGAAAGGTTCTTAATGGGTAGATCGAACATTGAAATAATGTTGGCACTGTGGATCAAAAGCTTGTGTACGATCGAAGGCATGTATTATCAGCTATAAATGGCTAAGTAGAGTTACCTTGTTTCCAGCAACATTGATTTATATTTTGTAATATCAGTTTGCTTGCCGCTGGATATAATTCTCAAAATGGAAGAAAAATTTATGATGAGATTTACATCTTTTACAGTGATTGCAGCACTTGTCAAAGGATCGGAAAAAAATACAGGAGGTTGTGTCCAAGATACAACCGCATTGTTGACGTAGAACTACGCTGTTATTTTATATAAGTCGCTTGTTTATATCTTCGGATATCATTCTATAACGCTTTGGCGCACAATCTTAACGTCTGATTCGCCATAACGTCAGTTTAATGCATTGATGCATCCTCAAAGGCACCAACGATGCCCTTATGATGACGGAAAACAAACAAAGTTAACTGCTTGGAAAAAGACTGAATTATGCCACACAGCTTGTACCCTGCTGTAACACCCTTCGATGCGAATTCGATGATGAGTTTGTCAAGAGCGACCGCCTTCACCACCAGCGGGAGAGCTTGATTTGGTTGCTGCCTGGGTAACGGCGTTTACATGTTCGACCGACGCGCCGAAATCGCCTAATCGCCTGGTGCTTTTCACTGCACCAACATCGCGTGCATCATTAGATGACGCTTACCTCAAAATTTTATTGCCCCTGGCAATGCGTTCGTTTTTTTTGCAGGGCTCGAGCCTGCCTTCCTCTTCTTCTTGCTCATTACACACTACGCGAAACGTCCAATTTATGACGCGGAAAGAAAAACACACGATACGAATAACGCCAAAAACAAACTGAAAAAACCACACGACGATATCCAAGTTGGATTACCACTGGTGGGGTCCAATCTTAGATCGAAGCGCAGCGAAAGCAAAGTGCACTGGATTGCTCAACAGTCCGATGCCGAATGAAAGTTTGCCTCAGCGATATCCACTGTTTATACTCTAAGCAAAAATTCCCCTTCATTCTTCTACTTTTTCTTTGTTCACGGAGACTTGAAATCCTACGACTTCCCCTCCGTTGGTCGTCGATAAGTTGCTCGTTACTGACTGCTCTGTTCGGGAAAGCACACAAATGTACAGAACAAATGTATGGGAAAATGAAAACGCTGAAAGTTTTCATGATTTTTAACTTTTTACAAACCAGGGAATTCTAATGTATAGCATATTAAACAAATCTTACGGATTTTCCGATTCGTTTAGTATGAAAATCGCCAAAATCCTTTCGCGGCAAAAATAGTTATTAACGTTAACTTTATTTCATAAAAACGTGACCATTTTTCTGATTTGGCACCCTTAATGAAAGACGTAGTTCTACGTCAAAAAATCTTCGCGTAGGGTATAGGTCGTTGGTCGTATCGTATCCAGGTTTCGGCTTGTCAAACATCAAGCCCATCTGAGGATTCTGCTAGTTTGATGGGCATCATAGCATCCAAGAACAAGAGTTTATCTGTTGCATTTTCATCTTAAAACATTTTTTGTAAGTACTGTGCCCATAACTGCCATCCATGCCCCATTTACAGATCAATTTCGCTTTTGTAGGCTTAATTATGTGCAACGTTTCATCAATACCGTTAACGGTTGAGTTAACCAGCTTCTGAATCTCCACCATTTCGGATGTCTCCGAAACCTAAGCCTACAAAAGCGAAATTGATCTGTAAATGGGCCATGGATGACAGTTATGGACACAGTACTTACAAAAAAAGTTTTAAGATGAAAATGCAACAGATAAACTCTTGTTCTTGGATGCTATTGTGCCCATCAAACTAGTTGATGTTGAAACAGGAGAAACCTTGGGCATAATCCTCAGATGGGCTTAATGTTTGACAAGCCGAAACCTGGTTACGATACGACCAACAACCGATACCCTACGCGAAGATTTTTTTCCGATCCTTCGACAAGTGCTGCAATCACTGTAAAAGATGTAAATCTCATCATAAGTTTTTCTTCCATTTTGAGAATTATATCCAGCGGCAAGCAAATTGATATTACAAAATATAAATCAATGTTGCTGGAAACAAGGTAATTCACGTAATACAACAAAAGCAATTGTTTATTTCAGTAAAATAGACTTATATCTACAACAAGGAAATCTTACTTCGATGTTAATTACGTTGTCTGTAAAATTCACGAACTTTCTTGGGAACATCTGCCATTAGGTTCCGCACAGTATCCTCAGATATGCTGGCGGTGGCACTTTTCCATCTCCTCTTGAAATCATTAATGCCATTCGCTTTCTTCTTAATTTCGAATAGTTTTCGCTTAATCAGAGCTCAGTACTTTTCCACTGAGTGAAGTTCTGGACAGTTCGGTGGATTTGCTGTTTTTGGCACATATTTGACCTCATGTGCATTATACCATTCCAGGATGGATTTAGCTTAGTGACAAGAGGCCAAATCTGGCCAAAACAACGCTGAAGAGTCGTGGCTTCTTATGAATGTTGATAGTGCTGGTAGAGACGAAAGATTTGGATTTTCGGCCACAACTGCATATGGTCTGCCAAACCAAGTACTTTTTGGGGAATTTAGACTGCTTCTTGGTCCGGAAACACTCGGCTACGGCATTCCTTCACATTGCAGTATAAAAAGCGAGACCCGGAAGCTTTTTGAAGTCTTCGAGAACATAAGTTCATCGTCCATTATGGTGCATGAACATTTTTGCAAAAACTGGGTGTAGAGCACCTTAGCACGGCTTTTTGCAGTGAAATTTTGCTTATCATCACGGGCACCTTTTTCACTTTGTACGCTTTCAGTCCATGCATGCACTTTTTGTACATATGATTTAGATTTTCCAACCTTTCAAGTCACATTTACAACTGAAAGGTTGGGATGTTTCTCAATAATGGCAACCACCTTTCGGTCCATCTGTCGGGAGAATACTTTTCGATTTGTTCCGCTTCCAATCTACCGATCCACAGTTAATCGCCGATCAAACGATTTGCACACATTAAACACGGCACTCTTCCGCAGTTTTAGCTTTTTGGCGAGATCGCGTATCGACAGTGTTGGATTTTGCTGCCGTTCGCGCAAAATGCGTTTGCGTACTTCCATTTGATTCGACGCCATTTTACCAAACTGAAGAGGAATGTAAAAATTTTGGACATCGAAATAAAGAGGAGGGTTTCAGCTGTCATGTAGGTGAAATATTTCATAAACTACACTGAAAGAGAAGTGTCCGAAATTTAACGTGGACAGGCTTTAGAAACCAGTTCTGCTACTCGCCATCTTTTTGTTTTATTTGATCCACTCTCAAAATCCTTCTGGGGACGTTCACGGGTTGTGCTTCAAGTGGGTTTATCTTTAATCTCTTCGGAACAAGGCGACAAAACTGGTGTCTACACCCACGTTTTATGTTTCTTCAAGAATAGTTTTTGACGTTGGACTACGTCTTACATTAAGGGTACCAAATCAGAAAACAGGTCACGTTTTTATGAAATAAAGTTAACGTTAATAACTATTTTTGCTGCGAAGGGATTTTAACGATTTGCATACCAATCGAATCGGAAATTTTCTAAGATTTGTTTTATATGCAATCCCATAGTATGAATATGGTTTAAATTGACAAAAATTTGAAGCAATCCAATTTCCCCATACATTTGTTCTGTCCATTTGTGTGCTTTCCCGAACAAAGCTGTCAATAACTCCACCCCTTCATAGTATGTGAGCTGCCTCTTGCGTGTAAGTATTGCATCTCCTCTGAGAAAAATTCTCAGAATCTTTCTGTGCCCGAAACAACAAAGGTCGCTTATTCTACTCGTTTTGTGTTTTATGTTTCCCCTCGAGCTGTAAACGCTAGCGAATTTTTCACTTGGAATGCATCTGACAAAACCACGCAAGCCGTTAAACAAAACCACGCAAGCCATTAAACCTTTCCAAGGTCCCCGGAACTTTTTACTAAAGAGTTATTTATGAAATTTCGACGTGTTCGCAAATAATATCCGAAATGATGAACCAACAAATTTCACAAAAAAAAGATTGCGTAGTCCTACGACCTAAGCGGTCGCGTCTCGGATAAAACCCCTAGAATTTTTTTTCCTCGATGACATTATTTCCACTTTTTGTTGAGTTTGGTACATGTGATAAAATATATCTCAATATTCTCCACCCATTTTTCAAAAATTTGATTATTATGGAGCGATTGGCGCAGACCTACAGATAACTGAGTATCTTTTAGAACTGCTGGAAACTGCACCTTGGTCATATATGTCCACAGAGAGGACATATTTTACATAGCGAAAGTTGGTGGATTTTTTTAAACCTTCTGATATTTAAAAGTTTTTAATATAAAATAAAGATATCTGGATTCTGAGTTACTTTTTTTTGAAAGAAAGATCAATGATTTTGAATGCGCCTTTTTCAAAAATCAGTCGAATTTAAATTGGTTCCAAAAAAATCGGACAGGGTTGGGTAAACATTTCCTGTTTTTTGGTCGATTCGGCGTGCAATTGCTCTATAACGATAGGCCTACTACTCAGTCATATTGTACACACAGATCAATTGGAAAACTTATTTGTATTAGGGAAGACCAAATGGATACCAAAACTGATTGATTGTTTGTATGAATAACACTTCCTGAATTTTGTCAAAGAATTGTAATTCTTGATTGAGTTCAAATCAATTTCAGGTTCAAATACTGTTCCTGGATATAATTTCAAATCGTGAAGCAAAATTATAAAGTACGATTACATCAGACTCGGGGATCGTCGTAGTAACACATAGTAGCACGCTTTTAAGCCTGAAAAAGCTGAAAATGTGAGATGATCCAAACTGAAAGAATCTCTGTCGGCACATGCTTCTATTAATTTTCACATAAAATATTCTCATTTCCGCACGAAAAAAAAAGTTGACATTGACAGTGACATTGGTGTTGTTAATGGTTTGAAATGATGCTGATATGAACTCGTACTATCCACCTAGCAGCACGACGTAACATTGGTTTGTAACATTATTCGTTCAATTAGATTTGCCTGAAAGTAAAAACCATAACATAAGAAGTAGCTTGAATCGATTGAAGGAAAAAAAACTTCCCATTACGGAAAAAAGTGAACAAGCGAAAGTGATTAGTCGCGTGTATTCTGTTTTCTACTTCGGTAGCCAGATAACCCCCCAAAAAAGTGAAAGACGAAAGTATTTTTTTCTGCAAAATTATGAAACTGTAGTGGAAAAAAATTACCGATAAGAACCACAAATCAGCGAGATTACTCGTATTACGCTGTCAGCCTAATCCATTGTGGTCGAGTTCCGCTGAAATCGTACTGCTACTTCAGCAAATAAATTATCTTCAGGAGTGAATGAATTTATTTTATTGAAACGGTTCGACATAGAGTGTCCTCAAACCTTATTTCAACTCACAGAATAACGTTAGAAGCCCCTCAACATTCATTTCTGATCACGTTCCACTGAAACTATCTTGCATGGCGGTTTGGAACATGTTAACAACTAAGGATGCACAGAGAATCAGAGTTATTTTGTGCAGGGAAAACTGAAACGTGATACGGTATAACAGGTCGTCAGCAGAAGTTGGACGTGCTCAAATTGGTTATTCCCAGCCATTCATTGTTTAGCAAGTTATCGTTGATACAATAACAGACAATAACCAATCGTTCTGCACTCATTTCACGAATAATCGAGTTCCATAAAAGGACTATAAAACAGTTGTCAGCTGTTTAGGACTGTTTAGGAGACTCATGATACTTCTTCTTTTGTGTGGCTCATCATTCTGGGCTATTGCAGCTTCAGTTGGGGAAGGAAAGGAAAACAAAAACCGCGCTGACTAATTACGGTTGATTGATAACATAATTCTATACAGTGATGAACAAAATATTTGCAACCCAACCAAACAGATGAGCGAATCCCCTCCAAATGACGAATTGATCGAACTCGGGGTAGACTTCATATATTTCCTTTATCCGTTCAGCTGCTCCAACAGATTATGAACCCAGCAATTTTTATTCTGTACTAGCTGACCCGGCAACTTCGTCTCGCCCAAAATTTATTTTACGCATTTACATTTTATTACTAAGCGCACGCTTATAGGTCCAATCGCAGAACTTTTCATTGATTGATCTTCTAAACTACCCTTCAAAACTATTTTTTACAATAAAATTTCAGTACTTCTACCGAAACTCGACATTATAATATCAGATTACTTTCAGACACAATTCTCGTGCAAGATTTTTCATCCACTTGCAAATAACATGTTTCTCCGTTACATGGGATAAATATAAAATGTGATAGAATGAAGACAGCCCTAAATCGAACAATTCCTTTCTCGAGTTGTGCTCTTATCAACACATTCGGTGATCCATTTTTCTTTATATAGATTACAGGCGATATAGGAGTGCGTTTTATCACATTAAAATCCATTACATCTTTCGAGCGAAGATCAATTTCATATACGCAAACATCAAATGGACTAACAACGCTGGTAATCGCTGTAATTGTAGAACACTATTTTTATGGGACCCCCTCTCCTTTCCAGAGGAGGAAGGGGTGTCATACCATCATAGAAATATTTCTCGTACCCAAAAACCCTCACATCCCAAAATTGGCTCCATTTGCTTGATTAGTTCTCAAGTTATACAGAAGTTTTGTGTTTCATTTGTATGGGAGCCCCCCTTTAGAGAGGGGGGAGGAGTGTCGAACTACCATAGAAACGTTTATCGAACCCTAAAACCTCTGTATGATAAGTTTGATTCCATTTGTTTGATTAGTTCTCGAGTTGTTGAGCACTGTAACCGTTTATTCCAAGTACAAATTTGAGCTCTACCCAAATTCCAACATATATTTATTCATAACGGATATGTTTTAATAAAAATCGCCATAAATACCCACCGCCTGTTGCTTGTGAACAGTTGGCTCAATAGTGAACGGTGTGAGCCCTGGGTAAAAATGCCCACCGCGAAATACGCTTCATTGGGCCATCTGTCATTCAACAGAGCTGCCAACTAGGCAAAACATAAATGAACTCACACAAAAAGAAAAAAGAAAGAAAAGCTCGGTAAAGAATAGTGTCGGCTAACGACTTTCCACCATCAAGGAAATAGGAAGTGCGCGCCGGAAGAAGTAAATTTTAATAGTGCCAGAGTGCATCGAAATCGAATAGAGAACATAGAGAAAGATTGTTATAAGAAATAAAAGGTTAGTGGGAAATTGAAAAGGAAAGAATTAGTAGTAATTTAATATTTAATTTCTTGAAATTATAAGAGAAAAGATAGAGGAGCCAAAAAGAAGAGGGGAACCGGAAGAGAGAAAAAAAAGGTAAAGTAGTGTAATGACGAGAACCAAGAATAAGAAATAATGCGCTGGATAGGTCCTTTCAGCGGGCCTTTTTTTTATATTTCGTTTTTCTTCTTCGACAAGTGGGGTATCCGCCATTTGGAAAAAGGACGTTCCACTGAACTATCCGCTATTGTTATTCGGCGACGATTCAGGATACCGGAACCAGAAGAATCCGATCAACTCTTGGTGGCTACAGCGGAGTTTTCGTTAATATCGCGGAGAAAGAACACAGAAAGAAGAGAATGAATACACGAAAAGTACTGCAAGTATAAAAGCATAAAATTTTGTGACGTCACTATTAGGACAGAGGAAAAAGTGATAGGGAAAATAGGATAGGGTCAGAAGAAAATTAAAGAGTACATTTAAAAAGAAGGAATAAAAGAAGAAAATTACATTTATCTCCTCTATTGCGGTTTTGGAAATTCCCGTTTTTTCGGACTCGAAAGGAGTCGCCAGCCCTCGCCTTCGATTGGTCGGCGGAGTTGGCTAGCATTGCTCAACCTTTGAGAGATAGTTGATTGTGGGAGTAGTTGGTGGCTTCAAAGGAATGCGTAGGTCTTGTGGAGAAGGATAAAACCGACACTGCTCCTTTTTGCTGGAGGAACAGCTGTTTGCAAGTGGCCGGAAGCAGGTTGAAGGACCCTGAGGAAAGGAAATGCCTAGTTAGAGAGTTTCAGCACCCTAGCCGTCCCCCCCCTTTTTAGAGAGGGAGTGGAAGTGTCGAACTACCATAGAAACGTTTATCGATCCCTAAAACCTCCACATGCCAAATTTGTGAATCGAACGAATTTACATTTAGGGCTTTTGAACTGGCGGCGCCGGGTGTTTGGATTCTAGATTTCGCCTTCCGGAAGCACTTTGACGGCTGATTGGACTGGAGCACTAATAATCCGATGTTAAGATATTATGTAGTATGTGCATTTCCTTTCAGCCAACCCTCATACAAAATAGTATGGATTTACTTCTCTTTATACGAAATGGCAGATGTAATTTTTGCGGCCTCGGTACTAAGGATTTTGAGAGGTTTAATCTCAAGATTCAATGCATTGCTGGCTATATTTCGGTATGTGACAAAAAAAATCAGTCGACAAAAAAAATTAGAGGAACAGAATGCGAAGTCGGAAATTTTAAGTGATTTTGAACATGCTTTAACTTTGTGAAAAATCAACGCATATCGATGGGATGTATATCATTTTGAAGCTACAACTTTCAGATATTAAAATAATTTTATCTTTTTTTTTTAAATTAATTATTCTCTGTTTTTTTTAAATTTTGTAGACTGACACAATTTATAAGCAAAAATATTGTCTTAGTCCACAAAATCTTTGAAAAAACAGAGAAAACTGGTTTTTTTTCTCGATATTGTTGCCCACTACATCTACACACATATGTGAATGTGTAATATTCCAATACCTGAAAGATGGTGCTTTAAAGCTTTTGAATATCCCATCTGTATTTGTTTATTTTTCACGAGGTTACAGCATGTCACTCAAAATTTTCGACTTCGCAGCTTGTTCCTTCAATATTTTTAAAGAGCGTATATGAGATTTCGATCACTTCAGCCATCTATCAAGAAAATAATGGATTTCTCGCGTAACTTTTGAAAGAAACATATCTGCTTTGATCGATTTTCTTCATTGACTTTCACTTCCGATAACCACGGCCTTGTAGACAGATTTTGCGCCAGTGCAGCATTTTGAAACCAATTCGGTCCAAGCTAAATAATGTAAAAGAAGCCGTACTCTTTATTCCAGATAATCTTTGATGACACGTGCCGTGTCTTTCTGAACGCCTAGATGTGGGCATCCATTTGAGCTCAACCAAAGTAATTCGCCACAAGGGTTGAAATGTCAACAGAAAACACCGTGACAGCATACCAAAACACAAAGCAACAACACATCCTCAAAAAAACAGATTTAAATACGAGTATTTTGCGGTTGCATCACAAGAGCACAAAAACAACCTGCGATTTTTGACCGGCCTCAGGTTCTCCTTTGCTGGTATTGCTCCCCATCGCTGATGGAAGGTAACTATCGATAGTGTTGAAATTATCTATCGCTCGTGTGTATTGACATAAGTAAAATTTTTGCTTCACTAATGTTTGTATTTTGTCACGTTTTGTGGCCCGTCTCTCAATTTTATCAGCTAATCATGACGTTGCAATAATCTCAACTAGCTGAAACTGTGATGATGATGATGATGTGTTTGAAGAGTTGACTGAAGAAGCGAGCAGACCTATTCGCGTAGCAATCCCAAGTGGAAGTTTGACATAACGAGTCACGCATCCTACTTTTTGGAGGAATTTTAGCACAACTGGTCGCGCCAAGAAACACCCTTTTTCTGAGAGATTTGCGCGATTCGTTTCCCTTACCACTAGGTAACAACGGTAACTGAAACTGGTATGTTTACGAGTAATATATATCATGCGTACGCGCGTCTGCTTACGCGTTCATTCATTCACTCATGACACATTTGGTTTTTAGTTTCGCAAACTGGATTGGCTACTCGGAAGGACACACCTCTACCATTCATGATGAGTGCGGCATTGGCGATTGTTATGGTTTTCGTGGGATGCTGCAGCAATGTTGTATTCCTTGAGCTACTAGTCAAGTGAGTATTAGCAGTTCGCTTCAAGGGCAGTGTGCGAAATTGTTGAGCTTTTTGTGATGGATATTGTGACGGTTTATTGTTTTTTTTTTTAATTCGTTTATTTTTACAGGCTCAGTTACTTAAGTTTAAAGGAGCCGAATTCTTAAATATATTTTTAAAACTATATATATATATATATAGAAACAATTTTCTTACATCTATGGTTAGTAAGGTGGAAAACCGATTACTCGCGGTGTACTCGAGTTTAGAAGGGTGACATATTTTTAGGAGAAGGATGGGATATAAGGAAATTGTAACAATGTTGATGAGCACTCAATTCTTAAATCTATTCGTATATCTATAGTTTATTTACATTTCAACTTATTCTACTATTTATAGCAAGGGGACGAATTACCCGCAAAGGAAGGAAAGGAGGGTATAAGGATGTAGGGACAATCACACACGAAGATCTATAGCTTTAAGGAAAACATATATATGGGACATGTAATCAAGGTCTAACCGAGCCAACACATCTCTCACCGGCACATTGGGCTGTCTTCCTCGGGCCCGAAGGGAGTTTTCTAAATTCGATCTGGCGACCAGATACACCTCGCACGACCAAACAATGTGCTCGATGTCGTGATAACCTTGGTCACAAACGCAGAGATTGCTGCTGGCAAGATTGAAACGAAAGAGTAGTGCATCTAACGAACAGTGATTGGACATGAGTCGGGAGAAGGTGCGAATAAAGTCCCGACTCAAGTCTAGACTTTTGAACCACGGTTTGAGGCTAACCTTAGGGATAATCGAGTGAAACCACCGGCCCAATTCATCTTCATTCCACTTGCGTTGCCAGTTAGCGATGGTATTTTTGCGAACTAAAGAATAAAATTCATTGAAGGCGATTTGACGCTGATAAATATCGCCTTCAATTGCACCTACCTTTGCCAAAGGTAATGACATAACAGCGTCTGGATAAAGCACTCAAAATTTCTCGTATTCTCTCAAGGAAGTACGGCGAGTGCTTTTCCGGCCTCACTGAACGGATAGCTTCGACAGAGCTAAGACTATCCGTTACAATGTAATAGTGTTCAACAGGTCGTGAGGCGACGCTGTCCAGCGCCCAGTATATCGCTGCCAATTCAGCAATATATACCGAGCAAGGATTCTGAAGACTGTGTGAGGTGCTAAAAAATACGTTGAACACTCCAAATCCTGTGGACTCATTCATAGAGGACCCATCAGTAAAGTATATATTATCACAATTGATACGCCCATACTTTGCATTGAAGATTGTAGGAACGAACCCCAATCTAAGATAATCTGGATTTTCATGGATTTTCTCCTTCATGAACAGATTGAAATGTACAGAGGAATTGATGTAGTCAGGAAAACAAACACGGTTGGGAATATACGAAGAAGGAACAACCTGCATAGAGGTGAATTCATGATATGAATTCATGAATCCAGAATGAAAATTTAGCTCGATCAATTGCTCAAAATTTCCGATCACCAATGGATTCATAACCTTACACCGGATGAGGAACCGAAGAGATAATAAATTGAAGCGATCTTTTAGTGGGAGTACGCCTGCCAAAACCTCGAGACTCATGGTATGCGTTGAGGGCATACATCCCAACGCAATACGGAGACAAAGATACTGAATTCGCTCGAGTTTAATGAGGTGTGTTTTGGCAGCTGATTGAAAACAGAAACTGCCATACTCCATCACTGAGAGAATAGTTGTTCGATACAACATTATAAGATCTTCGGGGTGGGCTCCCCACCATGTGCCGGTAATTGTACGGAGAAAGTTTATTCTTTGTTGGCATTTTTTACTCAGATACCTAATATGGGCCCCCCAAGTGCATTTGGAGTCGAACCAGACCCCAAGATACTTGAAAGACATAGCATGAGTGATCGGTTTACCCAAAAGTTGAAGCTTTGGTTTTGCTGGTTTATGCTTCCTAGAAAAAACCACCATCTCTGTTTTCTCCGTGGAGAATTCGATCCCTAGCCCAATGGCCCAGGTTGAAAAATTGTTCAAAGTATCTTGTAAGGGTTCTTGCAGGTCGGATTCGTTTGATCCTACGACAGACACCACTCCATCATCTGCAAGTTGTCTTAGGCTGCAATTTTGTGTAAGGCAATTGTCAATGTCGCTTACGTAGAAGTTGTACAAAAGGGGGCTTAAACATGAGCCCTGGGGGAGGCCCATGTAAGAGACCCGACTTACTGCCGAATCTCCGTGAGAAAAGTTCAAATGTTTCTCACAAAGCAAGTTATATAACATATTATTCAATAGAGGCGGCAGTCCCCGAGAGTGTAATTTGTCTGACAAAACCTCTATTGAAACAGAATCAAAGGCCCCCTTTATGTCCAAGAATACTGAAGCCATTTGTTTTTTTTTCGGCGTAAGCCATTTGAATTTCTGAAGAAAGCAACGCAAGACAATCATTCGTCCCCTTGCCCCTGCGGAACCCATATTGTGTATCTGTAGGCCATTCGTTTCAACCCATCGATCAAGGCGAAACAAGATCATTTTCTCCAACAATTTCCGTATACAAGACAGCATTGCTATTGGGCGGTACGAATTGAAGTCGGACGCGGGTTTTCCGGGTTTTTGAATAGCTATAACTCGTACTTGTCTCCAATCATCTGAAACAATATTATGCTCCAGAAACCGATTGAATAAATTCAACAAGCGATGTTTCGCCACATCAGGGAGGTTTTTCAGCAAGTTGAACTTAATTCTATCCGATCCCGGAGCAGAATTGTTACATGAAAGGAGAGCAAGAGAGAATTCTACACATCGAAAACCCGGAATCAAGATCGCACCTATCTTGTGGTATATCTCGAACAATTTTTTGCACAGGAGCGGAATCGGGACAAACCTTCCGCGCAAAATTAAAAATCCATCGATGTGAATATTCTTCGCTTTCATTCGTTGAAGAGCGATTTCTCATGTTTCGAGCCACTTTCCATAATTTTTTCATTGACGTTTCTCGTGACAAACCTCCCACGAAATTTCGCCAATAAGCACGTTTTTTCCCTTTGATCAAATTTTTAAATTGATTTTCAAGGTCCAAATACGTCTGAAAATTTTCAGGGGTTCCACGTTTCCGAAAAGCTTTAAATGCATTCGATTTTTCTACATAAAGCTTGGAACATATGCTATCCCACCATAGATTGGGAGGCCTTCGACGAATAGTGGAACCTGGGATGGGTTTCGTTTGAGCGCGAACCGCGCTGTCATAGATCAAACGAGAAAGGAAGTTATACTCCTCCAATGGAGGTAAACCATCTCTGGAATTGATGGCTAGAGCAATCGCGTCCGCATATTTTTTCCAGTCAATGTGTATTGTGAGGTCATATGCCATGTTTATAGATTCAGAAGAATTCGACCCAATGGTGATGGAAATTTTGATTGGCAAGTGATCACTACCGTTGGGGTCCTGGATTACATTCCACTTGCAATCTAACGATAGTGAATTCGAGCAAAGCGAGAGGTCAAGAGCACTTGGTTTAGCAGGAGGTTTAGGAACACGTGTTGTTTCCCCAGTATTCAAAACGGTCATATTGAAGCTGTTACAAAGGTCATATATCAACGATGAACGATTGTCGTCGTACTGTTCCCCCCAGGCAGTTCCGTGAGAGTTGAAGTCTCCCAAGATCAATCGTGGCTCAGGAAGAAGTGAGCACATGTCAACAAGTTGCTTGCGGCTAACCGCAGCTCTCGGAGGCCAATACAAGCTGACAATACAGAGGTCTTTTCCTCTGATGTTTGCATGACAAGCAACAGCTTCAATTCCTCCAATAGGTGGAAGGTCAATTCGAAAAAATGAGTGGCACTTATTGATCCCCAATAACACCCCTCCGTATCTGTCATCACGGTCCAAGCGTATAATATTGAAATCATGGAAAGAGAGATCATCTCGCGAAGAAAGCCAAGTTTCGGACAGAGCAAAAACATCACAATTGAACTTATGAATTAAAATTTTGAATGTATCCAATTTAGGGATAAGACTACGACAATTCCACTGAAAAACAGTGATATCTCCGACCTCTCTATCTAAATTAGACATCAAGAGAGATAATCATTGCAAGGAGGGGCCATGTTTGCATCAATTGCTGTAAAATTGTCTTTAATACTGGAAGCATTGAAATGACAATGGTTCTGATGGAGTCGGAAACATTAAAACACTTGAAGATTTGATCCAAAAGGTCAGACAACTTTATAAATCCCGATTTTGAAGTTGAGTTGGACGGAAAAACAGGGACAGTTGGGGTTTTTGATGTCCCCTCGAGTGCTGGGTCGTTCGAAGGTGAACTATTCCCACGGAAGCCAGGAGGAACCTGATTTTGCTTGTCCGCTGCACTCGATTTTTTAGGCAAGCTAACTGGGGGTATCACCGGGGGGACTTGTTCTTGAACTTTGGGAGTGGTCACATTTTTGCGCCGGGGATTCCCTTTGAAAATAAACGGAGTGCCCCCGCTAGCTGTGTCCGCTTCCATTTCATCAACTGGCAACGTGGAAAAGATATTGTGTGTTGAGATTGGTTGTTGTTGTTGTTGGGCCAGTGGAGAAGCGCCCTTTAAAATTTCCGCAAAAGTGCGCTTCGAGCGTTCCTTTAAAGAGCGCTTCTGTTTCTCCCAGCGACTCTTGTAAGTTTCACAAGCTGAGAGCGCGTGTGGGGATCCTCCGCAATATGGACACTTATGCTCAGTCGCACTGCAGGATTTCCCCTCATGTTGCTCTCCGCAAGTGGCACAGCGCTCCTTGTTGGCACAATAATCTGAAGTGTGACCAACTGACTTGCATTCGCTGCAAGTCATGGGCTTTGGCACGAAGAGTCGCACAGGTAGTCTCAATTTGTCCACCATAACGTAGTCAGGGAGGGCGGCACCAGCAAAGGTGACTCGAAACGAGTCTGACGGCGTAAATTTAGTTTGGTCCCCATCATGGGAGAGTTTCTCGAGTTGGCGACAGTCCAAGATCTTTACTTCCATTGAGGGAAGCTTCTTGAACTTGCCTTTTCCTTCTTTTTTTATTTGTTCGCTCGTCAGACCCGTTTCAGTTATCACCCCCTCAATTTCTACGTTATGGGAGGGTATAAATGTTCTATATTCGAGAGTGAAGTGTTGGTCAGCAACAATCTCGTTTGCGTGTTTCCGTTCATTCACGACAACCCGCAATTTGTTCGGTCTAACCCTGCGAATTTCAGATACAGAAGTGTATCTGGCCAGATCTTTCATGATCTGAATCACGTTAAGGCTTTTTCCTTTTGGTTTTGGCCGGAGGAAAACAACCCACGGGCCAGTTCCAGGTGCATCTTCTGGATAAACTCTGACACGTGGAGCGGAGACAACAGAGGGAGAAGACGAGGACGAGGACGAGGATTGGGTTGGATCGGAAACATCAGAAGGGGGAAGCGAAATCGATGATGGGAGAGGGGGAGTGGAAGTAACAGTGGGTTCAGAAGGGAGGCTTGCTATTTTCTTAGAGGGGGGCTTGGAAGGATGAGCAGATTCGTCCCCAGAAGAATTATCTTCTTTTTGAGGGACTCGTTTATGTTTTTTCCCAGATCTTGAATGGGATTCATTATCGGAGATCTCCATCTCTGGAGATCCTCCACTATTCTCCATTTTACAAAAATTTGTGTCTTATTTCTAATCTATTATTGAAAAAAATAACAAAACAAACAAACAAAAAACTATGATGATAAAAAAGACGGGTGGGTAATGTCGGGGACATAACCGGAGTGACGTAGGACTATACAAAGAGGACAGCTTTTGTTAAATATATATTTTAAATATACTGTTTTATTTTCTTCTCCTACGTGAATACCTACCTATCTACCTGAAAAATGGATTAGTTTACTGTTTACGCTTTATGAAAATGTTGATGGTTCTGAAAAGAACCTTTGGTGTTGTGTTTTTGTTATCACTCGATATTCCCATCTTGTTCGGTTAAACCTTTCTGTTTAGCTATTGCGTTTGCCACTCGCCACAGCTTTCACAGTTGGAAAATTTCTTCCCATCCAGCTTGTGACATGTTGTTCAGTAAATTACATTTAATGCGACGTGCCGGAGAAACACTTTGCCACTCACTGAAACTAATTGTTGCCTTGATGAGCGCCGAACCGAAGTTACTCTGTTCTTGATGCGGGTTTTCTGATTGTCGTGAGCAGCTTTGCAAGCCAACTCGAGCACTCCGACGGCCGAAACTCTATAATCGCTGTTAGGTATACTGGTGCTCCGGCACCAATCCGTTCGGCCTAGTTACCCTTGCGGAGCAATCAGTGAATGCGACCAACAGGAAACTGGAGACTTGCACAGTTCGAGTGAGACTTTGCCTTTCCCTTAACTTGTCCTCCTTTGTTACGTCCACGATGCCGATGCCGTACAACCACACGGGTTTACGGTTTGAAAGAAAATAAGATATTTTTTTGGGGTCCGCGTGTTTTATACTCTAGCGGTACACACTCACAGGATAGAGACAAATCGGCAGACTCAGCCAGAGGGGCAAGTCCAACGAGACGAACGAATGGGCGTTAAAAGGGAGCGATGGCAAAAAAATACATTCATTACGATTTGTTCGCTCGTTGGATTCACATGCAGGCTAAAAAGGGTCCTTTTCAGGATCACAAAATTATCTTCAATCTAAAGAGTTTATTGTTTTGTTATCACTCGATATCCCCATCTTGTTCGGCTAAACCTTTCTGTTTAGCAATTGCATTTGCCACTCGCCACAGCTTTCACAGTTGGAAAATTTCTTCCCATCCGAATGTGTTCTGTTCTGAATGCGGGTTTTCTTATCGTCGCAAGCAGCTTTGCCTGCTAACTCGATCACTTCGGGGGCCGAAACTATATAACGCCGGCTAGGTGGACTGGTGCACTGGTACTAACGCGCTCGGCCTAGCTACCCTTGCGGGGAACTCCAGATAAACACGGTTCGAGCGGGATTTGGCCTTTCCCTTCACTTTTCCTCCTTTACCATGTCCAGACATGGCTGCTTGGGTTGGTTTGTTGATTTGTTGTGATGCGAACCGATGTGGTGTACGGTTTGAATGAGAATGATCGTTACGGCAGCGGAGCGAGGATTTTTAAGCTGACTGGCTGGCTCGAGAATTACGCATGTGTGAGACTGCGACCAATGTTTCGCTCATTTTTTTTCTTTTTCCTTTCCAATCGTGCTTCATTCTATTTCGCTGCTGCTCTGGTTGCCCGTTTTGTTCGGTACGATTTGAGGAGCACAAAATGGACCAATCAAAAATGGGCACATAGTGCATTTTGACAATGCTTGATATTTCACAATTATTCAATTATTTATCTCAAGAAAAATGAAATGTTATTCGTTATGATAGATGCGTGGATATATTTCCTATCAATTGATGCAAAAACCTTTGCGATCTATTGAGAAATGCTCGAGTTATAAGCGTTCCAAATCTTGCATTTTTTCCTACTTGTTCAGTGCCTAGATTTCCATTTCACCCCCTATATCTTCCGGTTAGACGTAGTCCTACGTCAATATTAAGCAATGAACATATGAGTTGAACAATAATATTAATATTAAATATGTGTACCTTAA